>NW_024096460.1:5170000-5662500 GCF_016545835.1 Crotalus tigris | reverse complement strand
TATAGTAGCAATTGCAAAATTGCAAGGAAGAAGGTAGCTCAGGAAGGAAAAAAGAATGGGAGGGGGGAAATAATTCTATGACACTTTATTTAGCTTAACATCTCAAATGCTAATCAGTTTAACAATGTAGAAGAGCTCCATTTTTGTGTATGGGGGAGGGGACTTAAGAGATATAGGTTGACATTTTTTTCTCCTTCAACTATTTTGATGCAGCATTGTGTATTTATTTTCTGTGACAATTAAATCTCAAGATTTATTCAAGGTGGCTGAAAATGACTTTCATCCTCACAATTGTTCTGCAAGAAAGGATAAAGATAAGATATGGGAGAAAGAGAGAAATGCATTAAGAGCTATATTGCCACACTGAATTGTCAAGGTGGATTTCCCATGCTCTAGCCCAAACCTGTGGCATGCTGAGATACTGTATTTTAAAATTATGTCATATAAATGCTCAAGTAGCAGAGCTGCTTTATGTATTAGCATTCACAGAAACATATGGACAGCAGGTGATAATCCCTGGTAAGGTATGAAATCTTTATGAAATGTATATTTATTAATATAAAATAAACTGAGGTTTCACAATTGTCCAATACATGTAATACTGTTTTCTATAGTGGCAAATATCTGTAGCTCAGGTGTAGGATGAGGGTGAAAGTTCGTTCTCCGAGCTTGTGGGTTGGTTTCCAAACATTTCATTACCAAACTAGGTAACATCTCCAGTGGAGTTTAGTGTCAGTGCTCTTCTGTTTATAAGGGCTTCAGGTGTGAGTGTGTTAAGTAAGGGTCTTGTGATGGGTCAGGTGTGAATCAACAGAGAGAGGCCTGTGATGGGGAGGTTACATCAGGTCAGGGTCGTTGGAGGGTGTGAATTATCAGTGGGTCAGGTGTGAGTCATCAGTGAGAAGCTGAACAGAGCAACATTGATAAAGACATCCCCTAAACGCCACTGAAGATGTTACCTAGCCTGGTAACGAAACGTTCGGAATCCAACCTGCAAGCTTGGAGAACAAACCTTCATCCTCATACCTTTTCTTCTCTATTTTTCTCTGACACACTTTTCCTTATTTGCCCAGGTATGAATGAACCATAACATCACCTGTCAGAGATTAGGCCAATGGATCCATTGGTTATGACAGAATTTCAAGGAGGCTACAGCTTGAGGCAACAAGAGAAAAAATGTGAACTCGCAACTACAACACATGCTTTATGTACAACTCTCAAACCAGTTCAACATCTGGCCATGACGTGTTATGAAAGGAGTTCTCTATTAAGTCCCATGAAACTAGTTTGTAAAGGTAGAGAAACAATAAAAAGCTGGATGGATCAATGGCCAAACCCAAATTCCTTTTCCCTTGGGCTGCTTTCTATTATCATTTATGCAGTTGTAGTAGTGGTAATTTCTCATACTTAAAAAGAAAAGTGCTATTTTTCTATTTAAAAAAATGTTAAAACTCAAGTTTAAAAAAATCAGCTGCTTTGTTTTTAATGGGAAAAAAACCAAGAAGTAAAACATGGATAATATCATTTCTAGAGGGAGAGGCAGCATTCCAGAATTAGAGGGTATTTTTACATGGATTCTAAGCACCTTTCCAGAAATTGCTGTCCATCTTTATGATTTCATGGTATTATCTGTCTTTGGCAGCTCAACTAATTTCTTTCTGGCTTTGGTGTATTGAAAAAAAACCCCACCACATCTATCCCAGTGATTCTCAACTTTTTCTTCACCATGGACCCTCTTTAAATACCTTTTGTGGCCATGTGACCCTCAAGACTTAATTCAAGATTTAAATCATAACTTTTCCTCAAGCCTTCGTGGATCACCTGTGATAACATTGCAGCCCCTCAGGGGTCCATGGACCACAGGTTGAGCCACTGACCTTTCCCATTGCAACTCAGAAGCTCAGCAGAACCTGTGGGCAGGCCACGCTCCCCTATTCCTCATCCCACTTCTCCAATCTTGGGATCAGAAGAAAAGTAGTGATATGGCTGCTTTGCATCATTCCTCAAAATCACCAGCCACTCACTCTCAGGCAGAGGGCGCTTTAGCCATGCCCACCTGCTCCTGCAGTTACCACTGCTGCACAGCTCCACACATTGGAGAGCTCCTGCTGCCCGTCCTCTGCTAGCGCTTCTGCCACTGACAAGACACCCGAAGAAGCGAAGAGGTAAGTACTCAATCACCTCTTCCTCCTAGCCTGCTTGTGGGCCACATCTAAGCATGTCATGGGCCCGATCTGGCCCATGGGCCTTGAGTTTGACATGTCTGGAATAGGACAATTTACTACCAACAGACTCTATTTATTACCTATATTAAGTTATTGGAACCTTAACATTATTTTGGTATTATTGTAATGCAGTAAAAATCACTGTTACAACAACTTTAAAAATAATCGGTATTACGCTATTTCTGTAATTTTTAAAGATGGGTTATTCTTTGTTATATTACTGAATCATAAGAAGAGCCTGGTTACCTTTAAGAGTTTTAAATTTCCTATCTATTAAAGTAATTCCAAAATCTCTTTTTCCCCAAAGCTATTCAGGAAAGGTTAAAATGAAAATTGGAGTTTAGGGAGTCTCTTCCATTCCAAGAATCAGTTGAAAACACCTGAGCTGCAGCAAGCAAAGGCAGGATCACTTTACAAAGCAGTTATCAAGGGAAATGACTGGTGATAACTTTACTGATTAAAGTAACTCTCCAAAATTTTGAACTTTAGCCACTATAGAGGCAAGACGATTGAAGATGATGTAGGGGCAAAATGAAGACAGATGAAGACTGTAACAAGTTTAACAAAGCACAGATGGAGATTTACAGTGATTTAATGACGCAGTTAATGTCATATTTAAGTGCAATACATAAATGGACCTGAACATTTTATGATGAAAGTCATCACTCTAGTCTTCATTTTATTACCTTAGGCAGAGACTGACATGCACATAAAGTGTCTTTTTCAAGTATCACTCAGATAACTTTTTGCAGGAGGTAATATTTTAATTTCCAGTAGCACCTGTATTTATCCTTTCACACTCTGAATTGTATTATTCATAACAAGTAGGTTGAAATAATGTAACTAAATCAGGGTGAGAGCAAAGATATTTTTTTTTTATTTTAAGAGGGGGAGATGCTATACAGATTGGAGAAAAAAAGAACCTGCCCGAGCAGGGGGTTGGACTAGATGACCTCCAAGGTCCCTTCCAACTTTACTACTATTATTATTATTAACCAGATCCCCAAATTCAGTAGGAACAATAAATGGTACCCAGGTACTCAAAAAGTGAACATCTAAAAATTTGTTATAAAACATCAAATGTACCAATTTTAATCTAAACTTGTAAAAAAAAACCTTTAACAGAAAATGACTATAATGTTGTAAAGTAGCCATTATCAACCTTCTGCACTTCATTCCTTTTGGAATACAACCAGAAAAGCTGTATTGATGCACTGACTATACTATTTAAACTCTCTTTGTTTAACTGGTCAAAATTGTCCATCATAGGGCAAATTTTTTTGTATCTCAAATACATTAAAGTATCTCAAATAGAATGTGTCCAAAATCCAGGACTCAAGGGAATGACATTTGAGAATGTTCTGGCTGCTTCAGTTCTACTTGCTGCTGCTGCACTGCTGGGCTGTTGCTTTGGTCATATTATCTTCATTATGTTTATTCTCAACATTCTCTGACAGTTTCCCAGCCAGTCTTGCAATCCCATGCTCCCTCCCCTACCCAATAGCGATCACTTACCTACGTGCTTGGAATGGAGGGAAGAACAAGGAGGAAGGTCTATGCCACCATCTGGCACACTTCACTTACCTACGCTGCCCCCAGCCGCACAGCTTCCCCAACCCATCCCCCAAGTGCCTTTCCCAAATCAGAAAGCACTTCTTGCACACCCCCAATCTGCGCTGCCCCCCATGAGCCATCTCTGACTTGCACATACATTCCTAAGCACCTCCAGGCACCCTTCCCAATCCACACCAAGACCCTACATAGCATCTCTGCTTAGCATGGTACCTCTTACACACCCCTGCAACCTCCATGCATTCTTGTTGGCCTAGGCCAATGATGGTGAACCTTTTAGAGACCAAGTGCCCAAACTGCAACCCAAAACCCACTTATGCATCATTGGGTGCCGGGTGGGTGTGGCCCATTGGCGGGGTGTGGCCCATTGGGTGGGCATGGTTGCAGTGGTAACGGCAGACTGGGTGGGACTAAAAAGTTCAATCAATCAATTCCAACTTTGCAAGATCTTTTTTTTCCCCGCAAGAAGATGATTGATTGAACCTTTTTTTTTTGCACACTGCAGTGGAGGCCTAAAGCGAAAAGGTTTTATAAAACCCAGCTGAAAGCCTAGGACTGGGGCGACGGTGCGATTGCCCACAGAGAGGGTTCTGAGTGCCGTCTCTGGCACCCGTGCCATAGGTTTGCCACCACTGGCCTAGGCCAAACCTGAGCACCCTACTTGACCCACATGGCATCTCTTATACACACCCATGATCCCCCATACACCCTGAACAAGCAGCAGTTATTTGTAGTTTCTGAGAAATTCTAAGACATAGATAAATACAATAGTATTTTAAACAAGTGAGAGAACCTACAGAATTACCCATCCCAATCTCACCAATTCAATAAATTCAATTGGAAAATAAATAAAAAATAAAAACCTGGTCTGGCTTCAGGCAGTGCAGGCCCACACAGCTGGCTTGAATTTTGAACATGAACATTTAATTTAACTTGTAAGTCAGTCATATGATCAAGTTAGCATCAGTTAAAACACCCTGAAACAAATCTTGCTTCTGAGTCCTGGAAGCCAAGTACAAAAAAGATAGTCCATTTTTATAAAGACAAGAATCCAATGGAAGCAACAAGTGTGTCTTATATCTTCCCTTGTATACCTTTACCTTGTCTTCATTCTGGCTTTCCTGCATAGTTTCTCAATTATTTGCTTTTTGAAGCAATCACTCTACAGAATTCTTTCAAAATCTTGCCACTTTTTTTTAACAAATACATTTTACTGATTTTTTTGAAAAAGATTTTGTCTTGTCAGGTTTTCAGAGTTGGGATTAATGGATTAATACAAGTGGAAACTGTGTTCAGACTTAGCCAACTCACTGCCAGAAAGATAGCAACAAATTGGAAAATGTCTAGAGACGCACGACAAAAACTGTTAAGAATGTTGAAGGATTGAACTGAGAAGAAAGATTACAAAAAGCAAAACAAATAGCTTAGCTGGGAGATAGCTAGAAAGAAAGAACAAGAGAGTGGTCTTCAAAAACCTGACTGGTTGAAAATATCGCAGAACAAGTGCAAAATTAGAGATATCTAGATTGTTTAAAGAGTCCAATTAAATTTAGCGTCAGAAAAAGATGCTAAGTTGTATCAGTAGCTACAAAGAATTCCTGGGGGCATTTTTAGGGAAAGGTCATATGATATGCTCTGATAGCTACCTGTATGACATGGACTAAACTTACAATTTGATATACACCTTAAGATTTCCTGCAACCTTAAAATCTGGTGAGGCCAGGACAATAAGCTTCTCAACACCATTAGCAAACATTTAGGAGTATGCCGCATATAGACAACTTTCAGTACAAAAGATTTTTCTTAACTTAAAATTTTGGCCTTAATTAGGTTCAGGCAAAAAAAAAAAAATCCCTGTGAAACTCTATGGATTGAAAAGCTAAATATAGAAGAAGCAGGATACAAATATTACCAACGTTACGGTATTACGGAAACAGCCAGGCAAACCAACAACTGGATCCTAGAACAAATCAACCCAGGAATCTTACTCAGAGCACTAATGAGACTCCAACTATTGTATTGCAATAGATGGAGATATATTGCATTATGGGAAGTCCATAATGTTGCAGGAAAAAGAGAAAGAGAATGATCGGTGGCAAGATGGATGAATATGGCTACAGCAGCAATGAAGTACGAGGCATTTAAAAGACTTAGTGGAGAGAATCCATGCATGTGGTCACAAGGAGTCAGCACTAATCTGATGACACTTAATTAATCAACCCATCAGTCAGGTTTGAACTTATTCCCAATTTTGATACAAATGAAGCAAGACGTCCCAAAGGTGCTTTTTCAAGAGGCAACTGGACTTTCTTTGTTTTTCCTTGAAGATGTTTTGATTCTCATCCAAGAAGCTTCTTCAGGAGAAGCAAGAACTACTGTAGTTATATGGTCTACAATTCTGCTGAATATTTGAAATAAATATTTGAATTGAAAATTAATTTAACTCTAGGATTCTTGATTAAATTTAGAGGCTGCCCAATTCCAGATAACTCTGGACAACTTCCATTATGAAACAAAGGACAAAAAAACCAAAAAGAAAAATAATAAATCTCCTAAAATTATTGCTTATTTAAAGATGTCTCTTTAGTTTATTGCTTAAAAATAATTTTAATGAATGTACATGCTTCCGAAAAACTATATTCAGTAGTTTTGGCAGGGGCATTCTTCAAAATTTTCATCAAGTAAATTATTACTGTTTGTTGGGAAAGAGGATATAACTTTTCATTATAACTATTACTGGCCACTGGCTGGAAATTTAGAATTCAGCTCCACATAATATTCCAGTGCCAGCTGGAGCTTTAGAAACTTTTCTACATGTTATTATCTACCTGTATGAACAATTTAACATGGGAGAAATGAATTGAAGCAGATTTTATTTTCAAAGAGAAAGAACAGCTGTTTCCTGCAAATTCAAAGTTTAATACATTTTTGTGCAACTGAATTGCTTTCATATTTCTTCCCCAATGAAATACTTTATCCTCCCAATGCTGGTAAAATCAACTCTGACGCTGTTCAGAAATCTTACCTCGTGAGGTTCAATGCCCATTTCTGTCAAAGCTGACTGGAAAAACATTTTGGCTGGTTTTCCCACCACCTCAGCTTGAATATCACAGGCATACTAGGCAATAGGACAAAAATAACACAGTTAACTTTCAAAACAAAAATGTCTGACTTATACACATTACTTGCTTCCTAGTTATTGACATTCAAATGATGGGAACATGCTAAAACACAGTTTAAGGTAGGAATACTATTTGTAGAATAATCTCCAGGGCTTATGTCCAATTTTTAAAGATGCACCTTTCAAGATGTGTTTCACAGAAATCCAAAGGGAATTTATTAGAGGGGAAAAGGTTCTGCTG
This sequence comes from Crotalus tigris, assembly GCF_016545835.1. Taxonomy (NCBI): domain Eukaryota; kingdom Metazoa; phylum Chordata; class Lepidosauria; order Squamata; family Viperidae; genus Crotalus; species Crotalus tigris. The sequence continues at coordinate 5,655,341 of NW_024096460.1, read as the reverse complement.
TTCTTTCACATACTTGGTATATTCAACCATCTTGTTCTAAGTAGATGAGCAGGAAAAACAACTTTGGGAAGAAGTATAGCCAATTTAATGTTTCAAATTAAATATTAAAGTTCTGGTCCCAACTGGGGTCATAAGCTCCAGATGCCCCATTCATGTTCTATGTACACAACCAATCCCACTTGGCAATAGGTTGGATGTTCTGCTATGCAGGATTTCATTGTAAACATCAGCACTCTGAATGGTGGTTGGCTACACACCTCCCACCAAGGAAGATGAATAAGAGCTTGTGAGGTAGTCTACCAAAGACTTGTCTTGGCCCAAAAAATTGCCAAGTTTTGTTTTGAATTAGTTGAAACACATTGTTTTTTTAAAAAAATCCTTTCTCTTTTCTCTGGATAGTCCTGTGTCATTCTACCTGGTGCAGTTGGAACCATTAACTGCTGTGTCATACATATATCTTTTTTTATTCTGGGAAAATAAATGAATATCCTGTGCTTGCGAGTTGACCAGCAGTTCTTGTCTTTTGGGATAAATCGTTCATAAATTAAAGCTACTCTTCATATGTCAACCTGGAATATCACAGGAAAGCAATAGCAATAGCATTTAGACTTATATACCACTTCATAGTACATTACAGCCCTCTCTGGGTGGTTTACAGAATTAACATATTGCCCCCAACAATCTGGATCCTCATTTTACCAACTTCGGAAGGATGGAAGGCTGAGCCAACCTTGAGCCAGTCAGGATCAAACTGCTGGCAGTCAGCAGAGGTAGCCTACAATACTGTGTTCTAACAACTGTGCCACCAGGGCTCATTACACATATGCCACTGGCTATGATGGCTGGGAATTCTGGGAAATGTAACACCTACAGTATGGAAGACATTAGTTTGAAGAAAAAAAATACTATAAAATTAGATACAGAAGTTAGTACAGTTTAGAACACCGTAGGATTTTAACATCTATATAAAAGGAGTTCCCAACTTCTCAAATCCATTTTTATTCTGCACTGCAATACACTTTTTATTTCTTTGATAGTAAATGTGCTGTTTTTCAGGCAACTAGCTGAACCTTTGGGCCAGATGTAATGGCACTGATTGCTGGCACTGATCTGAAGCCTAGTGTAGCAACATCTAGAAAGTAACTGGTTTTCCATTCCTGGCTCTGATGTATTAAGTGAAAGAACCTGAAATTCAAACTCAGTTGAGGGAACTTGGCTTTTTTCTACAACTGGCAAAAGAACACCGAGGTAGACAGACAAACAGACAGGCAGATATTGTGGTGTGGGTGTACACACACACACACACACACTGAATTTCATCTGGAATTCTTACCATAAAAAAATCATGAATTCATTTGCAAAGACATACCAGTTAAGACAAACACAGATATATAATGCAGTATAAGTGTTTCAATGAGCTTCTGGCAGACATGATGAATCTGGGTGCTATTCTAGTTTGATCATTTAGGGGTTATGCTTTTCATTATCTAGGTTCTTTGTTTTATTGTTCTTTGTTTTACTGTGAACTGCTCCGATTCTGCAAAAAATGTTTAGTAGTATATAAATGTGTGTGTGTATGTATATGTATATGTGTATGTATATATTAGTGAAACGTCTGCTGGAACAAAGCACATTATGTGCTAAAACAATAAAATACCTCCAGTGCTTTCATGTATGCTCCAACATCAAGTTTTAGTCCATCTGTTTCTTTATAATAGCGTCTGAAATTAAAAATATGCAGATTTAAAATGCGGTATTTCAACATTTAATCCTTTGATCCACCCAGCATCCTGCATTTACTCCGTTCCCAAAGGCGATAGATTTGGCAATAATTAGCTTTAAATAGAATATAAATAAAGTCTTCATAGGTAAATATGACAAAATGCTGAAAACAACAAATGGTCCTATTAAAAATGATAAGCTATTATACAGGTAGTCCTCATTTAACAATGCTAATTGGGACAAGAAACTCCATTATTAAGCAATATGGTTGAAAGTTGAAAAACTACATGCTTGCACTGCTTAGTGACAGCAGTTCCAGTAGTCCCCTAAACTGGCAGGCCCATTCTAATCCCAATTTCTTTGAAAATACTAAGGGAGAAGTTATTCCAGAGAACTACAGTGAGGGAAAAAATATTTGATTTCCTGCTGATTTTGTACATTTGATCACTGACAAAGAAATGATCAGTTATAATTTTAATGGTAGGTTTATTTTAACAGTGAGAGACAGAATAACAACAAAAAAAATCCAGAAAAACGCATTTCAAAAAAGTTACAAATTGATTTTCATTTTAATGAGTGAAATAAATATTTGATCCTATTGCAAAACATGATTGAGTACTTGGTGGCAAAACCCTTGTTGGCAATCACAGAGGTCAGATGTTTCTTGTAGTTGGCCACTAGGTTTGCACACATCTCAGGAGAGATTTTGTCCCACTCCTCTTTGCAGATCCTCTCCAAGCCATTAAGGTTTCGAGGCTGACATTTGGCAGCTCAAACGTTCAGCTCCCTCCCCAGATTTTCTATGGGATTAAGGTCTGGAGACTGGCTAGGCCACATTAAGAACCTTAATGTGCTTCTTCTTGAGCCAATCCTTTGTTGCCTTGGCCATGTGTTTTGGGTCATTTTCATGCTGGAATACCCATCCATTCATGACCAATTTTCAATGCCCTGGCTGAGAGAAGGAGGTTCTCACCCAAGATTTGATGGTACATGGCCCCATCCATTGTCCCTTTGATGCAGTTAAGTTGTCCTGCCCCTTAGCAGAAAAACACCCTAAAGCACCAAAGCATAATTTTTCTACCTCCATGTTTGATGGTGGGGATGGTGTTCTTAGGGTCACAGGCAGCATTCCTCCTCCTCCAAACACGGTGAGTTGAGTTGATGCCAAAGAGCTCGATTTTGGTCTCATCTGACCATAACACTTTAACCCAGTTCTCCTCTGAATCATTCAGATGTTCACTGGCAAATTTCAGATGGACCTGTACATATGCTCTCTTGAGCAGGGCGACCTTGCAGGCACTGCAGGATTTCAGTCCTTCACAGTGTAGTGTGTTACCAATTGTTTTCTTGGTAACTATGGTCCCAGCTGCCTTGAGATCATTGACAAGATCCTCCTGTGTAGTTCTGGGCTGATTCCTCACCGTCCTCATGATCATTGAAACTCCACAAGGTGGGATCTTGCATGGAGCCCCAGACCGAGGGAAATTAACAGTTATTTTGTGTTTCTTCCATTTGTGAATAATCATACCAACTGTTGTCACCTTTTCATCAAGCTGCCTGGTGATAGTCTTGTAACCCATTCCAGCCTTGTGTAGGTCTACAATCTTGTCCCGGACATCCTTGGACAGTTCTTTGGTCTTGGCCATGGTAGAGAATTGGAATCTGATTAACTGATTGATTGCTTCTGTGAACAGGTGTCTTGTATACAGGTAACAAGTTGAGATTAGGAGCACTCCCTTTAAGAGAGTGCTTTTAATCTCAGGTCATTACCTGTATAAAAAAAACACCTAGGAGCCAGAAATCTTGCTGATTGATAGGGGATCAAATCCTTATTTCACTCATTAAAAAGCAAATCAATTTATAACTTTTTCGAAATGCGTTTTTCTGGATTTTTTTGTTGTTATTCTGTCTCTCACTGTTACAATAAACCTACCATTAAAATTATAGACCGATCATTTCTTTGTCAATGGGCAAACGTACAAAATCAGCAGGGGATCAAATACTTTTTCTCCTCACTGTATGTTTGACTTTCTTTTAGCAAACATTCAAAATATGATTCAGTATATATCTTTCTTTTTTTTATTAAAACAATAAAAAGAGAGAACTGTACAATTCAACTGTTTTTTTAACTTCCTAAACAAATAGGTAAGGAGCAAAAATGCATAGGATGAACAGTCAGATAAGATTTTATGCTATATCTTTCTGCCATTTTCGATTAATCAGCAGAGCCTCTCTTTAAAATGACCACTTGACCTTTGCTAGAACAGCCATTAACCTTCTATAGTCTAGCGTAAACAGCTTAATTTTCTGACAGTGGCATGACAGAGGAAATTACAAAGCCAATTCCCACTCTCAACCCAAAACAGATGCTAAATGTAAATCACTCCATTTTTACAAGGACAGCACTCTGCTTCAGTCACTCTAATACTCTAGCTTTCAAGAGCATACACTAAAACTTTAGTGGAAAGAATTTCTGGGTTTTTTCCTAAAGCAAGTTAAAGAAATGAACATTATTAACACGGCTATACTTTACATAATATTAGTAACTCATGAGAAAAACTGCTGAAAAGGCATCAAATGGAAGGCAAAATCCACACCATCAGCACTCACAGCTCTAAGACAGATCACCGTTGTGATCTGTATAAGATCTTACAAGAGGAATTAAAGCTGATGCCCATTATAAAATATATTCCACTTAATATGCTTGACATAGTTAACTCAAACATGATCCCTACTTTCTTCTAACATCTTTGTATGGAGCAATTACTTAGAAGTAAGTAGAAGTACAGCTGGCATTATGGTACAGCTAATGTGAATAAAGTTATAAGAACAAGATTTAATATACTGTACATCTTACTCAGAAATCCTACCAAGTTTAAAAGTGATTATTTGTTTGTAAATGACTACCCTCCTTTCATTGGAGTTGCTTTCAACAGAATTCCTTAATTAGCAGTTCTAATTATTGTATATCAAAACAATATTTGAGTTTTACAGAATACAGAATAATAGAGAAGGAAGGGGCCCTGGAGGTTTTCCAGGCCAACTCCCTACTAACAAATTCTAAATATCTGAATTTTTTTTAATAACAAGTAATGTTTTCAAAATATCTTTCTGTACATTCTTACAGATTTGATGAGGATTTCTGAAGCATTCATGACTGCTGCAGTACTTGAACTACGGTACAATGGCATTCATTTACTTGAATCTCAGAGAAAGTTTAGTGACTTTTATGATTCATTTTCTTACTTAAAAATATTTAAGCTTGGTTCCTTTAATGCCATATGCAAACATAGGTAGCAAAAGCCAACTATACTGTTACTTACTAGTCCTTTTTTGCCTAATATATTGATGAAGAGATAGTCCTGCTATTGGATACAATTAAACTGAAATTCAAATGATGAGTCAGGAAAGAAGGCAGACTGAGACAAAGCCCTTCTCCAACATCCTCCTGACTCATTGTTTAGTGATCACCATTTTGCACCTAGCTCTCAATTATAGCTGGTATAATTACCAGCTATTTATTGTGTTCCTGAAGGCATGACATGACTTTCCCCAGAAAGACTTGTGAGTCTAACAGCCCTCAGTTCCAAGAAGGTACTGAGGCAACCACCTGCTCCAAAGAAGCATACGTGACACCACTTTAGGGCAGAGGTCCCCAACCTTTTGGGCACTAGGAACCGGTTCTGTGGAGAAAGGTTTTTCCAAAGACTGGAGAATGTGTGGTTTTGTGTGCTGCCTGCATCCCATGGATGGGGCTTTGCTTGTTTGTGCGGATCGGTTGCTGGCATGCCATGGCCCAATACCAGTCCACGGACCGGGGGTTGGGGACTCCTGTTCTAGGGTATGTTAACAGAATCCTGAAAGTTCGAGAAAGCCTTCGTTGCCTTTTTTAAGGACAATATGGCCCAAACATGATTGCTCTATATCTCTTGTTTATTCCTTTCTCTATTCCCAGGGCTGAACAACTATTTCATCCCTCCCACCTCTATTTATTGTTCAACATTATTTTCTTTAAAAAAATGGACAAATGAGGGAAGCACAACGGAACATAGGTAGTTCTTGACTTAGGACCATAATTGAGCCTGGGATTAAGGTTATAAACTGTTGCGGTCATTAAGCAGGTCACTACGTGACCAGATCCAATTTTTGCGGTGTTCATTAAGCAAATGCCACAGTCAGTACGCAGACTACAGTCATTAAGCAAACATCACAGTCATTAAGTGAGTCAATTTGGGCATGGGGCATTTTTTTCCAGAAACCAGAAGTAAACACCAGAAACCAGTAAAAAATGTTACAAATTTTGGTCACATGACCCCAGGATACTGCAAATAGCTATAAAGATGAGCCAGTTGCCAAGCACCCTAAATGTGATCAAGTGATTATGGGAGGGTGTGCATTTGTCAAAATTTTTAAATTGGGTCATAAATAATTGTTAGGGGGGGGGTCTGTCGTAACTTCAAACAATTGTTAAGCATCCCGTCATAAGTCAAACACTACCTGTACATTGACAAAAGAAATATAGGTGCACAATAAAAAGAGGAAGAAAAAAAGATGCTGAGGAAAAAAAGATACTAACAAAGAACATTAACATCCATAATAAAAAAAATAGGTTCAGAAAAGAAAATTGGCAAAGGAGATTATACCACAATTTGTTTGATCTTACTAGCCCTTTTTTAGCCTCACACAAGGACAGCATGAGTTGCCCTACTGTTGGACACAATGGACCAGCCATTCAAGGGATGTATCAGAAAAATGGGAAGACCATTGCCAAAATTAACAGGAATTGACAGCCAGACGCGATCAATTGAAAGTTATGACAACCTGGATAAGCAAGCTGAAATTATAATATGGAATAAAATGGACTATACTGCGTATATCATACTGGAAGAAGGGGAAGAGAATTTTGATCAGATTGACTTGTTGACAAACATTAGTACTCAAATACTGAGATTTGATGACATAGAAGCGACAGTACGGAAACCAGCTTGGTATAGAAAAAAGCCAGAGTTAGATTTAAAAATGTGATTTAAAATTTTAATTATTGGGTCAAAAAGGCTTTAGAAATTTGGACTGATTGGACAATCTAATTGAGTAAATGAAAGCAGTAAGATAATAATTGGTGTAATAATATGTCTGTCTTAGATAGGATACTTAATTTGGTTGAGAGTTAAATTTTACTTAACAGGTCGAAATGATTCTTTTTTTGGTTTTTTTTTTACTCTTTATATAGAAAACTATTTTGTAATAGCAGAAGAATTAGAGAGATCTATTATAAGAGAAGAAAGGGTATTAATTATGATGTATCAAATTAAGAGATGGAATATATGTGAAAATATTAGAATGTTATTCTTGGAATATTATGTGTTTAAAAGGGATACCCAAAATTTTATTAATATGTTTGTTTAAGATCAATTGGAATATTTTAATTGAAATTAGTGGAGCTTAAAAGCAGGAGTGATTTATGTAGATGGAATAGTAGGGATGATTCTGTGGATTGTTTGAATTTTAAGAAGAAATAGATTAAACTAAATTTGCTATATTATGTGAGGAAATAGAGGGGGGAAATTTTTTTAAGGTATTAATTTTAGTTTTATATGTATGTATGTATGTATGTATGTATATGTATATGACTTGTTTTGTTATGATTGATTACCCTTTCACCACGGTATTTTCCTGAGCACTTTGATGTTAAAATTAAAAAAACCAATAAAATGTATATTAAAAAGAAAAAAGAAAAATGGGAAGACTAGGTCAAAACTCTTTTCTCTCGATTGACATACAGATATCAAAACTGATTACAGGAAGGGAAAGTCAATTAATCCTTTACCTCTGTCTTCACCACCAAAATTGTTGGGCATTTGAGAAACATCCTTGGATCACCTTACAAGCTTCCAAGAAGGCAGTTAGGTCTTGAAAAAGGTATGGACATCAAACAAACATTACTATTTTTAAAGATTTTCAGAACTATACTTATTAACTTACCCTCTTCCCAAAGACAGCAGAACTGGATTTTCCAGGCTTATGAGGATTTGGAAAGCATCATTCAGATTTTTGTAGGAAAAATTGTCTGCTGCATCCCCAATTACTACACAGTTAGGGTTTGTTTTTTCAGTATCAGAAAATTCAGGAATGAGATCTAAGGAGTAATAAACAAATATATATTTATATATTTCATGACAACTTATGCTTATTTCCAAATTCGTAATAACCTAGGCCTATTGAGTTAAAGCAGCTCAAACATTACCAGAGCTGTATATTCTCTCCTTCAAAGGTTACAGTATAAACGTTACTTTATAAATCAAAAACTTACTCGATTTTGTCCAGTATAGCCAAAACAGTACCATTCATACCCATAAGAGTTATTAACAGGGCTCAGACAATTTAATTTTTTTCTGATGAATAAATGCAAAAAAAAAATAAAATAAATAAAATTAGAAAGTGCAGAGGGAGCATGTTCAGCAGGCTCCAAATACAAGCTAACTGACAAGAGATGAAAAAATGCATGCTATATATCTCTATCCTGTATACTTTGTCTATAAGAGATGGTCAGGCTGAGCCTGAGGGCGGGGTCAAACTCATCATCAGTTTGAAATTTCTATGCCCCTGGAGACCTAAGAGTCCATTGACTCTTATCTGGTGCCAATTTGCCTTGAATGTCCATTGACACCAATCTGGTGCCAATTCGCCTTCAATGTCCATTGACATCAATCTGGTGCCAATTCACCTTCAATGTCCATGGACACCAATCTGGTGCCAATTCACCTTGAACGTTAGTGGTGCAGATTCTTGTATGTAGGTAGCATGAATTCTATCCTGACTTCTTGCACCTGACATTGTCATTTCCAAAAATCTTGCCCAGAAACCAGAAGCCTTTTAAAAATGGCTTTGATAGCTTGGAAATCAAATAAATGTACCTATGAGATGGTAAGGAGACAACCGACTTTTATTGTCAACCTGATATCTTGTGGTTGCAATTCAACATGACATGAATGAAGTTTAAACCAAGAAGAGGATACATCTACTCCCTCAAGTTATGTTTCTGAATTTAAAGGTAACTAGTTGCATGTGAACGAAGCAGAACTGATAGTGCCTGGAAGCCTAAACAGAAGACTGAGTTTTAAAAAATGCTTCAGGTAGAAAACATTTTGAAACACTTTCTTAGAATGCTTACATTGTCCAAGAGTAAGCAGAATAAAATTGCCTGTAAATTACAAGAAATCTGGTGAAAGTTTTATCTTCATTGTTCCCCAATAGGAAAGAACAGAAAACAATCTTATTATTGTTTTCATATTTGTCTGAAGTAAAAAAGAAAAAAAAGAAAGAAAGGAAGAAAGAAAGAGAGAGAGAAAGAAAGAGAGAAAGAGAGAAAAGGACCTACTTTATGACTCTAGAAACAAGTTTCAGATATGGCAATAGATTGTTTCTGTTGTGTACCAGCTTTGCTGTGAAGATACTATCTACAGGTAAGCAATTTGCCCCTCTGCTCCCATCCTGTACCAGCAAATTCATGAAGATTTTTAGAAGATATTAAACTAAAATTCAAATTACTTAATTAATAAACCAAGAAATAGAAACACATGCCAAGATCTTCAATGAAAAGTTGGCAGAGGATGAGAGGTAAGAATGTTTACCTCACGCTCAGCTTCATGACTTCAGAAAACATGGATTATGAAACATCAGATGCTCATCCCAGCTGGACCATTTTATTATCCAGTTATTACCTCATCTGCCCACTTTCATTGTTAGTTTGGGATTCTTGTTTTGTTTTGACTAACCATTAATCCAAAACTAATTTAGTTTGTAAAACTTAACAGCTTCATTCTTGAATTATACACATCTAAAGTGAACCCACATTAGGTTGAAGTTACTTTATATGCAAAATTTTAAATATTAGCAAACCATCATGCACAAGAAGGTGAGGCCTCAGGTTACGCTCCTTCAGAATTCGACATACTGCAGGTGCTGGAGCAGTGACTTCATTTACTGCAATATCAAAACCCAAATGTTGCAACTTTTTTACAAATCTGTCCCGTGTAGCTTGAGTTTCATTAGTGCAAAACTGCAGCTTTAGACCAGATGCCTTGATCCTGTGACAGTAAAATGGTATATTATTAAGTTAATTAGTTATACAGAACGCAGGATTTAAATGAATACTTCTGTCAAAGCTTATATTTATAAGTACATGCTAAAAAGAATTAGATGAAATGTAAATCACAATACCACGAATAATTTACATTTATGTTTTATAATTATAACAAAAGATTAACATCTTTATAATACAATATATACTGATTGTCTGTCACCAATAGTTAGACTTCAAGGAAAAAATGTTTTTCAGTACAAACACTATAATTAATAATGCCACTTAAGTGGTGAGATGTCAAATTTTAAAAACAAAAGCAACCTTGTTAATTCCATTTACTTGTTTTTTATAAATTAAGTATTTTAATATATTATAGCTTGAAGATTCCATTTCCAAACATTACCATTTGTAATTCATTTTCTTTTTGAATTTTATTTTATTCTGCTCTGTCTCAAGGACTTATAATGGATCTCCCCATTCAGAAAAATATACAAATATATACATTCTTTTCTGTATTATTGGAATTGCTGCACATAAAGCAACATTCTATTTTATAGAACAATATCATATTGCAAGATATGTAAATGCCAGATGCTGTCCATCTTCAGTTTAGGAACCCCTTCCAGTTTGCCATATATGGTATTTATATGCAAAGATGCAATTTAGGCAACAGTAATCCAAAAAGAACCTGGTAGTCCAAGGCACGGGACAAAAATAAAATTCAGAATCCTATGGATGTTGATTTAATTTGGACTTCAAAATAAAGTTCCCACCAAATGCTTTGGACCACAACTCTCCTCGCTGAAGTTCGATTTGCCCAGTGATATCAGATTATAGAAGTTGTGATCTAACACAACTCTTCCTGCCCTACTTCTTTAAAATAATTTTAAATATAATTTTGGCTATTAGGGATCTATGTTTAAAAAAGGTGCTGCAGTAAGAAAATAAAATGATGTTATACACCCTATCCAATAAATCAAAATATACATTAAAACACATTTGTGGTTATTATGATTTTATACTATCTGTGATACTTTTCAATTCAACCCTCCATGAGTATTTTTTTTTAAAAAATGTAGCTCTGCAGTAGAAAAAACAGTTCATGGTCATTTAAAATACTGAAACATGTTATCTCCAGATTCCTTCTTTTTGTATTATTTGTCTTTCCTAATCATACCTATGTGAATTATCAATTATAGTTAGTGGTTAATTGCCCTTCATAAAGATAGCTATTCTATTTTAAATTAGGCAGTTAATATATTATAACTAATAGCATCCACTTGTATATTATAAATATATATTCACTGATTGGAGCAACAAATGTGAGAATTAGTCATGAGCTAATGAAGCAATTGAATAAAGAAGTATAACGTGTACCTAGGGAATAATTATTGTTAATGAATTATGATGTGACCTTCTCAGAACAATGAACAATTGGAGCGACAGTTAAGATGACAGCACTTCACATCTGTTATTCCAAATATAGTGTAAACTGGAATATAAGCACAATCAACATAAATACACATGCCCAGCCTCATGCATACTCACAAACAAAACAAAGACTTTAAGTGGAATTATATGCAATTCAAAGAACTTCACAAACCTCACATAAAAAACAAATTAGACTTGTATGTATTGAAAAAAATATATTGTATGTGAAATTTTGCCTGGATTTTATGGTCATTGATTATTTGTTAAACTTAAGTGAGCACAAAGAAACTTGGGCCAAATCTAATCTTCTCAGATGATATGTCTCTACTGGTTGAATTACCCTGATAATTTGCTGTCTCAGGTAGAAAACTCCCATTCTCAGAAGACATGTACTACATTGGTCTATGAGTTCCCTGGAAGTTAAAATACAATCCAAATAAATTAAATAATGTTTTTCCTATTCAAAATGAGGAACATCATTCTATATAACTAATTAACACTGCTTGTGACTGCTTTACCCCTTCTGGGAGAAGAGGAAATGATACTGCCCTACAGTGATGTATTATATCAGATAAGAAGAGTAGAGCTGAAAATTACTTGCAAGTTGAATCCCTTTGAACCTTTAGTTCAAATATAGTTTGCTCAATGTTCTTATTGTTATTTTTACATGCTTACTTAAGCTTGCAATATATTTTTTCATCTCAGGCTGTTCTGTATTATTCAATTCCTCTTGCCCCCTTTTAACCTTTTGCAAAACTAGGAATGTACTGATGAAAAAGCAACCCAGGACTAGAGCATCCATTATAAAGATATTTCTTCCTGTTATTGTTTTAGATGAGCCATGTGGTTAGAATGCAGTATTGCAGGCTGACTCTGCCCTCAGACGGGAATTCGATCCTGACTGGCTCAAGGTTGACTCAGCCTTTCATCCTCCCGAGGTCTATAAAATGAGGATCTAGATTGTTGGGGGCAATATGCTATAAACCACTTAGAGAGTGCTATAAAGCAGAGGTCCCAACCTTTTGGCCACCGTTTCTTTTTGGGACCGGTTCTGTGGAAAGAGGTTTTTCCACAGACCAGAGGGTTTTGTGTGTTGCCTGCATCTCACAGATGGGGCTTTGCTTGTTTGTGCAGACCGGTTGCTGGCATGCCCTGGCCCAGTACAGGTCCACGGGCTGGGGGTTGGGGACCCCTGCTATAAAGCATTATGAAGCGGTATATAAATCTAAGTACTATTAAGACTAAAGATGTGCATAGGCTAGGGTTACATATCACGATGAGCTATAATTGGGTTTTTTTTTAAATCTATTTAGTGAACTTAGCATACATGTTTTACCCTTCATGTCTTATGAAAGTAGCCAACGGTTACTTATTTAAGCAAGTTATGGCAATATAAACCATGGCTTAGTATTTATTCAGCCATAGGAAAATAAAGGCAAATGAAATAAACACAATTTGGCATGCTAAATGAACACAAGCTCAGATCTTCAGTCTTCAAATTTCCAATTCACCTTAGCTGTTAAGTCTAAATCTTTTCATCCTGCTTTTGCAAAGGAGCAACAGCAGCAATTTAGAAAGCAGCAGTGCTTCAACATGATCCTTTGCTATCTCTCTTCCCCATCTGCCAATTTTTGTCACAACCTTTATGTCATCCAGCATGAGAGGGCAAAAACAGGGTTCAGATTTAACATCCCCATAAGCTGACCCCAAAAAAATGTTGGCAAGGGCAGTTGGCTAAGACTGTACAAGGTCACTGAGGATGTCCAATAATTGTCCTAACACTTTACCTGTTATGGCACAATAATGAGAGTTTTTTTCATTATTTTCGGGTGAATGAACCTGGCAGATGCTGACAGCCAGCAGATGTGTAAAGTTCGAGGTGATTTGTAAGGGACCAGCTCATCTGACGCACAGTAATTGCATTGTGGGACACTGTCACTCAGATTCTTGTCCTGTTCTGTCAGAATGAGGTAAAGGTCAGTTCAAAGAACTGGTATAACATCAGAGAGAGCTCCTCACTGAAATTTAAAATATTTTCATATATTTCCTTCATGCCCAACCCAAAACATAAGGAATTCAGAATTGTGCCCCCTCTTGCTGGTGAAAATTGTGCCTGGAAAAATTAGGGATTTGCAATAGCTTTATTTATTGTTTTCAATGTCGCTTGCAAATGTTTTGCTTTTTAATTAACCTCTCCATTTACTCTCTGAACAGAGTATTTCTTTCTTGATAATCTATCTTTTCTCCTTTTCTAAGGAACTCAGAATAAAATACCGGGATTAGGAAGTAGACTTTCAAATAGAGAGGTCCTTTTGGTAAAAAGAAATCTCACTATCTCCACTTTCCATTTATTTGCTAATTTAAAAACCTGCTATCCTAAGTGCATAGGCCAGGGGTAGACAACTTTGGCTCTTTTATGACTCGTGGACTTCAACTTCCAGAATTCCTGTGCCAGCCATGTTGGCTCAGGATTTCTGGGAGTTGAAGTCCACGAGTCATAAAAGAGCCAAGGTTGCCTAGCCCTGGCATAGGCATTACTCAAGAGTCAGATATTACCTCTTCTACGCCAGTAACTTGCAATGTGATGAACACACGTGACAGACATTCAAAAAAACCAAGCACTCAGAAATCCTGACAGTTGTGCGGATCACCTCTTTTAATATAGAAATGGAAACCCAATCCATTAGCTTTCCAGGCTTGATTTGGAGGCAAATTGTAGTAGTAATAATTACTACACAGTGCAATATAACATAGCGTACAGTATAAGTATTACTGTATACAGATTTATGAAAGTTGACAGCTTGTGAAAATATTTCCTAAAGTTTTGATCTCCTGGGAGAGCTTATTAGTTTTTTTAAAAAAAAAACTGTAGTAAACTTGCAGACAAAGTACATTCTTCAGTTATCAGAATTTTTGAGTGATCCAGGATGCCACTAGCTCCATATAATTTCCTGACAGTTATAACAATTAATCAGTGGAACAACCTGCCTCCAGAAGCTGTGAACGCTCCAACACTGGAAGTTTTTAAGAAGAGACTGGACAGCCATTTGTCTGAAATGGTATAGGGTTTCCTGCCTGAGCAGGGGGTTGTATTAGATGACCTCCAAGGTCCCCCCCAACTATCATCATCATCATCATCATCATCATCATCATCTAAATTGGGAAGTTAATGCACAAATTGCTAAACCAGAAGATCCTCCCTTACTCTTTTTTTTAAAGGCTGTGTTTAGTATGAAAATTTATCTATCTTGCTGTCTACTCTTTGGAACATTATCCCCTGAGCAATTAACAGAATTAAGGAATAACAGAATAACAAAGTTATCCTCCCTCCCTCTCCCTCCCTCTCCCTCTCCCTCTTCCTCACATTTCTATATCTTATTCTTCAAGTTATTATTTAAATTGTTACACCAGCAGCTATTAAGTTTCTGGGATATTTGTTATAACCAAGAGAAATTCATTAGGTGTGTCCATATACATGTAACATGATTGCTTCTTCATAGAAAACTAACAAGTTTTCTTTACTTTTAAGTAATGAACTATAACAAGAATATGTCTATTTTGAACATTAATGTCTCCCCTTAATAACACTCTCCCAAATTGTCTTTTACAGATCCTTTCTTATTGATTCATCCTGGGTAACCTTGGGTCATTATCTTCTGACTCATTTTTATATTCTCTTGTCTTTGTTCTAAAAACTTTACTGTTAAGCTTTGTTTGTGTTCACAGACAATGCTTCGAGATCCTTTTTTTAGTTCTAATTTGCCTGTTTCTCTGGGGGTTTTTTTACAGCAAAGAAAGAACAGAGTCACAGAGAAGAATTAAGCTCCTCTACAAGGAGAGTATTGGAGATTAGTATTACTATGTGCAGCAAAAAATGAGCCACATAAGAGGCTAATTTTTAATAAGCATGGGCTGTACAGAACAACAAAAGAATGCCAGTTAATAAATGTAAGCATGCTGTTTGAAAAAAAGAACCAAAACTAAGATTGTAATACTGGGAAAATTTGACCACTTTAAGAGAAAGCTATTTTTTGCGTTGGATGAGATTAAAACTCTCCAAGGCTACATTTTGATCCTGAATGGTATATATTTTGAATTTTTTATTTATTTATCTAATTGTACGCTGTCCAGTTCCAATGAAATCTATTGGGATATGACCATCCATTACCAAAAGGCAACAGAGTTCAGTTAAGGTTGAAATTACAGAATGCAGAAGTGAGAGCATGAGGGCTCCATTTCAAGGCTCTATAGACCTAAATACTATAGAAGAAGCTAAACTGGAAGCTTAACAGTAGTAACAAGTTGTGCAGATATTACTCCCTTTAACTCAGAGGTCCCCAAGCTCTCCGGTTCCCTGGAGAGAGGTTTTTCCGTGGACTGGAGGGGGCATGGTTTTGTATGCTGCCTGAATCCTTTGGATGGGGCTTTCCTTGTTTGTGTGGACCGGTTGCTGGCATGGTCCACGGACCGGGGGTTGGGGACTCCTGCTTTAATTGGTAAGAAATCAGCAAGACTATCCCACAATACTAAGGTGATGAGCAGAAAATTCACAAGAAGTCATTGTTTACATGCAATAATTAAATAAGCAACAACTTACTGCCAAGATTTATCCCTCTATCGTAGAAATTTTAATGCAACATTTATTTAACTGGTTATATCAACAGATTAAAAGAAACATGTTTCTTACAAGAATGATAGACAACATTCATCCTTTTGTCACATATAGGGCAGCTTCTTTCTCATCTAAAATGAGAGGTGGCCATTTGCAAGACATACATTCATCACCTGAAGCTAAACTACAATTCATGTTTTATGTATATTCTATCAATCAAATAAAACTAAACCAGATTTTTTTAAAAAATGGAGAAGGATCCTGGTTTTAATATATTAATCTTGATTATG
Source organism: Crotalus tigris (assembly GCF_016545835.1). NCBI lineage: Eukaryota > Metazoa > Chordata > Lepidosauria > Squamata > Viperidae > Crotalus > Crotalus tigris. The sequence goes on along the minus strand of NW_024096460.1, from coordinate 5,639,203 downwards.
CAGTCATCATCTAAGTCCCTCTGGAATGATATCACTAAATAACACACACATAACAAAAGCAGCTAGAAAAAGGTAAGCCAGAGTTTGGATGCAGCCTAGACAATATAAACAAATGACTCATTTTTTTATCATTTTCATGTCTGAAGAATGCAAATGAAATGAACCATATTTGATTTCGCCCCTTTGCTCTTTCATCAACTGAAAATGCGTTTTTTCCATTGAATCTCTGCTGCAGCTTCAGGAGATGTTTCATATATCCTATACTATGATTTTACCTTGCTTACAATTGTATACAGTTTTATGCTTCAAATCTTTCTTGTATCTCCATGTTGGAACTGTTATTTATATATTTACTAAATCTACTTGTTAAAAGTAGATTGAAATAAAATAAGCAAACAGCATAAATTGCCACCATGAAAGACAGCAAAATTCTGCAAGGTAAAAACAAATACATCAGGGAGTATAATACTCTGTTGGAGGTAGATGTTTCACTTGTAGTAACAAGAGTCTTGTGTTGAGGTGCAATAACCTTTAGCCAGCCAAATGTGAGAAAATCAGATGGAAGTGAAATACATTTGGAGATCAGTGGAATGTTAAGAGTTCCATGCTCATAAGGAGAGGAGTCAAGATGGATAGTGTTTCTTATGCACAATTGCTTAGATGGGATGGTAAAATTTGGCAGTTAAAATCTTTGGAAGATTTAGCACAAGAAAATATTATATATTCATGGTTTCAGTACAGACAAATAGCGGACAGATGGAAGATAGATCGTAATGTGGGCTTGCTTAGAGAAGATGAAAATTTTGTTAAACAAGTAAAAGATCAAAGACGAACTCATATTAAGAGAATTTATGGGTTGCTAGTAGAATTGGACTCAGAACCAGAATTAATTAAAGAATGTATGATTAAATGGGCACAAAATTTTGGTGAACCAGTTCTACTAGATACCTGGGAAATTATCTGGGTGAGAAATGTTAAATTTACACAAGCCCAGAACTTAAGGGAGAACTTTTATAAAATGTTTTATAGATGGCACCTTGATCCACAAAAAATGTCTCGTATGTATCCTGACTTACAGCCCAAATGTTGGAGATGTGGTTGTTTGGACGCTACTTATTACCATATTTGGTGGTCGTGTAAAAATATAAAAGCCTTTTGGATTAAGATATGGTGGAATATTCAAAGAATTTTTAGAAGGAGGGTAAAATTTACCCCACAATTGTTTTTGCTAGGTATTGTTACCGATTGTGATACTAAGGAGGTTGTATTGATGTTAAATTTAATTACAGCCGCAAGGTTGTTAGTAGGGTAATATTGGAAGAAGGAATCTTTGCCTACTTTGCAAGAGTGGTTTTCTAAAGTATCCTATCTGGCGGAAATGGCAAAGATTTCGGCTTTTTTAAAGGATCAATCGCAAGAGAAGTTCTTTGTGGTATGGGAAAAATGGATAGATTTTATACAACATAAGTTGGATATAAAAAATATTATTTAGTTTTTCAATAACTTATATATAAATTTTAATATTGTAAAGATTGTAATATTTTTTCTTTCTTTTTATATTTTTTATTATTATTTTACTTTCTTATATTTCCTTTCTTCTTTCTTTCTCTTTATTTTTTTAAGTATTTTTTTTTCCTTTCTTTAATATTTATGTTTTTATATATATATATATATTATTGTTAATTGTTTTATTAGTTGTTTAAGTAATGTATTTAGATTTATCTATGGTTTATACTTTTTTTTTAAGAATTCAAGAAACTTTAATTAAGTCTATATTCAGCTCTGGGAAGGCTGAGGGAGGGAATGGGAGGGTTGGGGTGGGTTGGGGAGGGCTGTTTTTCTTCTTGTAAAAATTTTCAATTAAAAAAAAAAAAGAGTTCCATGCTCAAGAGGCTGATTCTAATTTCCATTATGTCCATGACATTCTGAAGCGGCATCTCTGCAGGCCCCAATTTTTTTTTTTTAAATTCTTAAGAAATGACCAATAGTTCACAGGATTGCTGAAACTGTACAAATGTTCAGCATCTGGTGAGAGGTTTTCCAGGATAGTAATGCTAAAATCTCATGAACTGATAAGATCTGGAGCAATTGAAAAAGGGAGGAGGGATGCTTGCATCATTGTACAATGACTGCAATGTCATCATTATCACCAACATTCTACAACAACTATGAAAGAAAGGGATCTGGCTACAGTAATGTTATGAAAATAAATAGTATTCTAAAAGAAGGAATAAGACTTTCACAATTCCTGCTATGGAAACTGGCCAGTCATTATAATAAGAAAGGATGTCAGACTAATCAGGCCTTTAATATGGACTGGTATTTGTGGTTTTTAAGGCCTTATAGGCTCTTAGAATGCCTTCTAAAGTAGTCACCAAATTGTAATTATCTGATTACCAATTATTTCCCAATTACCAAAGCATAATTGGTGACAGAAGGGAAAAATTAAATGCATGGGGGCACAATTATATTAACACTATAATTCATTTGATTTTTAATTACATTTTAATGAAATTAAATCAAATTTTGGTTTTGTCCTACTCTCATGATTATGAGAGTGCTGCTGCCAGCACAGCTCTCCCAGGTAACCATTAGCCCAAAACAATGAAGTAGACCCAAATATTAGCCAACAGAAATATTAAGGATGAAAATAAATATATTTTAGATATATTCTAGCTTTTCATGCTTATACAAAGTTGGCATATAAACATTCAGCATGGTTGTTTAGAAACCAAAAATAATCAACTACCCTCTTAGGAAGGAGCCAATTACAGCATGAGTAGAAACTAATTCTACAAGTTGTTTATATTAACAAATATAGCCTGTGGCAACTGGAAAACTCACAGATGAATTTTGACAAGGATACACCAATTGTTCCTTTGATCCTATTATTCTAATTTAAAGCATGAAAATGGTTGCCCAGTTGCCTAGTTTTATTAGGGTTTAATTTCTGTTAGGTGCAAGTGAATAATGATGTAAAGATCAGCAACTAGTCCCCTGATCTTTGAGTGTCCAGCATAGTTATGAAGATTTAGGTGCAAATTTTATGAAAAAGCTTATTTTTGCAGTCATACAATTCAGAAAGTCTTTCCTTATTTTTCTACATGAACCTTGACAATTGAGCAAGGTGTAAGCAGCCCAGGAAATGAATTTGTCATTACTATTATTATGAGCCGTCTTAATCACATTTTTATGGATAATATAATCGTATTATACTGGGCTTTGTTTCATACTGATGGATAGCTAACTGTTTGCCTTTGATGTCGCTAATTATAAACTATGAAAGCCGGTCGAATCCAATACAACACTTCCATTGTGAAATCATTATTACTCTTTGTATATAAAGAACATCTGTTGGTAAACAATTAACTAGGGACTAATAGAAAGGAAGCAATTCTTTGCCCCATTTTAATCATCACTTAGCTAACGCCTTCCAAAGAATGATTCAATCAACTGTAGTTCTTTTTAACCCACAGATTACCACAATTCTATAACCCATGATAAGGGTTTTCTGTGTTTATTCCTTTTGGGACAACAATATCACCAGTTTGCTTTTGGGTGTATTTCAATGGTTGTCTTCGTTAAAGTCCTTCAGGGATTAGGATCTGAGTATCTTCAAGATCATCTATTCCCAGGGGCTTTTTTGCTAATGTATTAAGATATGGAAGAAGGGGCTCTCTCTGGATCCTAATCAAGGAAGTGTCCTTTTCAGGAACTAGACAGTAGGACCTTTTCAGTCTCTGCCCCCTTCTCTGGAATAGTATTCCGCTGAAGATCAGATCAACCGCCAATCTTGAAAATTTTCGAAGAATAACTGAGACCTGGTTTTTCCAGCATGGTTTTTGGGTCTGAGACATTCCTTTAATTCTTCCCACAGAGAAAGTGTCTGCATGGGATTGGTTGCTAGGGATACTGTTAAGGAATTCTTATATATTTGATTATATATGATTATATATTTCTTTGGTGCTTGTCAACTATGACTTGGGTAGCATATACATATACATATATAAGTAAAAAAGCTAGCTTGGTCTAATTTGAAAGCAGATCTAAGAACTATTGTCATTTTTCACACAGAATGTTAATATAAGCAATTGTGAAGTCACAGTATAGCTTTAAACTTGAAGCATCCTTTTGTCATTATTTGACAAAATAGACTATTTAATCTTACTATAAGAACTCTACCCCTACTTTAGAAGCACAGCAAGGGTCAATAAAGCAGATTAAAAGGCACTGAAGCTGAAATAAAATATCACTAACTGAGGAGGGTGTCCGTTATTCACAAATGTCAGTTAAGTACTGAAATAATGATTTACACCCTTTGCACAATAACATTATTTAACTAACACCAATTATGCCATTTGTGTTATTTACCTGGAACAAAGTTCCACCCAAGAGCTCTATGACCTCCCATTGTGCTGTTTTTAGAAGAACTGTGAAGACCTGACTTTTCACCCAGGACTTTGATGAGGGAGATTGGCACCCCTCACTTCATTGCACTTGCCATCTTTTATCTTTATTTTTTGTTTTATTGCTTGCAACTTCTTTGTTTGTTGTACACCATCCAGAGTTGTGGAGGGGATGGCAGCATACAAAAGCTTAATCAATTATTATATTCACAAAAATGTGAAATCAATTTGTTCCTGATTTCTGCCAGTTATTTAGATGGTGTTGGCCTTCATACACATTGAATGTTTTCCAAGAACAGTAGTAATGTATCAGCATGGTATATATGCAGATTCAAGCACTGTGGCCTTTTGTAATTGACTGATGGAAATTTTGTCAATGCACATATTTTCTAATTATCATCGAAGATTTTTTTGACAAGGCACCCAATGTGCTGATAACCATAGGGATCACCACAGCGACTTTATTTCATAATCTTTCGATTTTGATTTTCAAATTTTGATACCTAGTGATCTTCTCCAATTCTTCATCTTCTATCCTACTATAGTATTCTATGCTGTATATCAATAATGTAGACTTCCTTCTTTTTAACTACAGTTAAATTTGGTTTATTATGAGCCAAGACTCATATTCAGAAATCCTACAATATTTTACCCTCCTCATTTTGGACTACTTTTTAAACTCTTTGTTTCTAATTGTTCATTTCTGGCACATTATTATTTTTACAGAGGTTCCAGAGAATAATTTTGGTAACTATGTTATGTCATTGTTTATAAATTTGTGCAATATTCATGCATGAGCTGAGTATTTGATCTACTGTTTCTTCACCATCTGTGCACAATCTGCACTTTGAATCATTTGACAATTTTTCAATTCTGGCCTGGATTTTATTAATTCCAATAGCTTGCTCTTGAGCAGCCAAAATCAAGCCTTCAGTTTCTTTTTTTAATGTTCCAGTTGTAAATCATTTCCAGGTTTTATCTTTATCTACTTTCCCCTCAATCTTTTGTAGAAATTGAACACGTATTATATAAAATATAAAAATTATATTAGTATATATCCATATATTATTTGTGTTATTTTAAATCATTTCTATAAATGTCATTATATGAATTATAATAATTGCTGAAGAAATTTGTTCCCTTTCATGTGAAGTCACATTGTCAAGGTCTAGCTTCAAGGCAAGCTGCCACTGGGTCACAGCTAACTATTTTCCAGAAAATGCAAAAGAATTAAATGCAAATATTAGTTTGATAGACATTAACAAAAGTTATTTTGGTACTCTAAAACATTAGGAAACTGTAGCTAAGGATTATGCCATTAAGAGATATTGTTTTATGTAACGTGTTATGATATGATTGTTACTACAAGTTTTTCACTAGAAAAGCGAAAAGTGGTAGAATGGTTCACCTAAATTCCTTGGCTCTGGCAACCACCAATTTTTCCCCACCAGTTACTATTGTTAACAAAAAATAATGGGAGATATAACTGACATAACTGAACGCCTAAAATACAAGACAGAATCAAACCGAGCATGTGCCGTACCAAAACTGCTACAAATTATTTATTGGGTATATATGGGTGTTTTGCCTTCAATCTTGACTGGACTGCCTGGACAAGTCTCTTCTTGGCAAGATTTCAGAAGTGGTTTGCCATTGCCTGCTTCCTAGAGCTGAGAGAGAGAGACTGGCATAAAATCACCTAGCTAAAGCCAGACTAGAACTCACAGTCTCCTAGTTTCGTGCCTGGTGCCTTCATCACTACACCAAATTGATTCTTGTAACTCGGTCATGCACTTGCCTTTTTAATAAAACTGTAAGCATAACACTGATATGTAACACAGTTCCAAGGCAGATTTCCTACCATGCTGCTTTTTCCTGGTTCACTAATGATATCTGCCTGAAATTCAGTCTTAACTCTAACTACTTGAGTCTTATCCACATCTCAACAATTCCCAAAGGCAGTGTTTGCATGATGAATGTACTATGTGACCCAGGCTATCCTCGGATGTACTTATAGGTATTCAGAAACAATTCTTAAAATTATGAAAATTAAGATGTGCTGATACAGATCTCTGAAACCACTGATTTTTATGGAAGGCCTTGTAGCATGCAAGGCTCCTGATGTTAGGGACCTCCGAACAGGCATGGCAGAGTTACACAACACCGTTCCTAGTTTTTCTATTAACTTAACAAGGGAAAAAATAATTTTATATGTATACACAATGACATACAAATAACAAGATTAAAATTATATGCTCAACCACATTAAAACCATGCTAAATTTACAGTAAGAAGAGGACAGAGTCTTTTAAGCAGTTGATGCATAGTTAAAAAAATAATATAACAATATTACAGGGATAGCTTGCAAGAAGTGAAACAAACTATTAATTATAATGCAGCCGGAGCTCTGAGATTTGTTTTTGTACCCAAGAACTAATGGCTAATTTACTAATTACTGCAAGGACAACAAAGCACAAATCAGGATGATTAACTCTACCCCAGTTGTGGAAGAACAGAGATCATTCTCTTGGCAGGTATAATTGACAATTACTGTGATGCATTTTAAATAAAAGATCATACATAACTGCTTGACTGGGAAAACAGTGCTTTTTTATGAGACTCCACAACAGGATTCATCCACAGGAAATTCTCAGGCAAGAAATGTTAGAATAGTAAGGTTATAGTTTGATGACACCACTTAAATTGGAATAACTGACAATGAACATAGTAAATAAGGTCTGGATGTTACAATTATTATTTTGTTTTGCTGTGTTATTTATTTGAACCTTCCAAGTTTATTTGGTTAACTTTCTTGGCAAAAAAAAAAAAAAACTTTCAATTTTTACCCGTAGTCCTTTATCTATTTCAACTATGATATAACAAAAATGCCTATTTAGGTTAAAAGTAAGCAGTAATGGATTCCATTTAGATTAAAAACATGAAGTGGCAACATTTATTTGGTGAATGTTTAAACTGCCAATTCCAGAAGCCTTAAGACACTTTATAGTACATTTAATAATATTAAATTTTATTGAAAAATCTTTATTAAAAAGTCATCAAAAATGTACTGCCAATCAAACCAATGGTAAATAAAACCACCTTTTATGTTGACTTTATTTAGTATGTAAGCAGTGATAAATTGGCTGTCCTTAAATAACCTTGTGTGGTAAATTTAATGTTGTTTTTATCTATTGAACCCATTCACCTATATTTTTATTGTCTACAAACAAACTGGCAGCTTATATAATTGCACACCCACTCTTAATATGTGTGGAATGGCCCTGTTGTGTTATCCCAAAACCAATCTAGCAAGCATGTTCTATACAAACTATGGTTTGCCAACTATAAGCAATGGCAGGTTTATTACAAAGCCATTGTAGTAGTTAAACTTAGAGATTACTAACATGTTTTAATTGTTAATTTTGATATTCAAAATTCTGTGCTATATACCATAATGAGATATCCCAGCAAGGTATGTTACAAAATGGTCAAATCTATTCAAATAAATTACCATTATTATTGAGTTCTCCCTAATCACAATTCTTCTGCTCTTTCTAAAATAGGAAAATATTAAAAAAAGAATACTGAAGACTGCTTGTTATGTTAAAATGCATTACTATCTTGACTAATCCCCTGCTTTGGTTTTTCTTTTCTGCTTTTAATACATATATTTCTGCTGTGTAGCTATTATTCAATATTTGACTGAATTTCTTATACTTCACAGCAGAAGTTAAATACTTGGGGTTGCAGAAAAAATTAGGCTTCATCCCTAATAGGGTCTTTCAGTTTGGAAACTTAAATGTTTGGAAATTGGCAGTGTAAACTCATATAAATAGAGATTATTATAACAAAGCAAAATTATTTTTTTTAACATGTCCACTATTTTCAACCTTTCCACTCATAGGAGTATCTTTATAAAGAGGTTTCCAAGACTATCTATATTTTCTCCATGAGGTTATTTCTCCCCCTTTCCCTACCCCAACTGTTTAAATTGTTTTACAATTCCAAGGGCTACCTCTTGTTTGCAATCCTGCTCTTGTAAGACTCTGCAGGCATCTTATTCTAACCTGACCATCCAGCTGTTCTACCAGGTCATGGTGCTCTAGATTTCCGCTCTCTTTCTAAAGAGTCCTGTTGAAAGTTGTGCCAACAGATGCCACATTCGGGTCAAACAACAGGATGTTGTAAATGTCCAACTGCTGTGGGCTTTTCAAATGTATATGCTAATAGGTATGCTATCAGCACACAGCTGTAAATGCAAATAACAAGTCTGAAGCTGGGTATTTTTATTGCTCTTTAACCACCTTCTGTATTGCAACTGGGCAACTCCTCGCTGGTTCCAACATGAAAAGAAAATTGCTTGCTTCATCTTGAGGCTGTGTAAACCAATCAGAGCAATAATGGCACAGAACAGAGGAGATACTATGGCTAATTGAATCAAGGCTTTCTTGTGACTGTCACACTAAAATGTCCATACAATTAACTGCTAGTAAGAGCAAAGCAGACAGAGTATGGTCACACTTCATAACAAATTATTGAAAGCTAATACAATCAATATAAGTTCCAAAGAAAAAATAAAGAGGTCCTGTACCAGCTTAGATACTAAAATTTACTTTTACATGTTTCCTACTTTGGAAATGATTAAAACAATGAGAGAAATGACAAACCTCTATTAGTATCAAACAAAAAGAAAGCCCTTTGAATTTAAACAGGATTTTCCCTCACATAAGTCAATATATGCTTTCCACCAAAGTATTAAATTCATGACATATAAGCTGATGATCAGCTACTTTAAAAAATAAATAGGTTATCTATATAAGTTGCCGATAAATCAAACTTACTATAAAAAAAATTCAGCAGCTGAATCTGATTATTCTCACAACTGTGTACATTAGTCAGGCTTTAAATTATGAAAAACAATTCATATTAAAGTTCATATTAAAAAGATTATTTCTCTTGCAATCAATTCCAAAGAGAAAAGCCTTATTTCAACTTCCATTCTTATTTCTTTTCCAGCACAAATCACTACATTTTTGTATTTGCTTAAAAATCAACTTTAATTTGATGTTTAAGAACACTTTCTTATCCATGTCCCAATGGGTTTAGTGGAACTTATTTCCATGGAAGCTTACTTGAACACAAAGCAAACAGATAAAGTAAGAAAGAGATGTTTTTAGTCACAGAGTTTTTTTCCTAATTAAAAAATGTTTTGTTTACGATGGGTTTTAAGCAGGTGAACAAGCTGTTACTGAATATCCCAATTACACATTTTAATTTATAATACACTTATTGGAACATTTTTATTTGGCTTTTATTAAAAATAGCTTTTTATGAAGAAGAGAAAAATATCATGTGGATTCATGGATGTATATATGCATACAGTATTTGTCACCTCAGTGTTAATGAACAGTTAAGATGAATGACTTCTGCTAAAATATATGTATCTGTTGCAGAATTCAACACATACTTTTTGATGCAAAGCTATTAACAGTGATGCTTTGAGTGGAAAGATAATAAAATGCTGATAATATTTTTAACAAAATTAACCAGTTATAAATTCAAGAGAGATCTAACAAAACTTCCCAACATTCTTTTGTTTGTTCTGGCTGAACAAACTCCATTAGCAATTCTGATATCATGTTTTCCTATTTAAACTATCAGAATCTCCCAGATAATTGGCAGATTGAAAAAATATTGAGACGGCTTTAAATAAACATTAGCTCCAGTTGTACCAATGCAAATTTAGCCCAAATCAATTTCATTGTTTCTTGATTTAACTTTCTGCGACTAGAAAGTTAATGATTAGTTAGCATGTCAAAGCAGATTCTGAAGATGCAATAACATATATTCTTCTCTTCTTCCCTTTGGTCAAATAAGTGTATAAGCCAAATTAATTAAATATTAATCCCAAATAAAGAATTAGGATTGGCTAATTTCCAGAACTTCAACCTCTTGCATTTAACTCAAGGACTCTAACCTGATAACATTTGAATCAACATAACTTACTTTACTTTTTCAATTTATCTGTGAAATTATGACTTAATATGTTAGTATCTATACTTAAGAAATGTAGTATATACAGCATCAAACAATAAGCAAGATTTTGTGCTCAAAATAGGGAAGGAGAGGGAAAAAAAGAAAACAAAATCAAAGAAATACAGAATGTGAACAAAAAGACTCCTAAAACCTCTTAGAATGATAAAGCAGTCAATTTGGCTTAGATAACTTGTAACATTTGTCCAGTATTAGTGGAGTGTACTGAATATATGGTTGCAAAAACAAATAAAAAGGCACAAACATAATTGTTCTTGATATAATTCATTAGTATTCAACAGTCTTTTCATTTTAGTGATAAAACAGGAATATATTGTGCTTCCCTGTTAAAAAAAAGTCAGTACTCCATTCCTGGATAAGAACATGAACAGAGGGGAAAAAGACAATATATTGTCATATGGACAGCCACCACAACACAACTTCTGTAACCATTAGGCAGCATTCCTTTAGGACTGATGTTTTAGCCAATGTATCCAGCGGGCATCAATTTAAGTAAAAGCCGCTACTGTATAAGAAAGCAAAAGAAAAACTATGAGTGTTATGCTTGTAGCTAAAGACTATGTTATGCTTGTAGCTAAAGACTATGAATTGTCTTTAGCTACAAACATTATCTAAAAGAATATTAGCATTTTATGGTAATAACTTTGTACTATCTTCTTTGCCATCTAGGACACACACACATATATATTATTTGAAAGAGCAAAGTAAAATTCCCAGTGAAAGGAACTAGAGGTATTCCCAAATCAGCATGTGCAGGATTCCAGACTAATTTTTAAAAATGTAATTATCATTTGTTGGGGAGGCAGGGGTATTACCATGTTTTGCTTGGTAAAACAGTGGGTAAAACTAAGGGTCCGCTTTGCTTGTATCAGGATATAAATCAGATTAATAAAAGCACTCCATAAAATCATAGTAACTGTCATACTCTGCCAAGTCAAAGTATCAACCATAAGGAAGGCTTAATTGCAGGGGATAAAAACCTGCATTCCCACAGTATACTAAAGAGAAGACTGGGTTTAAAGTGCTGTGTAAATCATCCTCACGTGTGGTTTGGAGTCCACGGTTTGCAGCTTGGCGCTATATGTGAACCTAATGCTAAGAGCTAGCGAGTGGTTGAACCAGAATAGCCCATGGATTACTGAATTCTAGTAACAGATTGGCATCCGCAATTGGTTGCATTGGTTGCACAAATGGCAGAAGACACGCACACGCCCTTTCTTGAAGACCGGACTTCTCCCAAGAAGTCCACCCAAGCTGGCAGGTGGACTGCCAGGTCGGTAGCGGGAAGGAGGTTTTTTTGTTTGTTTTTTTTTGCCACGACAAAAAGCCTCGCAGCCAGTTGCTGCAGGCCTCCCACTTACTTTTTTACAGCTTCTATAGATCCAGAAATGGGGACTCCGCCTCCGTCGCCTCCGCTATCGTAAAGCACCCCGCTAATATCTAACAACACTCCCTCTACGCCCGATAAGACTGCACCCCCATCAGCCATACCGAACAAGCCCCGCCCCCAGCACAGCTAAAGCCTGCTTGTGAAGCAAGACACACCTCGCCCCCGAGGCCCCGTCCATTCTTCCTGGCTGCGAAGGACCCTGGGAAATGTAGTTGTCGCTCAACCCGGGGGGGGGGTGCAACGCCGCGGAAATTTACTGTGCCGTAATAGTACAGATTCTCGGTAGTCCTGTAGTGGACCAAGTAAAAGGGGGGGCGCTTGATCGACTGGCACCCCGAGTTCCGTGGAGGAGATTAGGCAATGTGCCTTTTGGGAGATATTGATCTTCTTCGCTCCTCCGAACACCTCAGGTTTCCTTTCTGAGTCCCGCTGCAAAGGAGAGGGGGGGAGATGACGGGCTTCTTCCCGCAAGCTGCAACGGCCTCAGTCCCGTTGCGCGTTCACCCTTGGGCGGCCGATCGCAAGAGAGCCGAAGCCCAGCGACAGCTGTTTTCTCTGGCCATCGGCCAAAGAGAAGCAGAAACGGACCCCAGTCACGATGTCCACAATGTGAGCCAAACATAAAATAACAGGTTTTGGTTAAAACTGTGCTAAACCACAGTTTGCCATAACCATGGTTTGTTGAGTAAGCTGGACCCAAATACACTAGGCTTAAATCATGCTTAGCAGTGTCCCAAAGATGCTTTTTCAAAAGGCAACCGGACTTTTTTTCCTTGAAGATATTTCACTTCTCATCCAAGAAGCTTCTTCGGTTCTGAAGCTTCTTGGATGAGAAGTGAAACGTCTTCAAGGAAAAAACAAAGTCCAGTTGCCTTGTCAAAAAAAGCACGTTGTGACAACCTTGACCTGGATGACTGAGAATCTCCATAGATATGCTTCACAGTGACAATATGGCTTGTGTAATGTGCAAACCCAGTTTGTGCCTAAGATTGATCCATATTTAAGGACTAACTATTCTGTCTTACCTGCTGGGCTAGCAAAGGTGAGCAATAACACTTTCTCAACCTGTCCTGCTTAAGTGTCAGTAACTTTTTATATCTGTTTCACACAATATCTGCAATAAACCCCAAATCACATATGGGCAATGACATTGTGATACAATGTCATTCTTAGATGGGTGACATTTTGGCAATCTTGTATGGTCTTTGATTTTGTAATTTTGCAAGCCCACTTAGATACAAGTACCATGCTGGGTAGGTTATGTATCATGCTAAGCAATCATTTATTAATGATTTATTGAATCCTGAGCCATTAATCATAGTTTAGATACTATATGGGCTAAGTCAAAACAAATTGCAAAACAAATTGCAATATCACATAATGTTTACAATATCCCAAACTTCTGCTGGATTCACATGTCACTTAATCAAATTTAAGTAAAAGAAGGGATCCAGACAAAATGAATCAAACCCATGTGTCTTTGCCTTGAAGTAAGCTCTGTCATTCTGAGGGAATCTTTCTGCTATAACTACTGTATGCATAGGATGGTGGCCTTAAATAAGCTGCAGGTGGATTTTCTCAACTGATACAGACCTCCATTTATACAAATAACTTAATACCTAATTAATTTGTCATTGAAACAAAAAAAAGACAGTGAGCCACATTTTGAACAGCTACAAGAAAGATTTAATCATGTATGTTCAAACGTATATGATAATGGGGATTTTTTTCACTGTTGGTAAAGTGCAGATATTTATTTATTACTACAACAATCACTGCCATGCTGCAATTTGAAAATATGTAAGAGGCAGTGTTGGAATTATAGTCTACTTTAAGAAAAGCCAAGGAGTCTTTGAATCATTGATTTGTTCAGTGCTTCAAGTCACTTCTTCTTAAAGATAGTATCTAAATGGTAAAATTCATTATATAGACTGTGAAATGGATCAGGTTATTTAAAACAACACCACTAATGGTACAATATCTCAGCTGTCCACACTGATATGGGATATTGTCTTGGATAGTGTTATCAGTTCAAGACACCCGCTATGAATATTGATCCAGAGCTTGTAAGAGCCATCACTTGCCGTCAGGACAGGTCAGGGTTGACACTTACCTAGCATCAAAGCAATTTAAAGAGTACTACAACAGAATCTTAATGTCTGCCTGAACTGAAAAACAAAACAACCCAATGTGTGCCTGCATGCTGGTGACCTGACTATATTTTATGAAGCCCTTTAGCCCAAAACTGGCCCTACAAAAATTCCATAGATTATACTGTATTAAAATCTAATCAATAACTTTCATATATTCACTGGAACATATCCTGGGATGAACATATTGCCATACTTTTTATCATAATAATATATATAATAGAATAGGTATTATTGTGAAAGAAAGGAGGATCCAGATAAATGGATATGTATCTCATTTTTAAATGAATGTGATGTCATAGGAGCATTCTGAAATACAAAGAGACATACGGTAGTTAATTTGCAGAGCAATCAGTTATATTTGGTGCCTAACATTTTTTGGACTCATAGAATTGTATAGATAAGTTTTGTATAGAATTTTGTACCTGAGCTATCTAGATTTTGGGTGTGTTATTATTTAGACCAATTTTCTGAAATGTTCACCTTGTATGACAAAGTTACAGATTTTTTTCACTTTTTTCCAGAAAATATACATAAACATATATTTCCTCTATAATTCTAGATGAGTTTAATCAAAATGGGTCATCAATTAATTGATTAAATGAGTCATGTTCTTAGGTAAATATGTACAGCTTTTATCTTTAGATCTTGCCATAATAAAAGCATAGCTATTCACATCCTTAGCAATACTATAATTCATTTCAATGGGATCTACTGCCATGTAAGGTACTTCTTAAGATGAGTAATAGTGGTAGAATCTACCTCAGGGAAAATGATTAAGATGTATTACCAGATAAATAATGGCTCATGTGATTATTCCCATACAGACAATATTTATGTCATCTCCCAAAATCATTTTTCATTAAATCATTATTTTACCTAGTGCCCATTGAGATACAGGGTGTATCATTATTAGGTTGATTTTTTTTCCTGCCCTGCTCATCTTTCATCTCAGTTATTTGCTTTTATTTCTGTTTTACAATATACATCATGCATTCCACCTTCCTTTTTTGTGCCTGTTGTAGGGAATGCCAAATAAGGACTATTGTTCATTACTTTACATCTCTTTCTAAAGGTTGCAAGGAGCAAAACAAAAAAGAAAGAAGAAAAAGAGGGGAAAATACATCAAGGATTTACAAAATATAAAAATTACATAAACTTTTACAAATTGTTAAAAGAAAAAAGAAAAACATTATATTGTTTTTACAAAGAACTTCAGATTGGAACAAATAAACATATATCAGTTTGGCACCTTCAGTATTAATAGTAGAATTGAATCTGAAATTTGCATCTTGCTAGTGTAAACATATAGCAGTAAGTAAAGGGGTTCTGCAGGATGGTTTAAAAGGCCAAGATGGTGGTTGCATGTGCACAATCAAAATTCCGCCCCTTGTTAAAGTACATCACTTCCTCTTACAGATGCCCTTGAGTTTAAAAAAAAAAGTATGATAAAGTAAACAAAATGAAATGATTGCATCAGTAATAATATTCTTGTATCAGCAAAGAAGTCAATTGAAATACTTAGTCTTTACTAGGAAAGCATTTCCAAGACTGTTGCAACACTCATGGGAATGCCCTTGAAAAACATCCAGAAGCTTCAGTTGGTTCAAAATGCAGTGGTTCACATGGTTTTGTGCAGACCTCGGTGTGCACATGTATCACTTCTCCTGCAGGAGCTGCATTGGTTGCCAATTTGCTTCCTGGTGCATTTCAAGGTGCTGGTTGTCACCTTTACAGTACTTCATGGCTTGGGACCAGGTTATCTGAGGGATCGTTTCTTGCCAGTCACATCCACCTGTCCCACTAGAAAGGGAAGGCAAGGAATGTTACGGGTTCCGTCCCATAGGGAGGTACATCTTGCAGGACCCAGAAGAAGGGTCTTCTCTGTGGTGGCTCCCTCCCTCTGGAATATCATCCCTCCAGAAATTAGACTGGCCCCCACTCTGACACTGTTTTGGAAGGTCCTGAAGATGTGGTTTTGCCAATGGGCCTGGGTAACTTAGAGTGGGATGGAGCCCATTAAGTGGCTGATATGAGTGTGTGTTGTTGCCGAGGGGGTAGGTGAGGGGGTTTATTATTTTCTATTGTTATTATTATAATAAATAATTATTATTTATTATTTTTATTCCTTCTACATTGTTTTTATTTTCTATAAGCCACCTAGACTCTCCGTGAGCAAGTAGGCGGATATATAGATCTTCCAATATAAATAAAATAAAATAAATTTCCTACTTCTTGAAGTACTTTATTTATTTTTTAAGCAAAATTATTTCCTCATACACTACTAACATTGAGATATTAGGCAACCTTCTTAGAACATTAATTTCAGTGGCCTTAGACATGTATAAGCATACACAGAACCAATATGAAATTTTTAAAAAGGCAGATGTCCTAATACAGTGTGCTTGATCAGTGCTTACTGAATAAATCCTATTGGCTGAGGTTGCACAATGGTAAATACACATGTCATATTAGCTGATTTGTTCCAATCATTGTTCGTTAAATAGAGTTATTTTGGATAGATTCACACCATGTTTCAAATCTGATCCTAATGGATGTAATGCAATAACACATATGCATAGTGATTACAGAACTTAGCAACTGATTTCTGGATGTTTTCAGGAATACTTTTTCAGATGGAAGGACTGTGATTTCAATTTAGTACTGATAGTCAAAAGAAATTCTTGGGGTCAGAGTTTTAAAAATATGATCCCTGTTCAATAGGCTCCACTCAATGGATTTCATCTTTCTTTCTTTTTAAACAAAGAAGAAAAGCTGATGTTTTCCCATCCCTATTTTATGGGGACCAAAGGCTAGTTTCTTTGAAAGTAAAACAACAGAATTTGTAGGGGGTATCTGTATAATTTACATAATAATAGGAATGAATGTGGCATACTCTTTTGAGAGGCCAGCTGCTCCTGCCCTCCTCCCATCAACATCTGCTAAATTTATTAGAGTTTTGCCTCTAATACCTGCAATATTGCCTAAAGTGTCCAAAATATGTAATAAGATACCATTCACAAGATCCTGTGGCCAAAAGAAGAAGAAAGGATTCAATACAATGAGTTCTTTTGTGTATTCCACATTTTCAGCAAAACTATCAGAGATAATTCGATGAATGTGCGTTCTAAAATTTCTACAACTTCTAACTGCAAAGGATGTTATAAAATACATCTATCACACTGAAAAAATTGGGAACATTGAGAACATTTATCAATTATAATCAAAGCCGCATGACTATAATGGGTCACATTTAGCTAAACTCTGCAGAAGTTTTTTTTTGGTAACCACAAGTCTGTCATGCTTTTGTAAATACTTGCCATGCTCTAATAATGGGACAAACTATCCTAAATAAAACATTATTTCCAAACACATAGTGTTTGGAAAAGAGCCAGCATAAGAAAGGAGAGGAATTTAGTTGGATTCACACATTATACAATGCCAGAAGCAACAAACCATGTTACAGTTTGAGGAGGGTAGGAACTAAAGGAATATCCTCTCTTAAATGGCTCATCAGTTGAGAGTTGATAAACCTAAAGCTCCACTATCGTAATTTTCTCCTAAATCTATTGCATATCTGCTAACGATGCTAATGACTGCTCTATTGTCCCTTGGTGAAGGAGAGAAGTTATTAGCCTCCCAGTGCTATTTTTGGATGGGACATTTAAGTTCTGAAAACCTTCTAATCTACTTTTTGAAAAAATGACCAAGCTTGGACTGCCAGTACCACATTATGACATTGCATTGTAATGGGTGAAGTGGGTGGGTGGAGATAATGCAAGAGATTTTCATGCTCCTTAGTTGTTTCTCTAGATCAGAGGAGTGCTTTGAAATTCCTTTTTTTTTTCTCTTTCAAATTCTGAATGTGTCAGCCCACCAAGGTTTCCCAACTACAGCTCACATCTGCCTTTGTAAAAATAAATAAATAAATAAATATTTTACTGCTGAACCTGTTCTACCACACTTTGAAAATAACTTCTCTTTTTTATTGTAAATGTGTTGGTAGACAAGAGGCGGCATGTAACCTTTGGGAAAACCAAGGGGAAGACTGAGTCTAAATAAATCTTCACTATCAACCGAAGGATATGTCCCTAACAATGCCTCCATTAAACTTAGCATCAATTAACATGGAATGAATGACTGAAGAAATTGATGCACAACTTACTATGTAGAATAATGGCCAATTTATTTGCTTTCCTTTTCAAAGTATATGAAAAGAGAATTTTCTTTCATCAAGGACTTATAAATAATTGAGCAATAGTGGGAGCCAATATGGTCTCTAGGAAAATGGCTCTCTTTTCAAGAACTAGTTAGAAAATTCCTCTTTTGGCTTTACAGATCAAAATATATACCTTGCACTGATTTTAATGGTTATATTTTGTGTATGCATATATGTTTTCCTTTAGGATGAATCGGACCTTTTCTTTTTTTTAAAAAAAAAAGCCCTAGTCTTAGGCTACAGTCAGCATGAGTATATTTCCTGCCTCAAAATGATAGAAATTCAGTGAGACACTAATTTCTGTGGGATTTACTTCATAGAATAGATGTGTAGAGATGTGTAAGACATGCACTTCCCTAAAGGGCCACAAGTTCTTCACTTTTCCTAATGGAGGCTGTAGAACTGGCACTGGTTTAAATGTGATTTAAAAAAAATAAAATAAAATAAAGCTTTTTGAAATGCCCGCAAGATAACGTGAGCATGGAAATCTAGTATAGGAAACAGTTTTCCAGAATCAAGTTGTATCAGGCTATATTCAGATGTTCAGCTATAAGAAAACATCATATAGGCTTGGTATCCATGTGTATGTTTGACAGCCCTATGAGGCACAAGCCAGACCATTTTTTCTTCCTGACCTCACATCACTTCAAAGATTATAGTGGAAGCAGATCTAATATTCACCTGAAACTGACAAACCATTATCAATGTATATTCACAGATGTGTACTGCAATTTTTTTTTTTAAAAAAACATCTTATAAAGTTTAGTGTGCAGGTATTTTTACCATCCCTTTGAAAAATCAATTTAAGGCCTCAAACTGCCCACTGACAGAGGCCCCTTAAAAATTATATAGCTTAGATTTTTCTCGTATGTTGCCTAACTAAAGTCTTGTTCATCTATGACATGTTGCCTATGTTAAACAAGTGCTTTAATTTTTAAAAATAATTTTGAAATAGTTTAGTGTACTACTCTTACTGGTATCTGTCCTGAGAAAAAGAGTGGTTATTATTCTCTTACCCAAAGGACAGGAATTCTAGTGTTGTCAAGGAAATGATGGTTGTAATTGGCTGGATTCACACATTGTCCTACCGTGTGTTTCTCAACCTTGGAAACTTTGAGATTTGTGAACTTCAACTCCCAGAACCCTTCAATCAGCATGGCTGGCTGGGGCATTCTGGGAGTTGAAGTGCACATATCTTAAAGTTTACAGCCCTAAGCTGTAGATGTAGTCATTTATTGTCTGCCTTAACACATAAGTTGCCAACAGCAACAAAAAAAATCACATCATGACTTACTGTAACATGCCAATTAATCTCAACTTTGTCTCTCTCTCTTTTTTAATTAAGAAGAAAAACAGGTAGAAAAAAAGAGAGGAAGGCAAGATTCACCTGAACAAGATAAAGCAAATTGCATGAAAAGGCCTCACTTGGAAGCATCCTAGGGCTTACAGCTTGAACTTCTGCATGTTAATTTTGGAGCAACTGAATATTTCAATGGGACTTAGAATGCACACCTATATGTCTTCTCAAAAACAATTCTTCTCAATTTCTGCTGGGCTTGCTCCCATAAGAGTATAATATTGCAGCTTCTGGATAAATAATAATCTGACTAATTGGAGAGATCTCAACTTACAACAGGTCACTTAGTGACCGTTTGAAGTTACAAGAGCACCGAACAAATTGACTTATGACCATTTTTCGCACTTATGACAGTTGCAGCATCCCCATGGTCATGTGATTTACATTTGGATGCTTGACAACTGACTTACATTTATGACGGTTGCAGTGTCCCGGCATCATGTGATCTCCTTTTGCAACCTTCCGGCAAGCAAAGTCAGTGGGGGAAGCCAGATTCACTTAACAACCGTATTACTAATTTAACAACTGCAGTGATTCACTTAACAACTGTGGCAAGAAAGATTGTAAAATGGGGCAAAACTCCCTTAACAAATGTCTCCACTTAGCAACAGAAATCTTAGGCTCAATTGTGGTCATAAGTGGAGGACACCTTGTATACCTTTAGTTGTTTGATCTCATGAGTAAGTGAATTCACATAAAAGTCATAATGCTGGGTGTACCCCTAAATCATCAGCCTAAAAGTTTTCACGAGGCACCGATTTTTAGCCCGGAGAGTTTTTTCTTGCCCGTTTTACATGTTGTATTCTACATCCCCTATGAAACTCTTAGAAACCAAATAACTTAAAGCGCTTGCCTTTGTTCATAACCCAACAGTAGTTAGCTCAGGTTAAAACTCTCCATTACTCCTGCTTTATCCTAGAGAAAGAAATCAACGACTTTCTGATTTGTGCTAGACTGGAATTTTACATTATCTGGGAACAAACCTTGCTGCATTCAGATGGATTTAGTTTCCATAGAGGATTGCACCATAATTTATTTAAAGGAAACACTTTGCTATCATTTCGCAGTGTGTGTGTGTGTGTGTGTGTGTGTGTTTGTGTGTATTTCGCAGTGTGTGTGTGTGTGTGTGTGTGTGTGTGTGTGTGTGTGTGTGTGTGTGTGTGTGTGTGTGTGTAAAAGGAATAGCTGCAATCTGTCCCCAATAAACCGGCGTGTTTCTCTCCAGGAGCTTGGGCAGACAAGCGAAATAATAATAATAATCACCTACTACTATTAACGACGCTATTCGGCAGACAGCCCCCTCCCTCCAATCGCAGCTCCGTTCCCTTGTCCAGGGTGGACCCTCCTCCCCCGCCCCTCCTTCTCCCCCCCTCCCTGGACAGAGATTCCCCTCCTTCCTAGACGAGCATCTCCCAAGTCCAGGCTCGCTTGCCTCACCCGAAGGCGACCCCCGCCTCTTATGGCCAAGCCTCCTGCCCGGAATCCAGCCGCGCGTCCTGGGCTACCGCCGACTTCTTCGGAAGGGGAATGCCGGATTGTCCGGACAGCGGGGCCAAAGGGCCCCCTCTCCCTTCGAAAATCTCCTTCTCCATCCTCGACATCCTGGATCCGGAGAAATTCAATCGGAAAAGCCCTTCGGCGGCTGGGGGACGGGAGAACGCGGCGCTGGCGCGGAGAGACCGAGGAAAAAGTTTGGGAAGAGTTGAACTGGAAGCCGAGCGTCTTAGGAGCCAGGTCGAGGCTTCGCAGGGTAGGCGCGGCGTTTTTCTGTTCCAGTGAGATCCCTGCCCCCCCCCCGCCTTCCCTTCCCTGCCCGGTCCCTTCCCTTTCCTGTCCCTTCACTGTCTCGGAGTTTTTTCGTCCCTGGCAAGCATTAAAGGGGGCTTCAAACGTCCACTGAACATCCGAGGCCGGCAGCTTCCCAAGGCGCCGTAGCAAAGGCCACAGAGGCTGGCCAGATCCCTAAAGGGCGAAACCCTTTCGTGGCTCAGAGCTATTAAGGGACTGTCGTCAGTCTCCCTTGATCGCTTCCTGATAGCGGGACCCCACGAGGGCGACTGCTGCCGCGGGGGATGCGAGCCCGGCCGTCCGCTGGAGATGCTGTAGGAGCGCAGGCAGCCGCCTCGTCCCTTCTCAGCCGCACTTTGGAAACGGCAAGGCGCTCTGCGTATTCTGTTGGTTGGATTAGACCGTCGCCTTTTCCCCAACCTGGCGCCCTCGAATGCCGCGGACTACCAACCCCATCTCCGCAGCCAGCAGAGCTGACGGGGGGAGGGGGGGTGGAGAGCGGGAGAGGGTGTGTGTGATAGGAACGGAAGTCCTGCGACTATCCGGGTTGGAGAGAAGCCGAGGGCAGAAATACGCGAGTTACTCACTTGCCTTTTCCGTAAGAAAATATGAGCAGGGTTTGGATGAAGTTAAGAAAAGGTGGACCGGGCCAGGGGGGGGGGCGGCAGGAAGGGGGGGGAGAGAGACTGGAAGCTGGTCGCATGGATGATCAGCGGGATGGCACGCCACGCAGTAATCCAGCAGGGAAGACTTTTTGACAGGTTGGGTTGCGTCTCCCGAGGGGCAGCGGCTAAACTTTAAGAGGCTGGGAGGGACGGGGGGGGGAGAAAGATCCCCTGTAATAAATTAAATAAGAACCGGCCGATCTCGATGGCTCTGTTTGAAAGGGAGGGTGTTTAGGTTTTGCTCAGGGCCCGGCCCTTCAGTTGAAAGGAGATGGCTTTGAAAGATCAGCTCCGCTTGGAAGCTATAAAAGCCTCGTTCTTCCGCCCTTTTCCTCTTCGCGTCCCCGGCCGGGTCTGCTGTACTTTGCTACTGCGGAGCGCCCAGGCTTATCAGCCGCGAAGAAGGGCTCTCGCCCGACCTTGCGGAGCAGAGCCCTTCGCTGCATCTCGAGAGACGCAACCCAGCCTGGGCTCGGGCCGCGGTCTCCTTTACAAGACTGCGGGAGAAGGGCGAGCCGCGAGCCGGCTGAGCCTCTCAGCGTCCCCCCAGCCCTCCCCCCCCGTGGGGCTAAGGTAGGCAAAGGCTGCTCTCGGAGGCTGATTGGCATCGGGACGAGCCAGGCAAAGGACAAGCCAGATAATTGTTCCTGTGGTCTCCCCACGAGAGGATGCCTTCGCTCCCCCCTTGATCGATATCCTATTACCGACTGCCGCGTATCTCCTTCCCACAGCTTGCAGGTACCAACTTCAAATCTCTTTCCCGACCCGCTCTGATCCTCATATTGTTCGATTAAAACTTAACTTTAATAGATGACATGTATCGATCCGCCCCTTCACAAATCTGAAACTCTATTAGGTCGGGGAAGAAAAAAGGAGATGGAAAAGAGGGAGGGAGGGAGGGCCTAAGAGCCAGATTCACTTCTTCTTGCAAGGGGGAAAAAACCAAAAACCCAACAATCCAACATCTTTGCTCAGTTTTTAAAACATTTAAAACAATCAGTACATAACAATGGTTAAACATTGTATCTGCTCCCAATTTCCTCAAATGAGCTTCCTTCTCGGAAAAGACCACCTAGAATTTCAGAAAGTTTGATGGGATGGTAAATCGGCTTTAAAAAATAGCATTCCTTCATTTGGATTCAGATACTCCTTCCCTGACTTATATGCCATACAATTAATAGATTAGGTTGATGCAACCTGATTGAAATCAGCAACATAGGGATTAAAGTCAACCTTCCCTTCCCATAACGTAAATAGAAAAATATTGGGATGAAATGAATTGTGTGTATTTTACTTTTAAATTTTGATCTCATTAGTACAGGATGTGTGTGTGTGTGTGTGTGTGTGAGTGAGAGAGAGAGAGAGATCAAACAAAGCTGGGAAGTGCATTACTGCAGTTTCTCTGCTCTTTCCTTTTTCTAAGTATGGGAACTGGCCAGATCTTGAGTTTGCTCTGTGTATGCTCAGAAGTTTTAATTTTGATGAGCATAATTAATATTGACCCTTCAGGTTAATGTCCTCCTTATTATTTCAGATTTGTTATTGGTCTATCCATCTTTCTGCACTTGTGTCTGATTCTCTTACATGTACCACCTGTTCCACATATTCTTTCAGAAAATATAATAAAGAAAGGAAAGACTCCCTACCTGAAGCACAGGTTGAATTGCAGATATGCATGGACTGCCATCTCAGCTTTCAGACAGAAAGCAACAGTTAGGCAGGTCAGGTGCCGGTGTGATTGGTAGCCAGTCTCCTGATGTCATTGTCACCAATGCCGTTTTCTGTTTTGTAGATGTAAACAGTGATGGAGAAAGAGGAGAAAGTGATTCAGCCACCCTGGAGGCATCAGAACAAGAGGAGCCAGAGCAGCAGAAGAACCACCTCACCATGATGGGAACACCTGCTTCCTTCCCCTCCCTTGACTTCCCTTCCTCCTCCTCCTCCTCCTCAGATCTGGATGAACCCGGCTCACCAAGATTGTCCAAACGGCGCCGAGTGGAGCCCAACTGTGCGAAGCCTCGGCGAGCCAGGACAGCCTTTACATATGACCAGCTTGTGGCTCTGGAGAACAAGTTCAGGGCTACACGATATCTGTCAGTGTGCGAGCGCCTCAACCTAGCTCTGTCACTCAGGCTGACGGAGACACAGGTCAAAATCTGGTTTCAGAACCGAAGGACAAAGTGGAAGAAACAAAACCCTGGAATTGATGGCCTGGTGCAACCAGGAAACAACAATGCTGTGACCCCCCCAGCAGGAAGTAGCAGTCCTAGCCCATCAGGGCCTAGCGCCTTGGCCTACCAGACTTTCCCATCTTATACCTCAGCCAACCTTCTCTTTCCAACAGCAGCTTCCCTTCCCTTGGTGGCTGCAGCAGCAGGGGGGGCGTTCCCTTCCTTCCTTCGCCCTGCTTATCTGACTCCATTTTATAACCCTCACTTCTAGAAGGATCAGAATCCAGATCAGCCTTCCTGAATTTGACAGCCTATGGGAATGGCTGAGCATTGCAGTAGAGTTGATGCAACTGGAAGGTCCCTTAGACTGGGAACATCTGCTACAAGTTATGATTTTTCTACATCTTACATAAGATCATCTCTTCTAATACACTAACATGATGACGCAAGCATTACCTAGTTCTAGGTGTTTTGAGTGTTGTGATGGAAAAACATTAAAAGAGGGGTCCTCTAATCCCCCCCCACTTTTTTTGAGAAAAGACACAACTGCAGTTTGAATCCATGAAATTCTTTTGGAAGTAGGTTAATTTAATTCAGGAGTATGGATTTATTAAAGATGGAACCAGAGCTGCTATGCACTACAATATTTGGTGTTTATATGACTGTTGAGCCCTAATATATTGAGTATGAAAGGATGCACAGATTCTGGGGATTTAATAGCCAACAAGGGTGTCCCATTCTGGTTCTCTTCCTGTAATTTAATGCCCTCTGATGCCCTGAACAAGGGATCATCTTTTCCCACCTGTGTTAAATGTGCTAGATGCTAAAGCAGGTTGTTTTTCTTGGGGCCAATGCTGCATGACTTTGCTTTGACTTTAAGGTCATTCCAAAAAGAAGTACAGGATAAGTGTAATCATGGAATATGCAAAATGTAGATTGGAAATGAAGGCAATATTTTAATAAAATGTGTATTGTACTATATTCTCTTATATTTTAAAGCAGCTGTTCTCATGTGAGAGAAAGGCAGTCTAAATCTCAAGTAGAGTTTAATTAAAATGAGTTAAAACTGGGTAACCCTCTGCAGGTTAATTCACAAAATAAGTCTGACTTTCAGACACCACATCAATTTGTCACTGAACTTTCCCAATTGCCTGAATTTGCACAGCATGGAAATAAGTCAACTTTATTTTTAAACTCATGTGCTGCGTGAACACACCATATAATCTAGAAACTTTGCAGTTTGCACTGTGAAGAGACTGTATTTACACACAGCACTATGTGAAAATGTTTTTAATTTGGTTTGGGCTGATTATCATTTATGATCTCAACATTGTAGTTAATAAGACATATTTTATAGTTTAATGTGATAGGCTTGCCCAACAAGTCAAACTAGCTAAAAATAATGGCTTAGTGCAATGTATATACCCAGCCATGGTCACAACTTAAGTATTCTAGTGTAACTATCTGAGAATACTATGGGTTTATTCTTTATTATAATTGTAAGAACTAATTTGCTTGCATATTGTGCAAAGCAAGGAATGCTTTAACAATAAAGTATTGAATAAGGCACCTGGCTGAGTTTGTGCAAGTTATACTAAAGAATGGTTTGCAAATTACAAAGACAGAGTTAAACCACAGCCAGGCATACTGTATGATGACTTAATGTAGGTTTCATAAACTGGCACATGGCTATAGGAGATAGCAAGCAACTTTGAGGGGAATCACAATTTTTTGAGTGTGTGTGCATGCAAACTGGAGCACTGTCAAAACTCGCTCCAGTGTTTTTGGGGCAAACTGGATTACAAAGCTCAAGAGTGAGTTCTAACTAGTTTTCTCCAACATCACATGAAGGGCCCTTCTTCACAAGGCCCAGTACAGCATCAGCCTGGAGCAGGAGACATATATCACATTTCTATCTGATTTAGCTGACTGGGAGAAGCAGCAGAAATGCCTGGAGAAGATAGGCCTGGAGATAAACTAATGCTAGAGGGGCCCTGACGTCTCTTTGCAAATGCTATCCAGATTTTTAGGCTAGCCTCTGGATCACTCATATGTTGCCTGAACTAAGCTTTTGGCAATAAAATCTAGTCGCCCCCCCAAAAAACTAATGAGAAAAGATGCCCTTGTTCAACAGCCAATGACAATTCTCCAAACTCACAAAATGGTCTTACCTGGGCAGAGCTGGAATTATTGGGGTGAGAGGACCAGAACCCAAATCACTTCCCATCCTTCCCATCCCACTCCCCACCCAAATCACATACAGAAGTCTGATGACAGCCCACCTGGTACTCACATTCACTTCTGCACCTTGGTTGGAGGAATTTGGGGAAAAAAATTGCCATTTGTGGAAATACAAATGGAGATCCAGCAGAATTACAATATGCTTCTAACCTTTCTTTTTTCATTTACGCCCCATTGGTTGGCTGGGCACTTCCTTTTCAGGGTAGGGTCTAAGGGACATTTACAACTTAAAAAGTAATTGGATTTCTCATATGTGTTGCTTTATTAGAGGTTGACATTGTTATGGACAGCAGTAGACACACACTACTAGGATCAGGCAAAATGAGGGAAGGTGAGAAAGAAGATGTTTCTTCCAAAGGTCACAGAGGCATTGGCACATCAGCCTGAGCCCATCCAAATGTTTCTTCTCCAGCAGTCCTCTGATTAGAAACAAATAATTGAGCTCATCTCAAGTTCTGGGCACCTTATTTTAAGAAGGATTGGAACAAAAGTGGCACAAGGCTACCTACACAAAGCTTGACAGCTGTTAGACCTTGTTCCTTCTTTACAGCACTGTATTCCTATATTGCCTTCCCAAACCAGCAGCCATTTGCCCAAGCAAAGAAGAAATAAAGCCTCATCAAATTTTGAGAGAGATTGAACCCACAGCTATCCATCAATATCATCCAGCAACCACAACATATTATTGATGACTTAGCCCTTAGTGTATTATTCATTTACAAATTGATGGTCTATCTAAAATTTTGAGCACATAGGCAAACCCAGCCATAGGATGATTGCATCAATGAGGCAGGCAATGGTGACTTTCTCTATCATCTTCTACATTGGTTAAGAAGAATCCCTCCCCAGTCTTGACAAAGTGAAGACTAGAAGCTGGGAATGAAACCACACATCTTTCTTATGGGTATTATGCATACTAAGAATGTAAAAAAGGAGCAAGGCTCACATGATCAAATCTGCAATCTTCACTTTTTTGATGCTGTAGATTCCCCTCTGGTGTCTCTGTCTCTCTGTCTCTGTCTCTGTCTCTGTCTCTCTCTCTCTCTCTCTCTCACACACACACACACACACACACACACACATTTTCCTATCTTTATTTATTTGCCAATCAAGGATAAGATTTCATGAGTCTGATATACTGAGCTTAGTCCATGAGAAACTGTGCCATCATCTATCATTTAGTCTTTAGACATCTGTTAATTTGCCATTTTTGCTGTGATAGAATTTTTTTTTTTTGGTTATAACTAGAAACTGTATTATTTGAGCCTTTTAAAAGCAATCCATGCCCTCTTGTGGACAGTCCAATAATGCATTCACATTTTAATTCAATAAATTGCTGAACCTAAGTTGCCTTTCACATTCCTTTTTTATTTTTTTACCAAAACCTTTTGACATTGACATTGATTAGGAAAAAAGATGATCAGATTAAAATTTATTCAAAGAGGTATACGAACTTTTTTGACTGTGTATTCATTTGTGAATATTTCAATATATAAAATGAGAAATGTGTAGCATCTGAAAAAGCTAACAAGTTTAAGATACCCGAGGATTCTTACTAGATTTTACCACGCTTTGCTACTGATTTGGAAGTTTTTTCTGTAAAACAGAACCCTGGTAGTTTTATATGTGGTACCAGATTGTGGGAAGCCCTGCCCAGCAATGCCTCTGGAGCAGTGGTGGGATTCAAATATGTGAACAACTGGTTCTCTGTGTGGATGCTGCTTCCGGAGGTCCATTCTGGGCCTGGGCAACAAAAAATTAGCTACCGGTTCTGCTGAAGTGGTGCAAACCAGCTGAACCCCACCACTGCTCTCAAGCATGAAGCTGACTGGGGTGACTATTTTTGACTTAGCCTACCTCACAGGATTGTTATGAGGTTACAGTGGACAGGAAAGATCTTTGCATATCCATATCTCTCCTTGGAGAGAAGACAGAAGCATAGTAAATAAGTATAATAAATAAATCCTATTTAAACCTGAAATTTTCTTTCTCTTCCAGCATTTTATTTCAAGCTGTAAGGGCTTTGTCCTTTTCCAGAGAGAACACGCATTCTCAGGGTGACCTCAGTGTTATTTGTCCTGTTCTGAAGATTTTTTGAGACCATGAGAAATCCACTTATACCCACTTTATCCACTTACATTGGATAAAAAGTGGAATGAAATTTTTATCCCCTTTATCCATTTATATTGGATACACTGGAACAAAAACATTGTATCAGAATGTCTACCTGAGACAACTTCAATTATTTTCATACATTTTCAGGGCCTAAAGTTTAGATGAGCATTGTCTTCTGAAAATGAAGTTCTATGCCAGAACCAGAAAATATTTCAAAATCTATGTACTTTGCTTTCTATAAACATGTTAACTTAACCACAAAGCTGATTTACTATGTTAGCATTTTCTGGCCTATGTTGTCTACCACTATGGTAGTGATAACAAAATTATAGATCTGTAGGGAAAACTGCATAGAAGTTACATGTAATGAATTTGTTTATGTCTGTTTTATGATGGGACTCACAGTCTGACTTTGCTATACCTTATCATAGGCATATATACAGCTATCTACAGAAAATATATGAGAAACATTTCTTTTGTGGAATGGATATAAGCAGGGCTTTTTTTTTTTTGTCATAGAACGCCCAGAATGGAGTTCTAGCACCTTTTTTTGGATGGAACCTTGTAGGGTAGGCAAGGTAGATTGTATGACGTGTGAGTTCCAGCACCTTTTTTTTTTTTTTTTTTACAAAAAAAGCACTGGATATAAGAACAAAGGCAATTGTAAACTTCAATGGAGATGGCATCTTTTTCTTTCTTTCTTTACAGCAAGAAAAAACAAAGAGAGAAAGTTGATGGGAACCCGTGGTTTTGGTTAGGGAAAAATAAATATTTGGTGTTCTAGAGGTAATTACAGAACATCCTGGCAAGGAGGTAACAGTTACAAGAAAAACTCAGAGAGCTGAAACAGAAATAGCAGCCATGGAGATTAGCTAGTGAGCAGAGAGGAAGAGCAGCCTATATTTATTTTCTAACACTCCTCAAATAAACCTCATTCTCTCACTTGACCTCACCTCTAAGACAAAGTGTTATTATTGTTGTACACTTTACCACTGTGGTGGAATAGGGTTGGAGAAAAGATCTATTTTTAGTTTTACATCTTAAGTAGCATAAGACTCTGTAAATCATAGGTTAGGGATGAACTAAGGCCAATGTTGTGTGATCATGAGGGAAAAGCACTGGCAGGACACTACTGTATGCTTCTCTGTAAACTTCAGGTGGGGAGGGACCATTGATAAATTAGCATTCTATCCTGAAGAAAATCTTATATCTAAGATGTTTCTGAACGGAGTGGTGCTAATTCTACTAGGCAAAAGATGTCTAAGAAAGGGTTAGTATCTCTAATTCATCTGACTACCCTACTACCCAATCAAATTTCACGAATGAGCTAAGTAATTGCATAATTGTCTCATATGGGAAGATTACTAGCTATCATTGATTCTTTCTTGGAACTGCTATTGCTTTAGCTAACTATTACGTTCTCATGTTTTAGAATAATATTTTCCAAAATGCTCAGAAATAGTTTATTTAATCTAATTGAACACACACACACACACACACACACACACACACACACACACACACCCCTGGCTGAGTGTTCATAGAAGTTTCAACATGGCTTCAAACAAGACTAGAAAATTTCCTAGAGAACAGGTGTTATCAGTTACTACTACCTTGATGGCTGGGTCCTGCCTCCAGACTTGGGCCATTCACCAATGTAAATGCACAAGAGAAAAGGGTTGCTTTGATTTGTTTGTAAACTTCCTAGATGAACCTGCTGGTTCATCTAGGAAGCAAGTAGCGTGTGGGTAAATCTTTAAGAACTGGTTCTACTGGCTCCATGGCTACTGTAGCACCAGCTTCAGGAGAGCTGATCGATGCGGCATTTTCTCAACTGACTTGTAAAATTCCAGAAAATGTAACAATCAGATCTTGTGGGCTGGTGCTCTCCGGCTCCCACACCGCTGGATGAAAGACTGGCTAGATGGCCTAGGCCCGATATAGCATGACAGCTGTCATGTTTTCAGTATGTTTCATGTAAAGTATGCTTCATACTTTACAAACCATAATAGTTGTGTACATATAACACATTAAGTCAAAATCAAACACATTGCGTTAGGCTACCCATCTTACCTCAAGGTAACTCTTTCTGATTCATTAACCATGGACAGGCTTATCATGCGGTGTGAGCCTACTTATACTTTGAAATCTTATTGTTAATAGAGATAATTAATTTAAATTAATTTTAAAACATAAACTTTCTGAAAAGTTGCCTTTCTCTTTGTTTTTTTTCCGATTTCTTTTTTATGTTAAATAATTCAGCTGGAACCTTTCCTGAAGAAAAATGTACACTTAATTTTACCCCATCTTCCCATTCTGCCTTTTTATTAAGTTAGTTGTATTTATAGTATCATCGTCTTATCACCTATTCTCCAGAAACTTAAAATAGAAACAGCACTTGGAGGACTCCTCATATACTAGCCCAGGGATAGGCAACCTTGGCTCTTTTACGACTCATGGACTTCAACTCCCAGAATTCCTGAGCCAGCCAAGCTGGCTCAGGAATTCTGGGAGTTAAAGTCCACGAGTCGTAAAAGAGCCAAGGTTGCCTACCCCTGTACTAGCCTATGTGGTTTGATAGGACTTTCCATGTTGTTGGAAACAGGTTATTGATTGGTGCTGTTGCCTTGTGGGGGCCTTTCATGATCAGCTGTCCTTCCTTTTGTTAGAACAATGATAGATGCTTTTGAAGACAGGACAAGTATGAGCATCCTGTGCAATTAATGAAAAACAGGGCAATATTAATCTTTTTTAAAAAGTTATTTTACCAAGGAAAATTAAGTGTGGTTATGCACTTGTCCTCTATGTTTAGACTTTACAACATTTTAAAACCAGAGTATTAAATCTTTCTGTCCAAAAACAATGAATTTCACTTTGTTTACCAAATTCCAGTATTGTGGGTAGCAATTAATATTAATGTCAATTTCATCGATTTAATTTTAATTTAAATCCCATTCCTTTTCAATGTAATTCTATTAACATTAAAATGTAGCATGTTTTGATTGACATTTCAAAGAAATGTCATTTCCTTAATTAAAATGTGTCTCTTTAATATTTTAAGGATTTAATTTCATTGCCTTCAGTTTAATATAATTCAGTTTAAACTAAATGGAATTTTTTGTTATTGCTAATTTACATCTTCATATTCAGTATGTACCTCAGGCTCATATGCTTATAAGATAAGGAAGAGGAACAGTATTACTTTTTAATATCTTCATAACTGGCTTAGATGAAGGAATAGGAGGGGAACTCATCAAATCTGCAGATGACACTAAACTGGCAGGAATTGCCAACACCCCAGAAGACAAGCTCAGGTTCCCAAAAAATCTTGACAAACTTGAACAATTTTATTGGCTCTATCCAATAAAATGAATTTTAATGTGGAGAAAAGTAAAGTTTTACATTTAGGCAAGAAAAATCAAAGGTGTAAGTACATATTAGGACAGTAACTATGAGAGGGACCTTGGAGTACTCGTGGACCATCACTTGACTATGAGCCAGCAGTGTGCAGCAGCAGCCAAAAAAGGTAATACAATCCTGGGTTGTATAAACAGAGGCACAGAATCAAGATCATGTGAAGTATTAGTACTGCTTTATAAAACCCTAGTAAGACCACACCTGGAATACTGCAACCAGTTTGGGTCACCATATTGCAAAAAAGATATTGAGACTTTGGAAAAGGTTCAGAGAAGAGCAACTAAAATGGTCAAAGGCCTGGAGACTAAAACATATGAAGAATGACTGCAGGACTTGGGTTTGGCTAGTCCAGGGGTAGGCAACCTTGACTCTTTTATGATTCGTGGACTTCACCTTTCAGAAATCCTGATCCAGCATGGCTGGCTCAGGAATTCTGGGAGTTGAAATCCACGAGTCATAAAAGAGCCAAGGTTGCCTACCCCTGGGCTAGTCTAATGAAAAGAAGAAACAGGGGTGACATGATAGCAGTATTCCAGTATTTCAGGGACTGCCACTAAGAAGAGGGCATCAAACTATTTTCCGAAGCACCAGAGGGCAGGACAAGAAACAAAGAAAGAAGCAACCTGGAATTAAGGAGAAACTTCCTGACAGTGAGGACAATTAGTGTAACAGCTTGCCTTCAGAAATCATGGGCGCTCCATCACTGGAGGTTTTTAAGAAGAGACTAGACAGTCTCTTGTCTGAAATGGCATAGGTTCTCCTGCTTGAGCAGGGGGCTGGGCTAGAAGACCTCCAAGTCCTTTCCTATTCTATTCTATTCTATTCTATTCTATTCTATTCTATTCTATTCTATTCTATTCTATTCTATTCTATTCTATTCTATTCTAAAGAAACTATAGCTACTATAAAAAATGCTTTACTAGTATTCTAAATCCTGCTTTGGTGTTGGATAACCACATGAAGGACTCATCAGAAATCTTTTTAAAAATTGCCAAGATCAAGAATATTTGGGAATTTGGCACTGTTGTGTTGAATAACAGAAATGGAGACAGGTTCTCTTACCACTTCAATGATAGTTGGGGAATGTGCTCATCATCACAGTTATTTTTGTGCAATAATGGTTAGAGAGAATATGACCCCTTCTGATGAATATTTTCTTTTTTGCCTGTCATGTCTCCTCCCTAGGTGAACAAAATGCTTATAGAAAAGAGATAATGGTACTTTACAAGTGGCTACAACACTTGAGAAATTAAAGTTTCTGGTTTTGGCTATACGATTCCACAACTGCTTCAGGTTTATATTGCATTGACTGTTCTGTAGTGCTTCTGGATTGATTCTATAAATCCAGATGTAAAATGTCTCAGCTGTAGCTGTAAATCCTTGCATGAGCAGAGGATGGCTTCCTGATGCACTAAAACAGGAGCTGCTGCAAAATAGTTTTGCAAAATAGCTTATTTCTTTGGAAGACCTTGATGTATTTATTTTATGTATTAAATAATCAAATTTATATTCCACTGCAGAAACAGAGACTCTTGGTGGCTCACAAAAATAAACAGTTACAGTACATAAAAATATAAATGCCATTAAATACTCACACACAACACAAAGACCTCCAGAAAAAGCTCTGCTCAACTTTTTCCAGAAGGCAGATAATGTTGGAGACAAATAAACCTTCATTAGGCAGCCAGTCTCATCACTGAAAAAAACAACAACACATTTCTGTATTTAATCCCAGCATATTGAACTACTTAGAAATGAAGAACAATTAGCTGTTTCTTCCACCACTATTAAAGTGATTGGATTGATTCCAGTGAAGAGACTAGGTCCTGCATTTAATGTCAACTGTTCTATTGTTATCTCACAGATGCACCTTATTGATTTCTTGTGTTTTGATGTTGATAGCATTGAAGCCATCTCCTTAACCATCTCCTTTTGGCTTATTCAGTGATGTTATCAGAGAAGGCTTTCGCACAGAGTTTGTGTCCCATCCTATGTATGTGATGAGTAAGGGGACCCCGAAACACAGCTGGGGTGATTTATTATAACACGAAGGTTGCTATCCAGAGTTCCTAATGTCACATTCGTTTGTGCTTTACTACTATGTAGAATTCAGTATACTGGATTCTGTTTGGAACTGTTCCAGACTTGGAGATATGCACTATGTTTAAACAAACAGATAAGATAACATAAGAAGTGTATAACTAACAATCAGCCAAAGTCAGACCTCAGATAGCAGGGTTAGTTTCTGTGTCCCATTTACAAAAGCAGCATCCTATTGATGTCAGCATGATTATGTCTACGGAGCTATGTCACAAACACTATTTGACAGCTTTTGTACAAGAATGTCTGAACATAAACCCAAAAGTCAATTTACTTACATATAGTTGAATGGTCATGATAGGACGGAGTTAAAAATACTGGCCAATACTTTGTAAGCTTGTGCAACTGATGCATGAATTAAATTTTATTTTATTTTTTGTATTTTTATTTCAGTAGCTGTTACCACAAAGGAGTTGTAACTTATTAAGGGACAGACATACCTACAAGGAGTCTTTTTTCCTATGTGGTTTGTAGTATCCAGATATAATTTCTGCAGCCTAGTAATTGTTTTTATGGTACTAATACTCAAATTTTCCCCAATCAATACACATAATTACTCTTGCACATGCAACCTGCTGCTTACTTCCCTATATTTAATAATCATTTGTGATGGAAAATCGAGGTAATAGTTTTTAAAACAAAAATATACAGCAAGTGATCTTTCTTCAAAGCAGCTCAAGCGTAATCTCATTCTCTCCTGTTGCCCCACACTCACCAAGCCTAGAATCTTCTAAAATATTAGACTTTTTCTGTCAATAAAAATAACAATGGAAAGGTGTGGAGAGAGATATTTTATTAAGGTAAGAACAGGACAATGAAAGAGTTGAATCTCCCTTTCCCTGTCCTCTCCAAGATCTAATGATACTCTAGTTGTCCAGGCTATTCATTATATTCTTAAAACTGACCATGTGATTTACACTGAAGTAAAGCTGTTCCCATATGCTTTACTGTTAAATAATAATATAGAGCAGTGGTTCTCAACCTTTTTAATGCCGTGACCCCAACCGGTCGTAAGTCGAGGACTACCCAACCGGTCGTAAGTCAAGGACTACCCAACCGGTCGTAAGTCGAGGACTACCCAACCGGTCGTAAGTCGAGGACTTTCCCTGCCTGGGAGCACCACGCATGCATGGTGCCGCCCCCTGCGCCGGCCGAGGCGTAGCTGGCAAGCGGCAGAGACGGCGCAGGCCGACCACTGGCTGGGCCACCAGCTGGCCCAGCCCAAGGGAGGTAAGGCACCCGCCGGGCCCCACGTGCACCAGCAACCCTCCCTGTGCCCGCTGGCCTCC
Source organism: Crotalus tigris (assembly GCF_016545835.1). Taxonomy (NCBI): domain Eukaryota; kingdom Metazoa; phylum Chordata; class Lepidosauria; order Squamata; family Viperidae; genus Crotalus; species Crotalus tigris. Next base: position 5,603,841 of record NW_024096460.1, on the reverse strand, counting down.
CACCTCCCACCCCTAGCCCTCTTTTACTTACATTTTTAGTAGTTGCTCAGCAAGGAGGGGTGGAAACTTCCAGACAGCTTGCCTTCGCTGCAGACAACTTGCAGCACCGTTTACAGAATGGGACTTTTGGCGAGCTCAGCAGGGCAGAGACAGCCTGGACAATTCCTATTGGCTTTTGAAAGCCAATAGAATTAGACTCTATTCAAGAGAGTCTATTCTATTGGCTTTCAAAAGTCAATAGAATAAAAGGGAGTAGCACAGCCAAGGAAAAGGGGAAAAAAATGTGTTGTTTGGCGACCCCCGTGAAATGGTCATTCGACCCCAAATGGGGTCCCGACCCACAGGTTGAGAACCGCTGATATAGAGAGTGAATGTGCTATCATTCAAGCATAGGTGCCCTCATTTTTCCCTTAAGCAAAGGCAAATATTTAATGCCCATGAATTAACATTTAATGCTCACATCTGCTCTTCAGCAATACCACTTTCTCATGTACCAAGACCCTGTTTCTCAGGTTTAAAACAGCAGCAATGGGACAAGAACTCAGAGATATCCATATTCTTATTTTGAATTAAATATCTTACTCTGTATTTCAGTTCCAAAGAGCTCACTTATGGGTAATTCAAAGAAGACATCCACATGACATGAAGAAAGAGGTGGGGAGGGAAAATAAAAAAAGCCCAAACTATTCCATTTAGATATTACTCTTAAAGTTAAACTGCAATTCTTTAAAAGATCAATCAAACTATGAGCAGGTAGCATATCGCAATAGAATGTTAAGTTTTAGGAGAGCAAATAAAAAAACTGTAGATCTGTTCTCACTTATTTGTCTTGGAGATGGCTGGGAGTATATGTCACTTCAACTAAAGGAGAGGAAGGCATATTGGAAATCTTATTGCATGCTCTTGCATATATCATTCTAATTGCACAATTATTTCGGTCTCTTTGAATATGACCATGTTTGCTCAGAATTAAGCTTCACTGCATTCAGTGGGCATATTATCAGATAATGGCCAAAGGACTATAATCTAAATTGCAAAAAGGCAGTGCTATTTAAAACTCTTTCATAAATAATTATACCAATATTTCAGAAACATATTTTTGTGGAGAATATTTTCTGATGGCAAGATTTAGGCTTAATTTTTAAGATAGAGATTCTGTGATCAGAAAACTGCATTTCCCAGCAGTCAATATGTTATGTTGTATACATATCAGGAATATCTCTTAGATAATTCCAGAATTCCTAAAATTGACTTGTTTTTTGTTTTATAGTATTCCTTTATTATCATGTTCCTGAGCATCTGAGGGTTATGTGTATGCCATTTCCATGCAACTTATAATATAGTTGTATCATTTGAAGTCCTCATATAAATTCACAATTATATCCTGACACATGCAGTGTCATTTTGTTTTTTAATAGACATCAGTGACCATATCTGAATCAAATGATATATACATAAAAAACAAACACAACATATTGTAAACCACTAATTAAAAACATATTTTGTTTATTTGAGGGGTCCTTGGTGCTTTCTTGCAGACGTTTCATTATCCAAATTAGGTAACATCATCAGCGTTGGGTAATGAATCGTCTGCAAGAAAACAACCAAGCTCAGAGAGCACCAAGGACGCCTCATTTCAACCCTGAGCTACAAATATTTTTCCTTATTGATATTGTACCTTTAGAACATTTATAGGTTTGCTACATGCTGACAATTATCAATAGTTTACAGTGAGAAGCTATCATAAGGATTACATACATTTATTTAGATTTGTAGGAATCAAACCAGATGTAGAAACTATCTCCTCTGAAAGGAAGATGAAGTTATTGTTGCACTGTATACTTGTACTTGCTTGGAAATAAATCCAATTAAACTCAGTGGAAGTAATTTGCAATCTATTGTGTCCTCAAGAGGAGATTTACTTGAGTTTTTTCACAGATGTTTCCAAAAGTATTTTTATGGTGGTAGGGAGATCTGAGGGAAAAGGACATTTTATCAGCAAAGTCCATGGTGTTGTAATTTATTTCTGAGCCATTAAACATTGCCAGGTTGGCAAAAACTAGATGAGCAAATGTTAAGAAGTCAAATAAGGCCAGGACCTCGAAAGGAGAGGGACAACATGGGCAAAATTAAAGAAGAGAGATAGATAAAAGGGAATATACAGTGCAATTAGGAGACATAAAGTATGCATTAAGGAAACTGCTGCAAGGAAAAATTAGGAAATTTTTTTTGCTGTGGGAGCTGCAAGGCCTGCTCTACACGGGGCTGCGCAGAGCGGGCGGTGGTGCTGGTGGGGCAGCTGGTGGGTTGTCCCCCAGGGCCGGAGCTGGCACAGCTGGTGCTTTGGGAGCCACGGGGCCCGCTCTACACGGCGGGGCAGCAGTGCTGGTGGGGCGGCTGTGGGCGGGGGCACGGTATGTAAGCATAATTACAATATAAAATGTTATTGTTACAAATGTTTTTTATTATGCATTTATCATATTATAGTGTATTCTGTATTATTGTTGCAGTGAATAAAATGTTTCTTTTATTTACGATATTTTTTCTTCAATTTATTTGTGTCCTCCTTTTCATTGTAAAAAAGTTGGTCACCTTAGTTATATGAACATGGTTTACATACTATGATAGACATCTATTTTGCCTTAACATATACATATAAAATAAAAAAGCATATTTACAGGAATGACATTGTTAATATTAATTCAATAGAGAACATTGGTGTATTCAGAAAAGAGGAAACAACATATAAATTAGGAGTTTTACAGTAGTCTCTAACAAAAACTACAAATAATTCTGAAACATGACTAATTTTGTAAAGGAAAAAACTGTGCAACTTGCTGTCAGTTTCATCTGACTGATAACCAGAGAAACGTTTGACTTAGAACCCTCAGACTTGGGAAACAAATGAGACAAAGAACAAATTAGTGAATAGATTTTTTCCTCTATATTACTTAGTAGCTATCTTCTGTCCTTCAATTCATACTTTCGAAAGGGGGAGGGTGTCCTCAAATTGTATTAATTTATGTACAGATTTTAACAAAGTTTTGCAGTATTATTACATGTGAAAAATATAAAAAAATGCTCCAAAGAACATTTTCATGGAAGACAGCACAGGCAGTATGGGATCATGTAAACCGCTGGCCTAGAAAGCAGGAGACCATGAGTTCTAGTCCTGCCTTAAGCACAGAAACCAGCTGAGATGTCATTGGGCCAGTTACTGTCTCTTTGATCAACTCATCTCACAGCATTGTTGTTGTGGAGAAAATAGAAGGTGAGAATATTATGCAAAGTATCCTACTAGTATAAATAAAAGCAAGATAGAAATCAAATAAATAGCTACATAAATATCTGGTTCAACCAACCTCAGAGTTGATCTGAGGAATATTATATATATAATATATATATAAATGTAGGATAAAAATCAAATAGCAGTAATAATATACCCTTTTTTAAAAAATTAAGTATTGTATACCACCCAGAGTCACTTTCATGTGAAAGGAGCAGCTATACAAATGTTATAAATAAATATTAATCACTGCTACAGAAAACAGGACAACCGTTAGACCATGGCACACTGCTGCCATCTAGTGATGCTTTGGAGTTTTACAGCACAGATTTGGAAGACCCACTTGAACCTTTATACTTTGCAGTTCTCTTAAGTCAGAATGGATTGTGGGCAGATCCACATATTTTGGAGGGACTAAATTTGGAAAGGATGGCTTAGCTCTTTCTTCATGCAGTATTTCCACATTCAGAATAACAGAGTTGGAAGGGACCTTGGGGGTCTTTTAGTCCAATCCCTTGCTGAAGCAGGAAACCCTATACCGCAGCCCCCAACATTTTGGACACCAGGGTTCCATGGAGAAAGGTTTTTCTGTAGACTGGAGGGGGCATGGTTTTGCATGTTGCTTGCATCTTGCAGATGGGGCTTCGCTTGTTTGTGCAGCTTGATTGCTGGCATGCCGTGGATGGTCCGGTCCACGGACCGGGGTTGAGGCTCCTACCCTATACCATTTCAGAGAAAGGGTGTGCAATCTCTTCTTAAAAACCTCCAGTGTTGGAATACCCACATCTAGTGGCAAGTCGTCCCACTGATTAAGTATTCTGGCTGCCAGGAAATTTCTCCTTATTTCTAGATTGGTTCTCTCCCTGATTAGTTTTCATCCATTGCTTCTTGTCTTGCCTTCAGGTGCTTTGGAGAATAAGCTGACACCCCCCCCCCTTCTTTGTGGCAGCCCCTTAGATATTGTAACACTGCTATCATCTCATCCCTAGTCCTTCAGTTCTTCCCTTTCCAGATTCCTTTCTAGTTTCAGAGAGAAATTCGAGAAAGGAAAGCCATCCCCCCCCCACCAAAGGAAATCGATTAATAGCTATTACTTGATAGTGGGGAAAACTGCCAGCGGCTCCAAATAGGAGGAGACCCTGCTAGCCTATCGAATAATCTCATCCAAGGTTTCTAAGGTACAGCATTTTTTTTAACTGGCATAAACTGATTGGTTAGAAGCGGAGTTAAGGTCCGAAACTAAAAAGGTCAAGGATAGTGGAGCCAGCCAATAGAAAACGGAAGCTAGGGGGCCAGGCAAGAACCCTGCGCCCTGATTGGCGTGATCGGGGAAGCGGTACCAATGAGGTACCTCGCTGGCGGCAAGTCTTGTTCGTAGGTTTGTGACGTGATCGGCCTTTTTTGCTCTGACGGCCACCGGGATAAGCTGCGCTGTCTTTCCCTCGAGGGGTTTTGGAAATCCGGAGAAAGAGAGGCGGCTTTCGGAGGTACCGCGGAGGGATTGGGTGCCGGTTAGCGTCCGGTTTAGGATCTGGGGAGGTGAAAGATGCTGACTTTCCTCAAAAGTCCATTTCCCGGGAGTTCCCGGTCTGCTGGATGGCGAGAAAAGAGAGGCTGGGAGTTCTGGGCAGAGCTTGTTTCTGTTGAGGGATCCTCCAAAGTCTTTCTCAGTTTTTGCCCTTGTTAGCGTTGTCGCTGCATCGCTTCCTCCCAAGCCCTCCTTGTTGAACTCGATGTCACTCTTCCCTTCCAGTTGTATTCTGATTGATTGGTTGACTGATCGATCGATCGTATGGAGTGCGATCATATATTCTGAGCATGTCAGGAATGTAGTTGCATACTATGGCTGTGACTAAACTAGAGGGAAGGGCGTCTGTTTTATTCAGCTGCAGTCGGTCTTGCTAAAATAAAAATAAGTGCATAACAGCATCCTTCAGTCCTCCTCTGCATTGCTTATGTCCTTACAGTGTTTCTTAACCTTGACAATTTTAAGGCATGTGGACTTCAACTCCCAGAATTCCACAGCCAGCAATGCTGACTGTGGAATTCTGGGAGTTGAAGTCCACATGCCTTAAAATTGTCAAGGTTGAGAAACACTGCCTTATAATTTTTAGCAAGAATCAAAGGTCCCCAGGCATGGGTCTGTCTGGGATTTGGTTGCCCTCCATACACATCTGAGGATCTCTTTAACACAATAACGTTTACCGAAGAATAGGGGGTTTCACTGACTGCGGTTATATATGGCAATCTCTTCTTCAAAGGCAAGCGGTTCCAATACACAGAAGTGGCAGTGAGAGATGAATAATGTTTTTGAGAGCAATTTAATTAATTAGGTCTGAATAGAATAGAATAGAATAAAAACTTTATTGTCACTTTAAATGTACATTAATCGGCATACATTCAAATGTATGCATTATTTGCGTTCAGCTCTCAAAAAAAATATCATTGTGCATATACCCACATACACACACATATATGACACACAAAAATTACAATCTAGTTTGAATGTATACATATACATGGTGAAAAAAAGAATCCTGCAAATTTGCAAATGGATGGCATAAGGAACAAAGCTGTTATAGAATCTTGTAGTTCTGCTATAAATATTTTGAAACCTCCTCTCAGAGGGGAGAAACAGAAACAGACCATGAAGTCGGTGTGTGGGGTCTCTAACAATGCTTCAAGCTCTAAGCACATAGCGCTTATAAGCAGTATCCTGAATAATGGAAAGCGAGCTTCCTATAATCTTCTCAGCTGTCCTTATCACTTTTATCTTCACATTTTTGTCCCAGTAATACTACGTGTTAGACAGGCTTTTGAGGCTTTTTGAGATATTACACCAACATGTCAAAAGACGCAAGGGAGATACATATCTTAAACAAATTTTCCATACTGTGTTCCAGTTCCCCAAGAAATAATAGTGTTTGTTTTGTTCCGCCACATATGTCCTATGCCGGGGCTGGGTTTTGAACTATAAAAATATCACTTCTTTTGCATGTTTTAAAAATCAACATCATTTGTTTCCTTTAGCATTGGAGGCAAATTGAATGTCTTGTATAACTATTTGGCACCAAGGTATGTCTATTAAAAGAGTTTAATTATTCAACCCTATTAATGGATATATCTTGGTGCCAAATAATTAAGGATTAACTATGAAAAGGAATTTTTAAAGCACCACTTTTAGTGGCTTTACTTTATATTGAAAAAACCTTTTCAAGTTTCCAGGTAAAGAGGATTAAAAACAGTATATATGCTTCATGAGTAACATAACTCAGTTTTGATTTTTTAAAGCAAGGGAAATTTGGTTTTTATAATGGAGGTTTTAACAATCATTCTCTCTTGTTTTCTGTTTTTAAAATGTGACCATGAAGTATGTGTGTGTGTATTAGATTTTATTATTAAAACAAACGTGGTGTCAACCTTTATTACAAAGCAAGCTAATTTAGGTTGTTTGAGGAAGTGTGAAAGGCCAGATCTGTACAGTCCCATTACATTCATACTGATGCAACTTTGAATTATGCAATGTTAAACCTGGATCTCATCCAGATTTTATGTGATCTTTTTCCTTGAAGTCTCTAGATGTCATATTTGAAGTGCATTGGTACCCTGTTTTAATATTAACAACAGTACTTACTGATACATCCCAAACAACTAGAATAGTTATATAATCTCTTCGGAAGCTATTTAGCACTATCCAGAGATATGGAAAGACTGACAACTGTTGTGGTAAATTCATTGCAAAGATAAGGAAACCATTGGAAATGGATGTTGCTCTTGTATGTAGTCACCTTGAATTAACATATTACTAGAAGAATTGTAAATGCATTTTTAATTGGTCCAGAAATACTGCAAAAATACTGAATCTTTCCCAGTAGCCTCATAATTCAGATTTAGCTGGTTTGGAGAGTCATTTGGAATGTATCATTTTTTTAAAAATAGCATTCTTTCCATAGCAAATTATTTGGTTTTATGTTTAACTAGACAACTTGTGACTCACTGGGCCATCCTTTTAGGGATATTTCCTTACCAGATACCTCAATGCCTTCAATAGTGACAGAATCTCTAATGCACTGACTTCACTGGAAAAGTTGGGATACATTCAACACTGTATCTGTCTTGAAAATAGCCCACATTGAACTATATAGAAGTTAAACATCGGTGCAGGAAGTGTTTTATGACATTTTGTATTATGTCATAAAATGTTTTATAAATTTGCCAATTTTTGATTCATAGAAAGCATGGGATCCCAGATTTTGGATATGTTCTATAACAGTGATGGCGAACCTTTTAGAGACTGAGTGCCCAAACTGCAAGCCAAAACCCACTTATGCATCGTCGAGTGCCTGGTGGCTGTGGCCCATTGGGTGGGTGTGGCCCATTGGATGAGCGTGGCTGCGGTGGTAACAGCAGACTGGGTGGGACTAAAAAGTTCAATCAATCAATTCCAACTTTGCAAGATCTTTTTTTTTTCCTGTGAGAAGTTGAAATTGACTGATATAACCTTTTTTTTTTTTTTTTGCACATGGCGGAGCCCTAAAGTGAAAAGGTTTTATAAAACCCAGCTGAAGGCCTAGGACTGGGGCGACGGCATGCGTGCCCACAGAGAGGGCTCTAAATGCCGCCTCTGTCACCTGTGCCATAGGTTCGCCACCACTGTTCTATAAGTTAGCCCATTTGAAGTACCCTGATTCAAAAACCATTGCTCTATGATGCACCATTTCGCCTGTTATAGGCCTGAGAGTTTTAGTAGTATATGGATAGATGTATCAAGGAAATAATCATGTATGAAGCAAAACATCATAAACAACTGGGTCTCACTGTGGATATCAGTTCCTTGTAAATGTTAAATATATGTACATCCAAACTCTAATGTAGTACTATTGTCTGATCTTCCTTTTTCATCTATGAAAGGCTTCTTGCTCCACAGCAGTAATTCTGGAGAAGGGAAAGTTCGTAGAATGATTCTATCATGTTGCCCCTTTGTAGCTCTCTAGTGCCTGCCAAACAAGGATGCTTAACAGTGGATGTATTTAGCTAATATTTGATCAGCTAATCCACTTGTGACCTGTCAAGCATATTTGAACTGAACATGTAGATAAAAAACTAAAGTATTTCAGCAAAACAGGGTGATTTTCCTCTCTCTTGCAACACTTGGTGAGAAATTCCAAGGGTAGCTTTGTTTATTCAGAACGGATTTATGGTATGTTACTGATATTTTTCCTTAGAATGATACAAAAGATTAAAAGTACAGACAAACAGGTATTTGTTCAAGGTAAATATGCTGACTAATGTGACATCTGTGGGAGAATTGTGAAACTCGGGATTCCTGAATATGGCTTTGTCTCCATATTCAGACAAATTTTTCATACTGACTATGTTTGCATAATGTGCAAACATTGGGATGGCCACCCATAGTGAAGTGAGTAAGGAAGACGACTTGATGGAGATATGTAGACTCCATTACCAAGGCAAGGGGGGCTAAAGCATTTTTTAAATCAGGAATGTTGAGATAATGTGGCTCAGTCACCTCCCTAATTCATTGAACAATAAGGAGGAGGAGGTACAGCACATCGAACTTGCAAGATTATATTGTTATAACTAATTATAGTAAGTACAGTTTTAGCTTATTTGTTAAGTTGATATCCTTATCTGGTCTACCTAGTGCAGGGGTAGGCAACCTTGGTTCTTTTATGACTTGTGGACTTCAACTCCCAGAATTCCTGAGTCAGCCATGCTGGCTCAGGAATTCTGGGAGTTGAAGTCCACGAGTCATAAAAGAGCCAAAGTTGCCTACCCATGACCTAGTGGATAGTAATCCATATGTAGATCCCTCCCCATTTCCCCGAGCCCGCTAATATTATACTGCCAAAATTCAATAGTACAATCAATTTTTTTATTGTACATTTTTTTTTGAGATTCAAGGTATCATAGCCAAATGCATGTATTTTGTTCTGTATATATTTCTATATTCACCATTCAGCTGCGGCCTAGAATATCAGCTCTGTCATTCCAGTGACATAGCCATACTGCTTTGCTACTCAGCCTCAAAAGACATGACACTAATACTAAAGCATAGGTCCAAATCAAAGCATGTTGCCCAGACTTGTGCTAAACCATGCTTTCTTTAATTTTAGATTGTTGAATAAACCGTAATTAGTTAGGTTCACGCACATTGGTAAGCCAGGGGATTCTCAAATAGTAGATAGTAACCTTCAAGGAAAGTCATGAGCACTTGGGTGAGGGTTGCAAAACCTTTTTCAGAACTGATCAGGTTTGCTAAAGCAAAATGGAGTTCTGCAAAATTTTGTTCCTGTTTTGCTTGGGCAGAGAGCAAAATTGGGAATGAAATCTGTTATTTTAAATGTCCAGCTCTTCAAAAGGAAATGTTTTTTGAGTGATAGGAGAAAATTGAACTGTACTGATAAAAACAAACTTAAGTCAAGAAACTCTGATAAAAGTTACATATCTTCTAGTAGGTGGTATATTTCTTTCTTTTCCAATGTTAATTTTGGTGAAGTAATTCATTTTATTTATGGGATGGGGATTGTGCAAATTTTTCTTTTTAGGGAATTGTAAAGTTTGAGAATGCTCATTCTAAGCCAGGGGTTCCCAACCCCGGGGTGCTCGCACACTCTGGTGGTACGAGACAATATTCCAAGGGGTGCGAAAATTTGGGTTTTCAAAATTATAGTGTATATGCATAATTCGTTGACGTTATTTCAAACTTTTGTAAGGGGTGCAAGAATATATCAGAAGCGTTCTAGGGGTGCAGGATAGAGAAAAGGTTGGGAACCACTGCTCTAAACCATAAAACATGATGCTAAAATTCTGGAAAGGGGGGGTCTATAAAAGGAGAAGTCAATGCCAAATAAACTATATTATAATTTAGTTACAATATATTAACCCAGTTTCTATATTCTCTGCCTGGTTCTGCTCTCAATCAAGGGAAGTGAATTCCTGGTTTAGGATATACTTGCAACTATTAAAGCAGTGGCTCTCAACCTTTTTAATGCCGCGACCCCCAACCGGTCGTAAGTCGAGGACTACTCAACCGGTCGTAAGTCGAGGACTACTCAACTGGTGCAGCACCGTTTGCAGAATGGGACTTTTGGCGGGCTCAGCAGGGCAGAGACAGCCTGGACAATTCCTATTGGCTTTTGAAAGCCAATAGAATTAGACTCTATTCAAGAGAGTTTTTTCTGTTGGCTTTCAAAAGCCAATAGAATAAAAGGGAGTAGCACAGCTAAGGAAAAGGGGAAAAAAATGGTGGACTGTGTTATTTGGCGACCCCCGTGAAATGGTCGTTCAACCCCAAATGGGGTCCCGACCCACAGGTTGAGAACCACTGTATTAAAGGAATAATGAAGCTATTGTTTTACATTTTATTTCTATCAAATATCATGTTGATTTTCTTTGTAATGTCTTTATTTTTATTTCTCTTTCAGGCAGCTTTGTTAATTTTTTTTAATCAGGATGAAATAAAAAAATACAATTAAAACTATATACAAGAGACAGACACTATATTTCCATAAGCAGCATACAGTAATACTAACAAACTGTATAGGTTATGAGGTATTAACAGATACTTATCTTGGCATCTAAACACTCTCTGCCCCACATTTTTCCTTTTCATTTTAAAAATAATTTTTTTTTTAAAAAATAATAAAATTATTACATAAATGGTATTGTACCACCCAGCAAAGCAAAACAATGGCCTTTAGCTTAACCATTATATGCAAAGATTGCATGGACTCCACACAGGCTTATAAGAGAAAACACTAACTAGTTGCAGCAATTCTCATCTGTTTGGGGGAAAAGAACCCAAAACACATTGAGTAGCAAGGAACTTCCTCATGGTAGTTGAGGAAGGTGCAGATAAATATCTCTTCCAGTAAACTAATTATATATCTGTTTCCCTATGACAGCCATTTCATCAGAATCACAATACCTTTTCAAAATTTCAAATGTCCCAATAAGCCAAAAAAACCCCCAAAAACAAAACAGAAGGAGAGAGAGAGAGAGAGAGAGAGAGAGAGAGAGAGAGAGAGAGAGAGAGAGACTTATGTTTGCTTTCAGAGCTAAGCAGAAGATTTTACTTCATATGTAAGGTATTGCTCCACTTCCTGAAATGCTGCCAGTGTTATTTTGAGGAAGGAAAAAAATAACCCTGTTTTTATGAAATTGTAGGCAATTGAGCAGGGTTTATTTGTTTATGAGTATTTGTCTCTTGTCAATTATCTCTCTCTGTTGGGGCAGTCATATGATTAGGGTTGTAGAGCAATTACAATGAATTGCTCTTTAAAGGCTGCTTGGAAGAAAACTTGCCACACAGTTTAGCAAACTGGAAAAATGCTCTTAATAGCTTGCATCCAAAATCTTTGAAACAAAATAAGCAGACCCGGTTTTGATTCTCACCCGTTTTCTTGTTAAATGGCAAATGAAAGCGTGTTAGGAATGCCCCTTTCAAGTTTAGAAGTTTCAGCACGCTTCTAAACAACCAATGCTTTGGCTGAACATAGAAAATAGTTGTCTGTGTTCAGTTAGTTAGTCCTCGCATTACAACCATTCATTCAGTGACCATTCAGAAATACAACAGGTCTGCAAACTTGCAGTCATCACAGTAAGGTGCAATCGTGTGATTGCCACTTGCGACTTCCACTGCTGACTTTGCTTGAGGAATGTCAATGGGAAAACTTGCTGGGAAGGTCGCAAGTCATTCCTGGAAGTTGCTCCTGCCACCTTTTCTCCTGAGGAGCCATGCTTCCATAGAAACCCATGACCCACCTGCGGCCTCCACCAGCACACCCACTACTCAGTAGTGCTTGCCCATGGCACTCACTCACCTTCCTGCAGCTCTTGCCTGGCTCTTCGGTGACTTGAGGTCCTCTCATAATGACCTGCATGGTCTCTGGGTTACAGTGGCAACCAAGACTGTTGGCACTGCCATTGCTAAGTGATATGGTCCCATGATGTCACATTTTATGAGTGCATGGCTTACCAAAGGAAGCCACGATCCAAACTGCTGTTATAACCTGGGGACTTACATGTACAACCAATGGGAAACCAGATAGACATTTGATCTGATCTACCAGTTTATATTTAGAATTTCTACCCTGAATAGATGTGTCTTATTCTTTCTCTTCAACATGTCGTTGGTGATATTTTTTCCATTGGCCTGTTGTTGTAGGTACATTTGTACATTTGAACTTTATCCTGCTGCTCCAGTAGTTTTTCTTGTGCAGATAGTCCTCGACTTGGCATAGCTCTTTTAATGACCGATTGAGGTTACAAGGGTATGGATAAAAGTGACATGACCATTTTTTTTTACACTTACGACCATTGCAGCAGCCGCATGGTCACGTGATCAAAATTCGGCTGCTTGGCAACTGATCCATATTTATGGCAGTTGCAGTGTCCCTGGATCATGTGGTCCCCTTTTGCGACCTTCTGACAAGCAAAGTCAATGGGGGAAGCCAGATTCAGTTAACAACTGGGTTACTAACCTAACAACTACAGTGATTCAATTAAGAACTGGAGCAAGAACGGTCATAAAATAAGGCAAAACTCACTTAACAACTGTCTAACCCAGGGGTAGGCAACCTCGGCTCTTTTATGACTCGTGGACTTCAACTCCCAGAATTCCTGAGCCAGGTTGAAGTCCACAAGTCATAAAAGAGCTGAGGTTGCCTACCCCTGGTCTAACCTAACAGTGGAAATTTTTGGCTCAATTGTGGTCGTAAGTGAAGGACTACCTGTAATCTCAGTAATTAATCTATGATTCCTTCAGGTTTCTGTAATTTGGTGCCCTTGGGTTTATAGACTTGGAGTTATTTATATTGAAGACCAAGACATCTGACAAACACATTGGAGAAATTGATCTAAGTAAATTACCAGTTCTTCCAACTCTATCTCATTGGAAGTAACTTTCAAAATTGTTCGTCTATCTTTGTTTATGTGTTGATTTCAAACTTCAGAAGTGGTATGTATCATAGATTGAGTCATATCATAACAGATCAATGGAGCATATTAAGGTTTTTAATGTTATAGCTAATTTGGTGTAGCTTTGTCACTAATGTAAAACAATAGAATAGGAAGGGGCTGCCTAGAACCATTATTCTATCATTCATTTTAAAGCATGTTTATCCATCCTCATCCTTCTGACTTTTTCATACACAGACATACTTGCTAGCAAGTAGCCATTCCTTGGGAGCAATACACCTGCCTGTAATTTATTAGAAAGAGATTGAGAATATTTGTTCATTTGTATCAGAAGCATCACAGTTAAAATAAGGCATGCTATATGACATAAAATTAAGATACAAAATACAAGATTAAAATAGGTACACATTAAACGGATCTTGCCTAGAAACTAGAAACATTAATTGCATTCTGTCGCGCTGTCATGAGGTCCTGAAGTGTACACTGATCAGGACACAAAGGCAGGTATAAATATGTTTTGTTGTCTGCACGTCACCACAATCGCAAAGAACCAAAGCCACCGACCGGATAGCCCCGTTTGTTCAGAGCGTCTCTGGATCTTGTAAAGAATGAAAGTTTAGGGCTGAATCTTTGATGTTCCTCATTGTCCAGTTTATTTATAGAGCAATTTTCCTAATTCAGCATGCTCCAGTGGACACTTGCAGTTAATTCTGTGATTTACTCCAAGATATCTGAAGGATGGGAGACTGGGGAAGGCTGTTTTAGACATTTTTCAACTGTCTTGGAAAGATTTTAACAGTGTCCTTAAGATTTAGATTGCTTGAACAATATTAAAATGCTTCAAAAATGTTAATAAGCTGGTCAAACTCCTGAATCCATTGACTATTATTTCTGGAACTTAATGTTAAGTGTTTTTTTTTTTTTAAATATAATTTTTCTGATAAAACTGTGGCTCCCTAGGAATCTACAGGTTTCTTACCGTTTTCCTTTGGTTTCAGATTACAACAGTACTACAATCATGCTTTCTAAACTGGCCCATCCACAATGCTTGGCGGTTCTGCGTCAGGGTATCCGTACTTCAGCAAGTTCGGCTACATCGATTGCAACAAAGAAAACAATCCAAGGCCCACCATCCTCAGACTACATATTTGAACGTGAAGCTAAATATGGTGCACATAATTATCACCCACTCCCTGTGGCACTTGAAAAAGGAAAAGGTACATCTTTTTAATGGATGTGATTTGTTTCTAGGCGTTACTGATTTAGAGAATATTGGATTATATTGGTCTTAATCTTTCACTTTCCATTCCCATAGTAGCAGGTGCTCACCCACTAAAATACTGATATTCAGGGAGACTGTTTAGGAAGAGTAGGGCTCTGTAGCTGCTGTTTCTCCTCTCCCCATGTGTCCTCTGAAGAAGGAGAGAACTTACTGTGGGATCAGTCCTCTTTTTTTTTTTTTTGCTAGCAGATCTAGCAATAGCAATAACACTTAGACATAAACTACTTCATAGTGCTTTTACAGCACTCTTTAAGTGGTTAAAGTGGCAGCGTACAGAATCAACAATCTGGGTTTTCATTTTATTGACCTCAGAAGGATGGAAGGCTGACCCAGCCTTGAACTGGTCAGGATCGAACTGTTGGCAGTTGGCAGAATTAGCCTGCAATACTGCATTCTAACCACTGCGCCACTACAGCTCTTGATCTATGAAGAATGAGATAAAATAAGTTCATGTGTGATAGGAGAGGGCACGGGAGGGAGCAAGGGAATGCACTGGCAGGGATATTTGTCAAGAAGACTGATCTCTTTTATTTATTCTTATGACTAGAAGTATGATGAGCAGTTTGACAGTATCAAGTTTGGAACCGTTCTGCTCATCAGTTGCCTCATATTAGCAGCTTATTTATGCATATGGATGAGTGATAGACTGGCTGTGCTCTGCCCCAAAGATTCCTGATCCAGGTATTACAATCAGAATATTGGCCAACATTTAATCAGCTATTTGTGTGTATGTGTGTCATGTGAGAGAAACCTGTATCTATAACTGGATGAATGTATGCTAAAGAGCACAGAAAACATTTTCCTAATTTTATTGAAGGCCTGTTCCAGATATTTGCATGAATATCCAAATTTCTCTTTACGCTGTAAGCTCATTGCTTACACATTACACATTGCTGGGCTGGTGCCCCTGACAAATGCTCCTAATAGATCTTAGGGGGGAGAAAATGTAAATTCAAAACTGAATTTACCTGGAGCCCCGGCATATTTCTTACCCAGTTACTTGTATGATGTTGTTGATCATGTTACCTGGAATTGTGGCTGTTATAGCCCCATTTATTTAGAGAGCATTAGGCTGGGAAAAATTGAGGTATATGTGTATGCCAAGAAAGTTGGCTGTACAGTTAATCCTTGCTTAGTAACCACTTATGTGACCATTCAACGTTACAAGGGTGCTGAATATGGAGACTTATAATCATAGTTGTGACCACCACAGTGTCTCCACAGTGATTTGATCATGATTAGGCAACCCTTGTGCTAACCCACCAGCATGTTATTGCTATGATCATCATTTGCTTCACTGCTGGTTTCTGACAAGTACAGTAAAGCAGGGTCCCCAACTCCCAGTCTGTAGACAACACCAATCCACAGCGTGCCAGAAACTGGTCTGCACAAACAAGCGAAGCCCCATCCATGGGATGCAGGCAGCACATGAAACCAAACCCCCTCTGGTCCACAGAAAAACATCTCTCCACGGAACTGGTCCCTGATACCCAAAAGATTGGGGGCCACTGCAGTAAAGGCAGTGGGGAAGCTGACAGGAACTCACAGTCATGTGATGTTCTTAATGACCACATGCATTTCAATTAATGACTACAACTGCTATCATAAGTCACTACTATGATCATATGATTTTTCTATTGCCAGCAGAATTGCTGATCCCTGTAGTTAACTGAGGATTATCTGTAGTTGTATGTTTTATCTGTAGCCATAATGAGAATTGCAGCAATTATCAACTAACCTAGAATTAAGGAGGAACTTCCAACAGTGAAAACAATTAATCAGTGGAAGGAGTTGCCTCCAGAAGGTGCGAATGCTCCAACACTGGAGATTTTTAAGAACAGATCGGACAGTCACTTGTCTGAAATGGTATCGAGTTTCCTGCTTGAGCGAGGGGATTCGACTAGTAGACCCCCCAAGGACCTTTCCAACGCTTTAACTATGTTAAAGACATAGCTGACCTATGAAAAACAGAATGCAAATCATTTGTCCAAAGGCTGCTATTGCAAAAGCATATCATGTTTAAAGAAGAAGATAAGTATTTTGAAAACCCATCAGATAGTGTGTCACAAATAAGAGTTGGGTAAGTCAATTCAGCTGTAAAAATGACCCTTTGAAGTTAAGCTGAGACTACTGCTACAGCTTTATCCATAAATAAGAGAATGATGGAAAGAGTCAGTTCTGACCGAGATTCTTTTCCTGAAGGCTCCTTAAACTTTAAGAAATATATTAAATGTCCCCAACCTGTGTCTCCTTCCTATTAGAAATATACTACCTGTTGTCTGAGAAATTTTAAGTTATTTTGTGGTGCAAGTGCCTCTTCCCCATTTAGTTTTGTATTTGTGGCTATTGGAACACTAATATTTCTCCTTGTAGTAGTCCACTGAATAACCTGAATAAAATATTAAAAGGCAGATAAAACTAGCATAAAAGTTTCAGTTGAGATTTATGTTCAGATTCAAATCTGTAAGCAGGAACAGAATTTTAATATCTGATCTTTCTCTCTCATCTCTCTCTTTCTCCTTCTGTTTCCGTTGTAAAAATTACAGGGCCTTTGGTTTTGTCTTTCTACAAAGACAGAATATATTTTACAAGGCTGTCCAGGATTTAGGACACCAGTAATTTGCAACACTTAGCGCCTCATCCATGGTGTCTCTGCTTTTGTTCCACTTAGCAAGCTTCACTACTTTGTGAGAATGTTATCATCGGTTTAATTAGAAGCTTAAACGGTGTCAAAGTCTAACTATTTCCTTGCTACTATATTGCCTCATAATGTTAGATGAAAGCTTGTTGTACAACACAAGCAGCTGGAAACTGTTTGTAGGTCAACTCTTTTACTGGTTTACAGCTGCACATTAGCAGGTTTGTGGAATAATATCTCACCGACAGTGTGCTTGGCAACTAGATAAGTAACAAGTAATGTGCTTCCTTAAGGACAAGTACACAATTCTTTTGCCTTGGTACCTTGCAGCCTGCTGAAGCATATTATTCTGGGAGAGAAATGCAGCTATCTAGTTGTCTGCTTACCTTGCAAACGTGAAAGTAAGCAATCTTCCCCTGGTGCCATTGTATCAGCTCGTGCAAGATATTCACATGTAAGCCCATTGTGAGCTCTCCTACAGCAGAAAGATCTACCCTATGTTAGATTTGGGTAGAAATTGTATTTTAGATAACGAATTAAAAAAGAGGGTAATGATTAAATATAGAACAGATCACCAAGATATGTAGGGAAAAGTAGGTTTCTCATACCCTTTGAAGAAATCATGCCCTCCTGATTTTTGTGAGGAGCTGGTCATTTAGAAGCTGGTGTTTCAACCAAGAATTAATTATTGTCTTTGGAATAGATTTTTTGAGTTTCATGTCTGTATCAATTAATGATAGTGTCTATTAACTAAAATTAATATAGAATGCTATCTATGGTTGAGACTGCCAGATTATCAAAGACCAGGATTGAGGTACTTCTAGACCAGGGGTAGGCAACCTTGGCTTTTTTATGACTCGTGGACTTCAACTCCCAGAATTCCTGAGCCAGCTATGCAGGCTCAGGAATTCTGGGAGTTGAAGTCCACGAGTCATAAAAGAGCCAAGGTTGCCTACCCCTGGTCTAGACTGTGTGCAGCTTCTCTTCTTATTTGTTCCAGCATGCATTGTCAGTCCTGGGAAATGGGGGAAACAATGGGGCAGAGTTCTCCAGAACTCTTGCTATGGAATGGATCAAAAAAGTAATCCTGATTGGTGCTAAGGAAGGAAGAAAACTGGCACTTCCCTCAAATGAGAAGGTTTTTCTTAGCAAAAGTATGCACACAGTCATTTTCAAAGGAAGAGGATCGTTCTTTGTATTTCATTTTATAACCTTGAACTTTCAGACTTCAGTGTGGTCTAAGTATCAGTAGAATATTTGTCACAGCACAGCTTCCTTGATGTTACGTTGTCATTCTACTCAACTGAGTGAATTTTCTGTGAATGCAACACAGGCTATAAAAGACAAACCTTTAAATTTTTGTGTTCAAACATGCCAGAAATGAGAAAAAGATTATCTCTGTACTATTGTCATTCTGATTATGTTTTGCTAAACAAAATAATTTCATTTATAAAGTATATTTGTGATGGAAAGCCACTTTAGAAATCTTGATTATGTAGCTATAGTAGTTTTATCAGAGAAATGACTTTCAACGCAACCTGCGCACAATTACTTAAAAGTACCGTATATTCCGGCGTATAAGGCGACCTGGCATATAAGACGACCCCCGTCTTTGGCGCCGAGTCTCATGCCTAGAAAGTCATCTTATATGCCGGAAACTACTGTTATTATTTCCGGCGTATAAGATGACTCGGCGTATAAGACGACCCCCGTCTTCGGCGCCAATTTTAAAGCTTGCGAAAGTCGTCTTATACGCCGGAAAGTACGGTAGGTCTCATTTTGTTCAATGGGATTCTAGGTAACCAAGAATATGATTTCAGCTTCCAGCAGTACTGTAATTGTCACTTTATACCTATCAAATGATAGCTGCTTAATTTTTTTTCATGCAGATAGATCATCTTGAAATAACTAAATGTTGGTTGTTTTAATTCCTTTTCAGGTGTTTACGTATGGGACGTAGAAGGCAAAAAATATTTTGATTTCTTAAGTTCTTACAGTGCTGTCAATCAAGGCCATTGTCATCCAAAGATTGTAGCCGCTTTGAAATCCCAGTGTGAGAAACTAACTCTTACCTCAAGAGCATTTTATAATGATGTGCTTGGTGAATATGAAGAATACATCACGAAGATGTTCAAATACAATAAAGTGCTTCCAATGAACACAGGTAACATTTCTTGACCTCTCCTCCAATCAGAATGCAAATAAGCATCTGTATAACATCTGTGCTATAGAAGCAAGCTGCAAATTCTAAAATGTGAACTTACTACCTGGAACCTTGGAAATCTGTTGGATGCAACATTCTGTGTCTGTTCTGATCCCATTGAGAGAGAGAATGCCTTGTTTCTTTGTTTGTTCTTTTATTCAGTTTATACAGCTACTCCTCTCAACAAGTGATTCTGGGTGGAAAAGAATTAAGGTAAAAACAATTACAAACATTAAATAAAATTGAAATACACAGCAGTATTTCCATGGGGCTGACTCCTCCATATCCCAACTAGGATAGTCTTCCTATAGGGAGTCTACATCTCACATATCTTCTGGTGTTAATTGTTTGTGATTATATTTTTCTTGTGTTTTCTTTTGTTGCACTTGTATTTTGGTCTGTGACCGCAAAATAAAAAATTATTATTACATCTCACATATTCCCTTGAGAAGTACAATTAAAACTACTGTATTTTTTTTATTTAGCAAGAATCAGGTGCTACCTTTTTTAAAAAATTTTTTCCAGAGCAATGCCCCTCTTACCCCTCTTCCTGGATCTTAGGAAGGTGGAATTTATGTGTCCTTTTATATTACTTTTACCTTATTGGTTTACATTTTTTAAAATCCTAAATTAGTTACCCAAAGTCATAATTTGCCAATTGTGCGGCCACAGACATAGGCGAAAGAAATATATTTGATAGCTGGACTGCCTTAGATACAGTACCATCTGTGAAACCACTAGGTGGCACTTGAAGACCAAAAATATTGAAAAGAAAATCATAATTAAAATTTAATATTTTTTTAAAAAATCATGTTTAATCCATATATTGGATCTTTTGGATATTATGGAAAAATCCTGTGGTAGTGCCAGCTCCCTGAAAAAGCCTGAAAAATGCATGAGGTTTTTTTTCACAAGTAACGTGGATATGATTTGCCAATGCTTTATTTGGGTTATTTTTAAATGTCCTACCTTAGTCTGCAACTCTGGTATTATCTGTTGTTCTCCTATCCAAGAGCCACCCAAGCCAGCCCTTGCTTCTGACCCCAAACAGGGACAGCCATGAAGCTGCTAAATGGAATTCCAACAACATCACAGTATAAACAAAAGTAACAGCAGCACAGGTCTATCAGAGGCTGGATAAGGAAATAAGAATCATCTAGTGCTTACAACAGAAAGCAGTGTAATTGAGCAAGGGAAAGTTCCATGAACAGAATGGACTGGTCTTTTTGTTTCCTTCTGAGCTTTTTTATTGCCTCTTTTGAATGGTGCATAAATGTCTCTCTGTCTCTATGTGACTAGAACACATCCTCTCCAGCAGCCAACAATCCAATAAACAGGGATTAGCACTGGACAAACAAGCAAGTAGAAAGCAGTACCACAACCAAGGAACTACCAAGAAGAAACCCATATCCCCCACCAACACTGGCAGGGCAAGCTGTTGTCTCTAAACAGGGAGCAAATCCCACGTTCACTTGCACTAACGATGTTACCTAGTCAGTTAATGAAATGTCTGAAAGCAAACCAAGCTCAGAGTGCACCATGGACTCCACAATGTTTATTTCCTGCTTTCCTTCCCATCTCTGTTATATGTGTGTTCTTTGTCTTAGGTGTGGAGGCTGGAGAAACAGCATGCAAACTGGCTCGTAAATGGGCTTACTCAGTGAAAGGTATTCCAAAATACAAAGCAAAGATTATTTTTGCAGGTGAGTAACCAACTAGAATCAGCGTATTGGCTTAAGAAGCATGTATAGCTAACAAAACAGAAGAGTTCTCTTTTATAATAATAGTAGTGCTGGAGGTTTATGATGGACATGTAATTTAAAGTTGAAAATTATAATATGTAACATTTATTGTTCTATTCCTCATAACGGAAGAAAACAATGGTCAAGGCTACTTTGGGATCTGCTCCAGTTAGGTTGGTACTCCATTCATTCAGTCACCACCAACTTTAAAATGCTATCATTTTCCATTCATGACCTTGGTGTTATTATATTGCAAGGTGTTTATAATGTAAAGATAAATGTCCCTTCTTATGTGTCTATATTAGATAGCAGCATTCTGCTATAGTTGGAAACGAAAAATGTAGGTTAAACAGTGTTAGCTGTAACATGGTACCCAGTACAAATATAATAAAATTGTGACAGAAAATCATCAAGATGGTGGAATTCGATCGACGTTCATCCATAATAAAGGTGACAGTATATTTTTGAACATACAGTTACTCATATTCTGTTCTGGGCCCAGTACTCTTCAACATCTTCATCAACGATTTGGATGAAGGGATAGATGGGGAACTCATCAAATTTGCAGATGACACCAAGCTGGCAGGAATAGCCAACACTCCAGAAGACAGGCTTCAGTACAGAAGGATCTGGACAGACTTGAACACTGGGCACTAACTAACAAAATGAAATTCAATGGTGAAAAAAGCAAGGTTCTACATTTAGGCAAGAAAAACCAAATGCACAAGTACAGCATAGGTGGCACCATGCTCAATAGTAGTAACTGTGAGAGGGACCTCGGAGTCCTAGTAGACAATCACCTAAATATGAGCCAGCAGTGTGCTGCAGCTGCCAAAAGGCCAACACAGTGCTAGGCTGCATTAACAGAGGGATAGAATCAAGATCACGTGAAGTATTAATACCACTCTTCAATGCCTTGGTAAGGCCACACTTGGAATACTGCATCCAGTTTTGGTCACCACGATGTAAAAAAGATGTTGAGACTCTAGAAAGAGTACAGAGAAGAGCAACAAAGATGATTAGGGGACTGGAGGCTAAAACATATAAGGAACGGTTGCGAGAATTGGGTATGTCTAGTTTAACGAAGAGAAGGACAAGGGGGGACATGATAGCAGTATTCCAATATCTCAGGGGCTGCCATAAAGAAGAGGGAATTAAGCTATTTTCCAAAGCACCTGAAGGCAGGACAAGAAGCAATGGGTGGAAACTAATCAAGGAGAGAAGCAACCTAGAACTAAGGAGAAACTTCCTGACAGTGAGAACAATTAATCAGTGGAACAGCTTGCCTCCAGAAGCAGTAAATGCTCCAACACTGGAAGTTTTTAAGAAGAGACTGGATAGCCATTTGTCCGAAATGGTGTAGGGTTTCCTGCCAGCAGGGGGTTGGACTAGATGACCTCCAAGGTCCCTTCCAACTTTACTATTATTATTATTATTATTATATCTTTTCTTATCTACATAAACAATACTGAACAGTAAATATAGGTCCTTCTCTTAGTGTACTTGTCTTTTCCCCCCTACTAGCTGGCAATTTCTGGGGAAGAACATTATCGGCAATCTCAAGCTCTACAGATCCTTCCAGCTATGATGGGTTTGGACCATTTATGCCAGGTTTTGAAATAATTCCCTACAATGATTTGCCTGCCCTTGAGGTACCTCACAATTTCCCAATCTGTGTTGTAATATATTTAGCTGAATGTCCTGGAAGGCTGAAATAGCTTTTGCAGATTTGGCTTCTGAGTAGTGTCTTAAGGATAAATGTTGCACATGGAGATTTCTTTAAATGATTTTGCTTATGAGACGTGGACTTGCATATGGATGAATTTTCTCATGGAACTGGTGATAGAATTGAACTGCTTCAGCATGAGAACATGTGGTTTAGTAACACAAAATAGTTTTATAATAGTCTGTGATAAGAGTTATACACAAAAATCCCACTTGGTATTGTCCACCCTTCCTGCCTATCATGTGGGAAAAATCTCTCTGGGATCCAAATAGTTCCTATACCAGTTGCTTTGGAGCAAAATATGACAAAAATAAGGATTCTGCTTATTGGTATGTACTGTAGAATTCAATAAAATGTTTTAAAATGGAAGCAAGCCCTTCAGAATTGAAAAGGTGAATTGGACGTATACAATATATGGTGAAAGAAGGAAAGGATGTGAGGATGAGATACAACCTATTGAACAATGTGAATATGGTCAGTGTTTGGCCTCAGGGTTTAGAAATCCATTGCTGCCCGATTGATATTGGCCATGAAAATTTACGACAATTTGAGTATGATTCATGGTGAGGGACTGAGATCCTGGCTCTCAACTTGTGGAGAAGGCAGGGAGAGTGGATAATACAAGAACAAAGGAGAATAAAAAAAATGAAAATAAGGCAGAGACGATAGCAAAAAGTATGTGAAACAGATTGAGGAAGAAGAGAGGCAGAAGTAAAGGGCCAACTTTTTATTATAAATTTCACTTGTTTCTAACTAAAAATTCAACTTTTGGTAAAGTTAGTATAGGGAGAAATTTGCCCTTGAAAAATTTACCACTGAGAACTGGAGAAGAGGAATATTAAGTATTGACATGTATTTTTCAGGTATTATTTAACTAGTGCAGTTTTTTTTCTCAAGAGCATTTCACTTTATAAAGCTATTCTATGCATTTCCCATGCTAAGAACATTTCAAATGGTTGTTAATTTAAAGTGCCACATAATCAAATTGCTTACATAGATGGTGACATAGGCTTGTGCGTTGCATTGAAAAAAATCTGCATTTTTTTAATATTTAAAAGAATCTGGTATGAGCTGACCTATTCAGAAATAAGATTCAGTATGTTTTGGCTGTAGGTCTTATCCAAGACTTGCTCCTCTTCTGAGTTGTATTTAGTGATTCTGATTCTTCTATAAATGTGCTTATCCTTTTAGCGTGCGCTTCAGGATCCAAATGTTGCGGCCTTTATGGTAGAACCGATTCAAGGTGAAGCTGGTGTGGTTGTTCCTGATAAAGGTTATCTCACAGGAGTGCGAGAACTTTGCACAAAGCACAATGTAAGTTATTGTTTCAAAATGACATTGTAAGAGAGCATGTTAGTCTATGGTAGCCAAAAATCAGAAGAGGTCTGGTAACACATTTCAGACTAACAAATGTCATTAAAAGTCATAAACTTTCATGGATTAATAACTGACTTTGTCAGATGTTCTAAAATGAGAATACTTAAACATTGGGAAATGGCCAAGCTTTGTAATTAACCGACACAATCATTTCTTTTAGAGCAGAGGAAGGAATTGTCTATTGCTATTACATATTTCAAGACACACATTAGGATATCTTCTGACAGTACTCTGTTGTACCCAAAATTATAGATTTTCTAGATATTATTACTGTATTCAGAGTGAAAAACTCATTACTGAGCTGCAACATAGCTATTTCTGGGCTGGAGACTAGATTCCCAAAATTAGGCAAAGGCAGGATATAAACATGGATAGGGTGAGAACACAGAACTAAAATTGGTTTTAATTTCAGGGCAGTTAAAATAACATAACCTTTGATTAAATATCATTAATACAATATTCCCTATGTATTTCATAATATCCTCCTTTTCTTTCAATCAGAATTAATAATTTGACAGCAACTTTTGAAAATTTTCACCTAAAGCTTTTGGGTTACCTTTTGTGCTTCTGGGACTTTAAAGTATAAAAAAATATATTTTAAGGTATAGTATAAAAAACAAAATGCCTTGGAGTTAATACCATAGTACAGTGTTTCCCAAACTTGACAATTTTAAGGCATGAGGACTTCAACTCCCAGAATTCCACAGCCAGCAACGCTGGCTGTGGAATTCTGGGAGTTGAAGTCCACATGCCTTAAAATTGTCAAGTTTGGGAAACACTGCCATAGTATAACACATTTTGAAAAATCAGTGTTCCTTTTTCTCAGTAATGATGCTTGTATTGTTCTGTTGGAATCTTATTCTCAAAGATGAGACATTACTCAGCTCTACTATCTTATCTGCTCTGTGCCTATCTGAAGCAGAAGAGTATGCTTTGTGGGTTCTTAACCACTTCCAATCAACTAGTAAACTGTCTTTACTACTCATTTTGTTGACAGAGCTGTTTTAACAATTTTGTTTACTTTTGGTTATAGCTTGGTTGAATATTAAGTGGCATTATTATATTATACATGTATCTTACATTTAACTGCATAGTAGTGGCTCAGATAAAAAATTGCACATATTATTAGCTTCCAAACAGTTAAAAGAAAAGGATTAGCAGGATATATAAAGGACTATAGACTTTTTCTGCTGAAAAGCATGGATATTTTTAAAGATTGGCCTTTGAGAATGCTCCTTCCTTCCTTCCTTCCTTCCTTCCTTCCTTCCTTCCTTCCTTCCTTCCTTCCTTCCTTCCTTCATTTCTTCCTATCCATCTGGGTATTTTCCCCCTTTTCATCCTCTCTATTCCCTTCTCTGCTTCCATCATGTTTTTGCTCTTTCTGCTGTTAGGGAATATACCAGTGATGGCGAACCTTTTAGAGACTGAGTGCCCAAACTAAAACCCAAAACCCACTTATGCATCGTTGAGTGCTGGGTGGGTGTGGCCCATTGGCTGGGTGTGACCCATTGGCTGGATGTGGCCAATTGGGTGGGCGTGGCTGCGGTGGTAACAGCAGACTGGGTGGGATTAAAAATTTCAATCAATTCCAACTTTGCAAGATCTTTTTTTTTCCATGAGAAGTTGAAATTGACTGATTGAACCTTTTTTTTTTTTCACACGGCGGCAGAGGCCTAAAGCAAAAAGGTTTTATAAAATCCAGCTGAAAGCCTAGGACTGGGGCGACGGCGCACGTGCCCAGAGAGAGGGCTCTGAATGCCACCTCTGGCACCCATGCCATAGGTTCGCCACCACTGGAATATACACTGTGCAATTTGCTCAATAAGATTTGACTATTTCTGTTGAGAGAATGGTCTGTATATACAGATGGAATCACCTAAATTTATAAATGGGTACCATACTTTGAAATAGGTGATTTTAATCAGCAGACGTTAGGGCCATGTGGCAATTTTGAAAGGTAATATTATATAATACAGATCTATGATAATAGTAATATTATATTTCTTGTGATATGATCGTATTAGCTTCTTGAAATAGAATTGTTTGGAATATTAGAATAAACTTGGTATGTTGAAGAAATATTAATTCTATAATTTCCATAGAAGGCTATTGTTTGTTTCTCTTTACAATTAACAGGTGCTCTTTATTGCTGATGAAATTCAGACTGGATTAGCCAGAACAGGGGAAATGCTAGCTGTTGATCATGAAAATGTTAGACCTGACCTGGTTTTGCTTGGAAAGGCACTGTCTGGAGGTGTTTATCCTGTAAGAACTATATTTTTAAGTACTCTGAATTTGTGTTTTGAATTTTTGAACAAATTAATGATAACGAGTAATTTGTAGAACGCTGAACTACATACCTACCGTGAAGTTGTTACAGCGTGGCAGGACTTTCACAAATCTTTCCTATTCGCCTTAAAAAAATTACTTAGAAACGAAACCTCACACATCTCTAATATTGAGGTAGGGGTTGCTTTTTAAAAATTATATATATTTTTATTTTCATGAAACACTTCTTTAGAAAGGGGGAAAAAGATGAACAAAGAAAAAAAGGCAAAAAGAAGAGAAAAACTAAACACGAAGAGGGAACTTACAAGTTTAATGGATTTAAATAGGACCACATTTGTTAGAAAAAGAATTTTCAGCATGTCTTTCACTTTATAGGACTGAGGTAGTCCGCTGTCCTCGATGGACCCGCACTTGCTGCAAAATAGATATCTCTGACTGAATTCAAGAAGCGCTCAAACCTGGGTGGAGGGTTCCGTAACTTCTTTGAACTCCATGGGATTTAGTTCCAAGCATAAGAGCCGAGGTGGCGCAGCAGTTAGAGTGCAGTACTGCAGGCCACTTTAGCTGACTCTGTTCAGCAGTTCAGTGGTTCAAATCTCATCGGCTCAAGGTTGACTCAGCCTTCCATCCTTCCGGGGTAGGTAAAATGAGGACCCAGATTGTTGGGGGCAATGTAAATATATATATACATTGCTTACTGGTGTACACCGCTTAGAGAGTGCTTGCACTTAAAGCGGTATATAAGTCTCATAAATAAATAAATAGGATTACATCCAAATCTTGCTTAGTGAATCCTTTGGGCTTCCAAGAGTAACTTAGAAATGACCTAGAGCAGAGGTGGGGAACCTTGGGTCTTTTATGACTTGTGGACTTCAACTCCCAGAATTCCTGAGCCAGCATGGCTGGCTCAGGAATTCTGGGAGTTGAAGTCCACAAGTCATAAAAGAGCCAAGGTTCCCCACCCCTGCCCTAGAGCCTTGCGTTGAACAAGAGGGACTGAAATGGTGGAACATTCTCTTGTGATCCATCTGCTAAGGAATGTTGTCTGGCGGGCCCCAGGAAGAGAGTCTTTTCCGTCATGCCTCCTGGACTTTGGAATATCATTCCCTGAGAGATTAGATTGGCTCTGACCCTGATGGCCTTTAGGAAGATAGGAAGTGGGGCTGAGCCCATACTTTGGTTATGCTGATTGGTAATTTATGAGTCTGTTTTTACTCCAGCTGCTGTTTCTAGCTGTCTGGTTGCTTTTTAGATTTTCTTTTAACACTGTTGTGCCAAGCATGAATTTGAGATTGGGCAGCATATAAAAATTAAAAACATAAATAAATAGCAGCTGTCTGGGGCCGGCACTGGCTGGGGCTGCAGCAGAAATGAGCTGAGGTGGCGCAGCAGTTAGAGTGCAGTACTGCAGGCCACTTTAGCTGACTGTGTTCAGCAGGTCAGCGGTTCAAATCTCACCGGCTCAAGGTTGACTCAGCCTTCCATCCTTCTGAGGTAGATAAAATGAGGACCCAGATTGTTGGGAGCAATGTAAATATATATATATACATTGCTTACTGGTGTACACCGCTTAGAGAGTGCTTGCACTTAAAGCGGTATATAAGTCTCATAAATAAAATAAATAAAATAAAAATGATTGGAGAAACTTTTAGCACTGCTGATCCTTGCAAGACACTTTTCCAAGATATCGCTAAAAGCAGATGCAACTTTAGCATTTTCCCAGAAGCCAGATGGCATCAGAACAACCAAATTAACACCTAAGGCTGCTCTGTGTTGCTGCCTTTAGTTGTATATAGTAGGTGTTCAGGTGGAAGGCACCAAAATATTCTGTTGGAATATTGGAAAGCAAAGTAATGTTTCTTTAAAAAAAAAAAAAATTCAATCCTACTGCTTCCATAGGTGTCAGCAGTTCTGTGCGATGATGAAATTATGCTCACCATAAAACCTGGAGAACATGGCTCTACATATGGAGGGAACCCACTGGCCTGCCGAGTGGCTATGGCAGCGCTTGAGGTATGCAAGTAATGATTTAAGGCAGCAGTTGTCAATCTTCGTGTGACGGCGACCCCATCACACGGACGCGCCGCGCATGCACGGCATGCATGCGAGGCGCCGCCCCCATGCGCGGTGCCGCCCCCTGGGGGGGAAATGGCGGATCGCGTTGTTTCGTGACCCCCGTAAAATGGTTGATCGACCCCAAATGGGGTCGCGACCCATAGGTTGAGAACCACTGATTTAAGGGCTTCATGAAAACATCTGTTAATGCACTGGAATATTTAGGCAAATTGCATGTTTTGAAGCCCAGATACTAACAAACACTGCAGAGTAATTTTATGTAGTTTGTTTTTAATGTCTTTCAAAAGAAGACATGCATAATTTTGGGAACCTCTTGATTACCTGTCATAGCACTATTCCATGTTAAACTTCTTGTTGAAAACGTTATGATATCCCCCGTATTCATCTTTTTCAACTTCATTTTAAAACTGTTTTAGGTCATTGAAGAAGAAGAATTGGCTAAAAATGCAGAAGTCATAGGCAGCATACTGAGGAACGAGCTCATGAAGACGCCATCAGATATTGTCACGCAAGTCAGAGGAAAAGGATTATTGAATGCTATTGTTATTCGGGAAACTAAAGGTAAAATGATCGTTATATTGTGCTGCCACATATCACTGTGATAGAAAGTCCATCTCATCACTCCTTCAAGGAAGGTTTGCAGGATCAGTTCTAAAGCAATACCCAAATACTCACTGCATCCTTCCATCTTTCTTGGATGGGAATCAGGATGGTGTGGCTTCACTGGAAAGATGGTTTTTTCTCCCTACCCTCACGCCTTCATCCCATTAGCTTAGAACAGTGTTTCCCAAACTTGAAAATTTTAAGGCATGTGGACTTCAACTCCCAGAATTCCACAGCCAGCATTGCTGGCTGTGGAATTCTGGGAGTTGAAGTCCACATGCCTTAAAATTTTCAAGTTTGGGAAACACTGGCTTAGAACACAAAAATATGTATTTTGCCAGTCTGGGAATTGAAGTTTAACTTAACAGGAGGGCACTAACTTGGGGAAAGGCTGCAACTGCTGCTATGTGCAAAAGGGGAAATGTCAAGAGAACTCTTACCAAGCTCAGATTAACGATATATTCACAACAAAGTCTAAAGCCCCAAACATGTTGTCTTCATACAACCATACAGTAGTTCCAGTCTTCTTCCAAAATTGTTTTGTCTCCTTGCCGGAAATGAAACCGAGTAAAACTGCGACTTATTTGTTGTGTGTTTTATATTGTAATAGATTTAGATGCTAAGGAAAAATATCAGTCTTTTTCTTTTTTAATCTTTCTGAAGATTGGGATGCCTGGAAAGTCTGCCTAAGACTCCGTGACAATGGACTGCTGGCCAAGCCGACACATGGAGATACAATCCGGTTGGCTCCCCCACTAGTGATCAAGGAAGATGAGATCAGAGAGTGCATTGAAATTATCCACAAAACTCTTCTCTCTTTTTGAAGGCATCATGTTTGACTTCTGCCCGTAATCAGATGACAAGCTGCTGTAGCTGAAGCATGGCCTTGCACTAGCATGGCTGGATCCTTCCTAGTTTTATTTTATTTTTTGCTCTGTTCAGCCAAGAAAACCAGCCTTTGAAGATCAAATTAAAACGTTTATTTTATAATGGATCTAAAGGAAAAAAAAGGACTAAATTTTGTCCCTTTTTTTCTGTTTATGGACTATTTGTTCAATCTCTTTTAATGAATTATAATTTGAATAGTTACTTACATTTCAGCCAAAGTATAAATTAAATACCTTCCTGTACCAAATATTACATCTAATGAACCTTTCATTAAAAAAAAGTATTGGCATTCTTTTTTCCATTTTGTGCTGAAACCTGAAATCTTAATTATTGGGAGACAATGATTGTAATCTTTAAGAAAATCTTAGTTTTGAAAAAAGCGAATATTAGAATGCTTTACTGTTTGAAAAAAATACCAATTCATAAAGACTGATCAAATGGGATGAAATACAAGCAGCTTCTTATTACTAGAACATGCATAAATTAACAACCTACTGTGTGTGTGTGTTACTACATGTGTGACTCTGTAAGTTATAAATCAGTGGGAACTTCAGTATGATTCTAAAACTAATATTCCTATTTTTAAGTTTTAGTCTGCAGGTAAAAAGCTTTATGAATATTATTGAAGATAATGTACAAGGGATTTGTAATTTCATTATCAGGATTCATATTGAAAACTCCCAGTAGCAAATTTGATAGTGCTTGGAAATTTTTCGAGTACCTTTTTTGTTATTGTTGTTTAAATCACATTTTCAAAATGCCGCCTCTTTCTAAATGCAAAAGGTATCTTTGCTCAAAACTGCTAATCCTTTGGCTGGGAATGTTCCTTTGTAGTTCTGGCTCCAGAAAGGGGAGATTTACTGCATATGTCCTGCCTTGTTTTTCTGGTGCTAAGAGCAGCCAAAGTTGCAGGAAGCTCTTTCTTTCTTTCTTTCTTTCTTTCTTTCTTTCTTTCTTTCTTTCTTTCTTTCTTTCTTTCTTTCTTTCTTTCTTTCTTTCTTTCTTTCTTTTCCATCTTTTGCAGGATGGCTCTTTGCTTGAAGGAGGATTTGCAGGTTCCTTAAAGTATGGCCGTGCTGCCGAGACAATGTCTGCAACAGGTTCTACTGTCATATCTGTCAGTTCTGACTTCGCAATTTTTACAAATGCATTTTGAACAATTGATCATTATCATCCTGTTTCTAATGGAGTTTATATGCTCATGGCAGGAACAATTGATAGCTATGCTCATTTGCTAAGAGGAAATTCTGTAACCCAGGTAATAGACAACTTTCTTGGAGTTGTAAATGATGAGTTATTAGTTGTGAAGCAGGATGGCCAAAGGAACAAAAGTGTCAGTACTATGAAATAGTTTACGTTCATTGATATCTGGAGGAGTAAGGTTCAAGAACTAAAATGCTAGGCATGGCCTTTTGATCCAGACTCTATCCCTTTTGTACACATACGTATCAGTACATGTACAAAACAGGCAGGGTGCAGATTGCATCACTGCACCTGTCATTTTGCAGATTTTGACACTTCCTTCGATCCCAACCAAGCATGCACTTTACAGGCCAAACTGACTATTGCTTCCAAATCCCTCACTTATTATATGTATTTACTTGTTAGCTTTATATTTCTCTGATAGAGGAGAATATTTGTAGCTCAGGGTTGAAATGAAGGGTCCTTGGTACTCTCGGAGCTTGGCTCTTTTCTTGCAAATGTTTCATTATCAATTAGGTAACATCATCCCTGCTAGTTTGGTAACAAAATGTCTGCAAGAACAAGTTCAGAGAGCACCAAGGATTGATTGATTGATTGATTGATTGATTGATTGATTGATTGATTTCTTTCTTTCTTTCTTTCTTTCTTTCTTTCTTTCTTTCTTTCTTTCTTTCTTTCTTTCTTTCTTTCTTTCTTTCTTTCTTTCTTTCTTTCTTTCTTTCTTTCTTTCCCTCCCTCCCTCCCTCCCTCCCTCCCTCCCTCCCTCCCTTATAGTTCTCTCTTCCATTTATGGTAAATTTCCTGTTATTTATACATTCCCCAAAATCTTGTAGTACTGATCATAATTATTTTTAACACCACCCAGCTAATCTTTGTTTAATCTTTAATGTGTTTCTACTGACATTTGTTAGGATGGGTATGCTGTTACAGCTAGATTGAGCCAGCTGCTTAAAAGGGCTTTTGTAAATGGGCCAGGTGTTCTCCATCTTTAAATTAATGATGTGCAACTGAGGGACATGTGAAGTCCTGGAAATCTTGACTGCAGCGCCTAAAATGCCTGTAATGACTATTATTTTTTTTAATGTGACAGATGAGAAAAACTATTCAATATTTGGGCAGTGATCACATTCACTGTATGTGAATTAAATTAGATGAAACCAAATCTAGCTCTTAGTCCTGGCCCTTCCTATTGGAAAGTTTTCTTGAACTTATTAGAAAGGGTGAATGAAAGAAGGCATAACTAGAACAATTTGTATAACCAGATTAAGGAACTAATGGTTTGTGCTTCTATTTTGATATATCGTATGTTTTATTTTTATATATATATATATATTGAAATTATTTGCTGCTCATGGGAGTAGACCACTACAGCCCAATTTATACTAATTGAGCCTTATTATTATTTTTAATGCCGAGAAATCATACACCCGTTTCTCCTTTATGCTCCAACCTATCTTTTAAATGCTTGGAACAGCTGGCCATTATAACTTATTTTTTTTCAGCTTAAAAGTTGTAAATATAAGGTAACAAAGACTAATTTGTTGATTTTCAGTGGCTTAGAATGAAAACTAGTGGGTATCTTGAGTTTGCTGTTTTTGCCCGTAAATGTGTGCTTGTTCTGTAGCTACCAGAAGGTGGTGCTACATACTCATCTTTGAGTTGTCTCTGTTGGTTAGGTATGGGAGAATTGTAATAAGTGTGCCTATATTTAAACATTTACAATGGGAAGACTTAGAAACTTTGCAGCTAAGCCTTCACTGCATTTTCTAGAAACTAGACCAATAATTCAATTGTTTAAAAATAATGCCATAGCACACATAAAAAGTTAAATGCAGAAACTATCAGGGTTACCCACGTGATGCTTCTCTTTCGGAATGCAGATTGTGTTATTCTTTCTTGGATCCAGCAAAGGTGGGATCAACACAATTTGAGAATGTGGAAATTCAGCCCCCCTCCCGAAAGAAATATTTTGGGGAATATTAAAAGTCAGAATATTATATTTCCCCAAAGGATCTTAAAGGCAGAAACCAACCCCAACCCCAAGTCTGTCTGCCCCAAATAGAAACCAGATCTGCAGAAATGCAGATGTGATAATCTTGTCTGGAGCCAGAAAGACAAAGATCCCTAGAATCAACAATTGCTCACACCAAAAAATCCAACACAGCACATGGTCATCAGCCACAGCCCCAGGGAAGCAGGATATGACCTTTGGGATATAATAGGATTAACCCACCACCATCAGAATATCAGGAAGGCACACTCAGACTCAGGTCAAAGTTCATGCCATAGGAACAACTCCAAACAAAAGCTCAAGAAGGTATAAAAACCCACCACTCCCTACTACATGTGGTCAGCTTTCCCAGAGCCATCTTTCTGTCTGGCTCTGCTTTTCAATAAACTACAACCTTCTTTCTAAAGCAGTCTCCATTTTGTTTATTCCCAGCTTGGACGGGACCTTGATGAAGATTTTTTCTTTCAACAAGAAATACTGTAAAAACTGTAGAGATTATAATGAGCAATAGATATGGACCTGGGAAATCTCTGGTTTTCTAGTTACTCTATTCCATTCATTCATTGGCTACCTTGAATTATTGTTTCCTGGCTTAGTCGGTTGATATGGCTGTGTAGCCACTTTTGTTTTGAACAAGTTGCAGAGTTCTGCAACCAAAAACCCCTAGTTAATCATGGCATGGCTCACTGTTTTTGTCCACATTGGTAAAATATTTTATCAGGTTTGGAGAAAATCAGGATTTGAACCAACACTTTAGTGTATCATGATGACCTGTATCTAGACCTTTCAGCACCAGTTGTGACAAACTATGATTTCTTCCTACTGTACTGAAAAAGGAAGGGTTAGTAGTTTTGGTAAACATTTCCTGAATATTTTGGTTTATTTAAATTGCAGTATAATTGTCCAAATTGGACTACTATGTAGTCTCAGGTTTCAGCTTCATTTCACCATGCATTTTTAGAACAAGGTGAAGCCTTGTCCTGAATGCTATATAATGCTAAATAAATGCTAAAGAAAAGTTATAACCATAATAGTTGTGCATTTCTGAAATATTTTTACCAGCTTATAAAAATGAAACTACTGTGTGTAAAATCAAGTGTAGTATATAGTGAAGACTGAGATTTATAATACACCCTTCAATGCAATGATTTTTCAAAGCAATTTGCAAACAATAGATTGAAGCAATTAAAAACCAGAAGTTGTTTGTCATCTGAATGATAAATACCAGACCCTTGCTTCTGTTTCATTCTGCTCTTACTCTCAGTACAGGTTGAATTAGAGTGTTCCTCCTAGCTG
Source organism: Crotalus tigris (assembly GCF_016545835.1). Lineage (NCBI taxonomy): Eukaryota > Metazoa > Chordata > Lepidosauria > Squamata > Viperidae > Crotalus > Crotalus tigris. Next base: position 5,569,282 of record NW_024096460.1, on the reverse strand, counting down.
ATAGAGCAAAAGCCATCTCCTTGTACCTGCTCCTTAAATAGCTGGCCACACAAGTATTTCTTTTCTTAGAATATTTCTGAGAGAGATGTGTGTTCTCACCAAAACAGTTCCAGATATATGATTAAAGTGCTGAGCTTTATCACTGAGTTACTGTGAGGTCCATGTGAAGCTGCCCTTGAAAAGGATGTGGAAGCTCCAAACAATATGCAGTGGCCTTATTGCTTTCTGAGAGCATTTTACTGACTGTATTATATTAGTCTTGGATCAAGGGTAGCTCAAATAAAATCCCAAGTCTTTGTTTTTAACCAATAAAGTCTGAAATGATAAGGAGGGCAAAATACCTGAAAGAGTACTTTACATGTGTAGTTATTTGTTTAAAGTCTGCTTATGAGGCCCATTTGTATATTCCAGTATCAGATGGGTTCAGGATGGCAATTTATTGGAAGTAAAACTGGATGAAAAATGCTCTATTTAGTTTTCAACTGGTTTGTTCTTTGAGTTTTCCAGAGGGGTTAGTTTTACTGTATTTTTTTTAATTTAAGGGATGTTTTTTGTCCCCTCGATATAATGCTTTAAGTTTATAAACTATTATAAAGTTTAAGCCTTATATTGCTTCGAAGTAACCCAGAAATTTTACAAATGTACAAAAGGTTATAATCTATTGGAAATTGCCAGAACTCTTAAAGCATTGTTAGCTTGAGCTATCTCTCATCCAGCATTTATGCCAGGGACTAATTATTTTATTTTGTATTTAATTTTCATTTAGTTGAAGGATTGTATTATAAGATGTTACCACATCCCCATCCATATTAATTCTGTGTGTCATTCCTAGTTGGTTTTTGGAAAAGATGGCATGAGGCTGAGATGCAGCTGCAAATATTTATTGTAGCTGGTCTTTTTTAAAAAGTGCTATAAACAAGTTATACTCAGCCTGAATTCCATCTGATGGTTTATCAGTCTATGATTACAAACTGACTTGGCTCTTATATCTTTTTGGTTGGAATATTCAGGCTTGATAATGCTTTTACCAACTAGTTAAAAATACTTAATTTTTATCAAGAAAATATAGTCCTGCATTTACCCAACAGCCCTCTTAATTCTAACTTTAGCCAGTTCCTATGTTCATTTGGGTTACATGAAAATGTGTGGCTGGAACTGAAATCACTTTAAGGAAGAGCCAAAATGGGTGCATCTTGTTTTCGAAATTCTCTTGTTAAATGCTACTTGTAAGTTTATTACACTTTAGGCTTAATAACATTTGAGACAAGGTTCTCCTGTTTTGGTGAAACTTGGTTCCACAGAGTTGAAAAAAAACTTGCAACTTTTTAAAAAAAGTTATTCCTCTTGAACAAATTCAAAGAAGGAAAACAAGTACCTTATTTCTCTCCATGATTTATATGTGCAATTGCTAGTTGATGCAGACGCCCATACAAACTTAATTGTGAATATGTTCCATAGAACTCATAGGATGTCTGAGCAAACATATTTTCAGCTTGCTAGCCTTCATTCCTTCCATTACCATAGCTGGATACTAGTTCCTTACAACTACAGTCTTGTCTCTGAATACAAGGAGAAATAGAGCTGTAGAGCTGTACGTCACTTGCAGAGTGATAAAAACACATCTCAGGCCAAGAAGTACTACTGCAGGTTTGCTGAAAACCTGATATAAACATGTCATTTTTTTTAAATGGGGAAAGGAGGGCAGAACTAACAATCCTTTTCTTCTTAGCCAACATGAATAGAGGCAAATATCTTTCTATACCCAGAATATGACAACAGCTGAGCATCAACAAGACCAACAAGAGTTTATTAGCATTGTTTATCAAAGCTAAAATAATGTATCCGGGCCGAGAAAGATAGACAATACTTTACATGATGCATAATAAAGGAAATGTGATGAATCTGAATCCAGTGATGGTAGGATGTAGTTGGAAAGTACTTGGGTGCCTGACTTCAGTCTCTGGAGAAAAGGGAAATAATCACTGTCATTTTTAAAGATGGGGCAGAACAATTTAACAAACCACATACAGTATCGTGAACTGAACTGAACTGTTTAGACATCTTGAACTGCAAGAAGAACAGATTGTTCAGTTCTAGATAAAGTAGACTGCTGATTAATAATGAAAATAATGCTTAAATATTTTGGAAGTGTAGGTCAGGAGTTACTGGAGAAGATCTTGATGCTTGAAAACAATAAAAGGCAATTGCAAAAGAGGGAGATAAAAGATGATCCTACATACTATTATTGATAATACTCTATAAGCATACAAGTACAATGGTCTCTATCAGGTGTTGAAGAGCTTATTGACTGAAAACAAAATTTTCCCTTCCATGCAACAGTATAAGAAATATCAAAATGTAAAATAACATTTTACACCTCCCAGATGTAAAATGTTGAATTGGAATTTTGGACTGACTTTACTATGAGTGAGCATCCACAATAGAATCCCTCCTGCCACCTCTACCCCTATGCCCACCCCCCATGCTGAGATACAACTTCCATCATGCATAACCAATCTGGTCGTATTTTTTTTTACAGATTGTACATCTTGACCACAGGTCAACTAGATGATGCTTTCAGGGTCTTGTTTGATTATCTGGAGGATGTGGGCACATAGACAGAGCTTAAGCTCAACTGTTAAAAGACTGAGTAGCTATGGGACCCAGGTTATTTTCACCTTAAAATGGTAAATGGGCTTACAATTCTCCCTTTTCAGGCCGGTGGAAAATTTGGAGGTCTTTTTGGACTTGCAACTCCTTGAGGAGCTGTGGCAATTGTAGCTAAGTACGCCTTCATGCAAATACATCTTGTCTGCCACTTGTACCCACCTAGAAAGGGGGGGAAGGAGGAACCCTTCAGACAGGCATTAATTCCTTGGTCACGTTGTAAGTGGACTAATGCAATGCGCTTTCCATGGGCTACCTTTGAAAACTCAAAAGCAGCCACTGCCCCAGAATGCAGCTGCATGGGCAAGCCATGTTATGCTCATGTAACCCCTTTGTTTTTCAAACTGCACAGGTTATGGTAGATTTTTGGGTGTAAGTCAAGGTGCAGGTTATCATCTATAAAGCCCAACATGTTATAGGGCATCCCTTCCAGAATTTCTGTCCATCTTACAGGACTGGGCAGAGTTGATATGCTCCAATTTTCACAAAGAGTGTCACCTAATAGGGCCTAGAAAGTATGAATTCTCTCCACCATACTGTTGGTTTTCTGGATCTATATTCCCCCAAGATGTCTCCGTTCCCTATACCCTAGGGGTTCTCAACCTTGGCAACTTTAAGACTTGTGGACTTCAACTCCCAGAATTCCTCAGCCAGCAAAGTTGGCTGAGGAATTCTGGGAGTTGAAGTCCACAAGTCTTAAAGTTGCCAAGGTTGAGAACCCCTGCTATACCCTGACTGCATTTCAAAGAACCCTTGAAAATTTGGCTCTGCCCAAGGCCTGGGGTTATAGTGAGTGGCAGTCTGGTCCCATACTGTTTTTAGAATGGATGGTTCTCAGAACTCTTATAGAGTCAGCAGCCTTGTAAATTAAAAAACAAAAACAAAAAAACAACAAAACATAAGATGGGAGGAATGCTGTAATTATGATCTGGCTGGCTTCCCATCAACTTTGAACAAGTTTGGACTTGTAAGAACATCCTGAAGATCCTCTTGCAAAAAGACTCGTAGGGTCAAAGAAGAACTGCCTAGTTTCCTCTTCTAAAGTACATGACCTTCTACTTCAGGTAACTTTTGACTTTTTTTTTTTAGGACTACATAAGAGATACAAATACCGTTATTTCAATACGTTTCTAAGGAGGTTTATGGAATAAAACCCATTTGAAATTTACACGGAAGATGTTGGTGATTTGCAGCACAGCAGCTTCCCATTTAAAAAAAACGCTTTTAATATACAAAGGAGGCTGATGCGTATTAAAAGAGCATCTATAACCACATTTGTGGTTCTGGGTGCATGATAAGAATCCAGCTTTATGATTTTGAACTACTAATTTATCTAGCTCACCCTGCCTATCCCAACATGGGGTTTTCCAACATATTTGGAGGCCCCTGGGTTAAAATGCTAAGCCAGCCATTACTCTATTGTAAATGGTCAGAAGTACCTTGTAAAAGACAAAGTGATCGTCTTTTGCTTCTGGAGTTGCTTCTGGAGTATAAAGGTGGAATTAACTTTGGTCTAGTTTTTCTGCCTTAGCCAAGATGTTGCTTATCTGATAATTGCTTATCTGGATAGAAGGAACTGTTGTTTTTCTCTCTAAGATAGATGGTAAATATCCTTTCAGTGCTGATTAATTGCTTCAGCAACATCTGGCAAACTTATTCATAGCTTTGGTATGAGTAAACATACTGATAAACTTCTTTGCTACTTATTCCTCTGTCAGCAAACAACAGCCTCTTCCCTAATGATGGGCCAGGCTTAAAATGCACGGTAGAAAAGTTTTGTATTCACAGTGCAATAGAAGCTCTGAATAAAATAAAGCTCCTTGCACTCTAATATTAATCTTCATATGCACAGAAACGAAAATGAGATTAATGTCATTTCAGCTAAGTACTTGAGGGCAGGTAGTCAATATTCAGCTATTATATTTTCATTGTTGAAATCATGAACGTAGCAGACATTCTGTGAATGTTTTCCTTTAATGGATGTAGCTAATACACAAATGAAACTAAAAACAGAATTTTGTATAACTGTATGTCAATAGATTGGAGTAAAGTTATTAGACCATCTGCAAAGCTGCTTTCTTTTCTATATAATTGGCATGTTTAACAATTTATGATTATGGTTATGGGGAATCATAACCATTTTTATTTGCCCTGCGTGCCATACAATTTAATGTTTCTGTAGAGACTTTTTATAAGCAAGACAAGCAGTATGATTGTGCTTATTTTTTTCTAAGAGAGTTTTGTGTTTTTTTTTAAAAAATGTTCTGTTTTGACAAAGGACATTAACACTTTTTAAAATAATATTTTATTAGATTATAGCATCAAACGTTAAAATACCAACAAAGAGAAAAGGAAATAAAACAAATTAACAGTGACAAAGAATGATACATCAAACAAATATAATAATACTGATATATGTTAGACATACATACAATGTGATGTTGACTTCTATTTTATAGCCCAATAATAAACAGATTTCCATATAAAGTATTACATAAAATAAAAACTTCCTCTAGTGTTGTTTTAAAAATTATGTCTTATAGTGATACTGGAAAAATGCAATCTTTCTGAATTTGATTGCTTTCCAGGGATTCTTCCAGGTGGGTATGTCTTAGTGCCAACAACAAAGAAACTTAGTGCAACTGTTTCATTCATTCCTTATCTGTTTTTTAATTGATTGGAATAATGCTAAAAAAAAAAGAAGACCTGTCTGGAATCCTTCTAAAATTTGATGAATAAAACAAGAAAAATATTCAATAAAGTATTACTCAAGAGCAAGCTGACAATATGGATGTGGTTATGAAACAGAGAAGGATATTTATAATCAAATAAACCTATTTGAGGTTTTATGTACAAAACCAGAGTTGAAAAGAGCTACTACTTGCTCAAGGCAAGAATATATACATATTGAATCATCCCTGACAATTACTAATTTCTGCATAAGCAGATGCAGTGAAAAGGAGACTCTCTGAGTTTGATTGTTTACTTGCAGATGTTTCATTACCAAACTAGGTAACATCATCAGTGTTATTAGGGAGTGGGATTTGCAAGAAAATAATCAAGCTCAGATAGCACCAAGGACCCCTCAGTTCAACCCTGAACTACAAATACTCTTCTGTCTTCCTATAATTCCATTATTCTGTGACCTGAATTCTGCAGTGAGGAACCAGTCATTGAGTTTCTTTTCTGTAACATTTTTTTGGCATTATAATTCAACTTCTTTTTCCATCTCTCTTCAGCTTCTTCCATCTCTCTTCACAGGACTTAATTTTTTGTTTCCTGATAATTCTTGCTATTTTCCTCTGAACCTGTTCCTGTTTCTCTGAAACATTTTTATGGTGTGATGCCTGGATGCAAAATAAAATGCAATAATTGTTTACTATGGTTTTGAAATTATATTTTTACTTTTACTAACTCGGCCTAAAATTGCATTGTCTTTTTGCTGTCCCATTACACTACTGTATTCAATTTGCATTCAATTACTATTTCAAGTTCTCTTTCAGAATTACTATTAGCAAGCATCATATATTAGTCAATTTGATTTTATTTTGTAAGTGTAAGTGTAAGCTAAAAGCTTTGTTTCTGTCAACATTCTCAAATTTTATTATTTTGGTACTTTTACTCAATTCTCTTAACTATCAATATTGCCTTACTTTTGTACTATCTACAAATTTGATATTTGCCCTACCTCCTTCTTAAAATATTGAAGAATAAAGAGTCCCAAACTGAATCTCATGGCAATAAACTCAGTATGTCCCTCATTCCAGTCCATCAAACAACTCTTGTGGTAAGACTTTTTAAAATTAAGATGTATCTCCTTAATTGTCATGCCATTAGTTCAACTTAATTAGAATGTCATGAAATGCTTTTGTCAAATGGTTTGTTGAAATGAAGATATATTTTGTCCAGAGCATTTTCACAATCTGCTAAGGAAGTTATCCAACAAAAATGAGATAAATAAAATTAGTCTCACAAAAGTCTTTTCTTGACAAATCCACACACTGATGTCTAGTAATTACTGCATTGTGTTTTTTTTCAAGGTAATTACAGATTAACCACTTTCTGTTATACAGTTAAATCTTCCAAGTATCAATAGTGGACTGGCTGCTTGGTAATTCCTTGCAAGTTCCCCCCCCCCCAAAGAAAAGGCCAACGTTTGCACCTCTTCAGTTATCTGACTCTCTGCTAGTCTCCAGGATTCTTCAAAAATTAACCAAACCATAAGCTAATTCTTTTGATTCCCTATGATGCAATTTACCTGTATCTAGAAATCCGATTTCTTCAAACATTGTTTTATATATATTATGTACATTTTTATTAATCAAAGCTTCAAGCCTACCTTTTTATCCTGTTTTACACCATTTCCTAGTGTAACAATATTTTCACACTGAAGAAGATTGAACCAAAATAGAAGTCAATTGGTTCTATCTTTCTATGCCTATAAGCATCCCCCCCATTTTTATTGAGTAGCTAGTATATTTTCCTTTCCTTTCTCTTCCTTCCCACACCAGTGGTCCTTGACTTACAACTGTTCATTTAACAATCATTCAAAGCTGAATGTCAAAAAAAGGTGACTTATGACTGGTGCTCCCACTTATAACTGCTGCAGTTCCAAGGGTCACATAATCTCCAACTGAAGCCTTCTCAGGGCTCTTCCGACAAGCAAAGTCCATGGGGGAAGCTGAGTTCTCTTAACAATCCTAGCTAGCAAAAAAAGTTGTAAAACCAGGAATGACTCACCAGTCACATCACTTAGTGATGGAATTTCTGGTCCTTATTGTAATCATAAATTAAGATCTACATGTGTTTAGAAGTATTTGCTGCTATCAAGGGCTTGATAGCCTGGATAAGGATGCCCTAATAGCTACTCAACCCTTATTGTTATTCTCATTTTTTGTCTTTCTGAACTTATATACACCCTGCCTATATTTCTGGGGAATCTTGATTATCCTTGATTATCTTTCCATGCCACCTTTTAACCTCCAGATTTGCAGTAACCTCAAGTATAACCACATTGGCTTCTGCTGTTCTTTTTCTTTCCTTCTTTGTTGGAACTGTCACAGTAGTGGCTTTGATGTCTTTTTAAAAAGAATTTCTACCCTCCTTCAGCTGTTTTCTCCAGTAGATATTCTTGCCAGACAATCTTGCTTTTCTTTGGTCTACGTTTTTTGGAATCTATGTTGTTATTTTTTTTTATTTGAAAGCTATGATATGTGTTTGAGTAAATGCAGCAATTGAAGAAGATGCCAAGGTGGCTAGACACTTTTACTGACATCACAAGCATAAGGTTACAAGAGTTCAAAGAAGTGGTTACTGACAGAAAGTTCTATTGAAATGATGTCCATCGGGTCATGAAAAGTCAGAAGTGATTGAACAATAAAAAATTCAGCTTTAGTTTCCCTTTAAATGGTCAGTTCCCCTTAATGTTTTGCTAGTTACATTTCTTCAGTCAAACCTTCCCTATCCCTTAGTTCCAGTTCAAGGATAGCTGATCTTCTTGCCCTCCTTCCAACTTCTAAAGAGAAAATTGATCTTATAGGGGATTTTCTGGGAGGATCACGCTTAGCAAGTTTTCTTCCCAGTAGATGTTAGGCTAAAGTTTCCCTTTAAGTCTCTTTGACAGATCTGTGTTTTGTTTTTGGAAGGCACTGCCACATTGTCTCCTTATCATTAATACAACAATATTAATTTTATTTGTTCCTCCACTTCACTGCTTATAAAAATTCCACGTTCAGTCACTAGACTTTTAATATCCAGCGGGAACTCCTCTTTCCTGCTCTGTGTTTCTGTTGAGCAAATTATATTCTTTAACTGCTGTATTCCAGTTATGGAATTCATCCCACTAGGACTCTTTTTATCTATGAAATCATATTTGCTTTCCTGTAAAAGTTCGATTGTTTCCTGTACTCTGAGATGGTGTATAGTTATGAAGGTCATGAACTTTTAAGCCAAAGCTTTTCCTGATATTTTTCAATTAGTAGTTTAGGCCAAATTATACTGTGACATTCCCATTTCTTTCTATAGTACACACATCCTTATCTGAGATCCTTACTTTAGGATTTACATTTCCTACCCCCAGGATTCAATTTGAAACCCTTCTACTCAAACTCTTCATGCTTCAACCAAGCATATTTTTACCAGTCCTTGTGAGATGCAATCCATCTACTGTAATGTCAATGGTTTATCATCTAGATAATTCAGACCATAGTTCTGGAAATTAAATCTTTTTTATCAACATGTCCTCAGCTAGTTATTTATGTGAAGCATTCTTCTTTTCAGGCTTTTTCCATGGATTAGAAGAATGGATGAACTATGATTTGAATTCCCATGGTCCTAAACTTCCTCTTTAGATCTTTAAAATCCATGCTGATATGGTTGCAATATATTTTTTTTTACCACTATCATTTGTTCCCACGTGTATCAACAGAAGGAATTTATATTACCGGGCACTTGATAAGTTAAGTGGACTTTACTTCTAGCAAATAACATGCTTCATGGGTTGATAGGTCAGTTGGTAACCTTTTTTATTCCCAATTCTTTATAGTGATTTCCCAATGATCATGGTTCTTTGTCTTCTTGCCTGGCATAATCACATTCTTCCTCTCTTCTTCTCCCAGCCTGCCCACGGTTCTACAGTCTTTCACCCATCACTCCCCAAAAGGCTTAGATACTATTTTATATGCAAGAGACTGAAAATTATTATCATATCTTGTTCGCTAGCCTTGTTTCTTTCACTATCTTCCTTATGATCAATAATTTCTGTTATCAGTTTTTGATATAGAACCTTTTTTCTGGATCTTAATAATAATAATAAAGTTGGAAGGGATCTTGGAGGTCATCTAGTCCAACCCCCTGCTCAGGAAGGAAATCCTATATCATTTTGGACAAATGGCTGTCTAGTCTCTTCTTAAAAACTTCCAGGGTTGGAGCATTCACTGCTTCTGGAGGCAGGTTGTTCCACTGGTTAATTGTTCTAACTGTCAGGAAATTTCTCCTTAGTTCTAGGTTGCTTCTCTCCTTGATTAGTTTCCATCCATTGCTTCTTGTCCTGCCTTCAGGCGTTTTGGAAAATAGCTTGATTCCCTCTTGTTTGTGGCAGCCCCTGAGATCTTGCCATTCTTCATTCTCTATCTCAGACATGTCAAACTCACGACGTCATGTGACGTTGCTCAATGTATTGGGATGGTTTTGCCATTGCCAGCAATGGGGTGGGCGTGGCTTCCACGTGATGTATCTGGCCCGCGGGCCAGCAGTTTGACATCCTGCTCTATCTCGTACAGTGTAGCCTCTTGACCTTTTCTTCAAGAACCAATACAAACTGGCATTTCGGGGCAACTATATGCCAGATTGTTCTTGACAGGAACACAAACATGACTCAGCATTGCAGGCCACACTGCAAGCTTCTGCCCAATCATTTTTATTTTATTTTTTATGGCATCATCAGCAGAAACAACTTACCTTTTGTTTCCTGCTCAGGTCTCTCAACTTAGTTAAGCACAAAGCTTTTAAAATTTCTCTGTTGATAAAATTAGCTTTCTCTGCCTGCTTACTCAGTGAATTATTAAAAGGCTACCCTTTTCAAATGTAATAATTGAAATTGGGCAGAAGACAAGGCAGTCCCTCAGGTGTACAATGTTGGGGCCATTTTTATGGTAGGCTTTCACCCTAGGATGCTATATGATTCCAGATTTTGCTTATGTAATCCTGGTGGATTTGGAAAACATTCATGGAATGACTGAAACAGTTATAAGTGTGTGGTTTGGAGATTTCTGGAAGAAACAGTGTGAGCATACAGTCACTTTATAGAAAGTAGAGCTGTCAAAGTGTATGTCTCCCATATTCTCTTTCTAGCATGGACATAATGACAGTCACACCAGGTAGAATTATAGGTGCAGAAGAAATTAATGTCTCAACCAATCAATCAGAATATAGCTGGGAGGGACCTTGGAGGTCTTCTAGTCCAACCTCCTGCTCAAGCAGAGACCCTATACAATTTGTCCAGTTTCTTCTTAAAACCTCCAGAGATGAAGCACCCACAACTTCTAAAGGCAAACTGTTCCACTGGTTAATTGTTCTCACTGTTAGAAAGTTTCTCCTTAATTCCAGGTTGCTTCTCTCCTTGATTAGTTTCCATCCATTTTTCTTGTCTTGCCTTCTGGTGCTTTGGAAAATAAGTTGACCCCCCTCTTCTTTGTGTCAGCCCCTCGAATATTGGAATACTGCTATCATGTCACCCTTACTCCTTCTTTTCTCTAGACTAGCCATCGCCAGTTCCTGCAACCTTTCTTCAATATGTTTTAGTCTCCAGGCCTTTAATCATCCTAGTTGCTCTTCTCTGCCCTTTTTCCAAAGTCTCAACATCTTTTTTTGTAATGTGTCTCTCCTGGATAGAATCTGTATTAATTTGTGATATTGGATTGGAAGAGCATTCTTTCTTTTCCTTAACAAGATCCTACTCCTTAACCGCTACATAGCCGGGATAGGTCCCATGATATTCTTCCTGAAGGAAATAAATACCTAATTGATCAGTCCAGATGGATGAGAATTTGGGTTAGTTTATTTTTTGAAGAGCAATTACCAGAATGTTTGCACATAGATCAGAATGAATTTAATTAGGCAATGAATATGGTAGAAAGTGAAACTGAATAATTTCTTAGTCCTGTACAACCCACTTAAAAACAGATGGCTGTTTGACTAGCAGCAACCCTGAAGCAGTTTCATGAGTTTTTTCCCCCCCTACATGAAAGCTTTGTGCAGGAAGCAGCTGTTAGTCCAATATTAAGGGGAACCTCAGGGTAGATATTCTTGTTGTTGCAGTTCCAACCACAGCTAAGACCAGAGAGTGGGCCACTATCAAGTTACTTGCTACTAACACGCTGAATGAACTTCCTGATGGACATGGGGGCATTTCTTCCTGAGAACTGAGCTACCAATTCCCTAAGGAAACATGTCCATGATTATGCATGAGAAAGAGTGATTAATGCCATAGGTGATTGCCAGTGGTGGGATTCAAATATGTGAACAACCGGTTCTCTGTGTGGATGCCACTTTCGGAAGTCCATTCTGGGCCTGGGCAACAAAAAAAATAGCTACTGGTTCTGCTGAACTGGTGCGAATGGGCTGAATCCCACAACTGGCGATTGCCCTTTCTAATGAAAAGAAAAGTGGTGAGATAAATTTCTCCACATGTGATGTCCAGTGTTGGATGTTGTATTTGTGGAATTATAACATGAAGGTTGGCCAGTCTGGAATGGAACTAAATATTGACATGCCTTCTCTTCAAAAGCACTGCCATCTTCTGCTCTTCCTGATCCCACTGGCTTATGTCTGTTTGATTTAATAGCTTGCGTTTGCTCCAACAAATGGCATTCAAAGCCATCGACAATGAGTGAATTTTTTTAAAAAGCACAATTAAAAAGAAAAATGTAAAGCAACTCATTAATGAAACAAGCAATATCAGTCAGCAAAATAGCCCAGGCATTGAAGGGTTGCGTGAATAAAAATATTTTGTCTGCCTGTCAGGAAGAATAACAGAGACCTCTCTGGGCAGCTGCCTAGCTTTGTCATTTTTTCTCTTTTGTTTGGAAAAATAGAACTGCGTTTTTTGCTCTTGCCCAGAACCTAAACAAGCCTTCTTGTAAGCTTTATTCCAGCTCTGCACAGACATTAATTCTGTTAGCAAATTTATTAAGGGGAAAAGAGATTTTCAGAAATTCATAGTTGCCCTTCTGCTCTTTTAGATAGACAAGTATGGAAAAATTCCAGTAAGCCAATTTGTGAGCCGAAATCCACCAGCCATCTCTACAGAGATTTATTAGCTGTTACTTTGGCTTTCATTTTTAATGTCAATGATTTAAACTCTGGTATAAATAACCCCCTAACATGTACGATTGTAGAACTAACTATGCTTTACTAATAAGCTCCATTTCAGGAAAAGTCTTAAAACTGCTTGCACAGGGTCATGAAGGAGAAGCTGTTAGCTGGAGGTGGTTGGTGTAGTAACAGAGAAGGTACTCCACCTTTGCCCTCCAAACCCTTGTTTTTTTCAATTTATTTTAATTTTTATAACTTTAATCTGTTTTTATATTTACAATTGTCTGATTTGGCATGTTTGATCTTGCTGTAAACCTGCTCAGAGTTGCCTTGAACCCCAAGATGGGCAGCACATAAATTTGACAATAATAATTTCTTTCTTTTCTCTGCATAGTTTTTCAATAGCTTCAGGAAAAATGTCATTTCCTGGCTTATTTGAAAAATGTCTCCAACTGAGCTTTTTCAGCTGCTCAAGCTAACACTAAATAAATAGATGAACAAATAAATTAAAAACTAGGTGATTTCCAGAGAGGTTTTGTAGATTACCAAAAATGGGCACTGTTTTTTTTATCATGTTTCTTCCTCGCAAAATGAGCTTTGCTGGGGAGGGGAGTGAGTTTAGAAAGAAAAGAAGTGATTGGAAAGCAGGATATTGTTGCAATTGGAAGATTTCATATTCTTCCCACAATATCATAAAATTACAGAAATGAGGTGAGACACTTGCATAATAAAAACTTGGTGTGGAAACAACTGCTTAATATTGGGAAATGATATTGGGAAATGAATAGGCTTGCTTTATTTTGGAGTTGAAAACTTCTGCGTATCTTCTTTTCCTTTCTTCTTCCTTTCCTCCTCCATCCCCCCTTTCTCCTACTACAGTGATGGCGAACCTTTTAGAGACTGAGTGCCCAAACTGCAACCCAAAACCCACTTATGCATCGTCGAGTGCCAGGTGGGTGTGGCCCACTAGGTGGGCGTGGCTGCGATGGTAACGGCAGACTGGGTGGGACTAAAAAGTTCAATCAATCAATTCCAACTTTGCAAGATCTTTTTTTCCCCGCGAGAATTTGAAATTGACTGATTGAACCTTTTTTTTTTTTGTACACGGCAGCAGAGGCCTAAAGCAAAAAGGTTTTATAAAACCCAGCTGAAGGCCTAGGACTGGGGCGACGGTGCACTGAGTGCCGCCTCTGGCACCCGTGCCATAGGTTCGCCACCACTGTCCTACTACTTCCCTTCCCTCCCCCTCTTCTTCCCCTCCCTCCTTCCTACTACTTCCCCTCCTCCCTCTCTCCTACTTTTTCCCCTTCCTTCCTTCCTTCCTTCCTTCCTTCCTTCCTTCCTTCCTTCCTTCCTTCCTTCCTATACACAAATGTGTGTTGCATTTCTATATTCAACAAGAAATGGAATTACAATGATGACACTTGATACAGCACTATTTTATCAGGCAGCATGTAACGGCACGTGCAAATGATCTTGGGAGAAGGGCAAAGAGACACAGCCAAGGAATAGTCAAGGAAAAACTAACTTAGCCTGCAGGAAGAATGTAGATGGGCAAGTGGCTCAGAAGGGACCTGTGGTGGCATTGCAAAAGAACATTATTTTTCGAGAAGTTAGTGACATTCGTTTTAGGAAAAATTAGCACTAATTTATTCTGAACCTGTTTATTTTCTTCTTGCTAAAGAAAAAAAAAAAAAAGGGAGAATCTTCACATAGCTATAGAGAGCACTGCCGGTTCAGACTTTGGGTCTCATTCCAGAGTTATCTAGCTATGATCAGATCTTGCAATCTTGTGAGAGAAGAAGGCAGGCCACAAAACCTTGATACCAAATTTCAATAAAAGCCCTGAAAATTGCTCATTAAGATGGAGTCTTGAGTGCTCAGGGCTGTGCATCAAACACCTTGGAATATCTCTGATTTTTGAAATGGGGCTCCTAGCAGTTGAAGAGGGAGCATCTTGTTTGGTATGCTGCTTTTTTGTGTTTCTGATTAATGTACTTGTTACAATTAAACAATAATTCTTAAAATTCTCCTTAACTATTAGTGTGTTCATTGTCTCTGGACCTTCCAAAGAACCATATTCTAGCATCTGGCTTCTACCTGGCACTTGGCAAAACAGAACCCTCACTAATTTCTAGGGCTATAAAGGGAATGGAAGGAGAATATACTTTCAGACTTGCAAGACGGATGCCCTGGTGTGATAGATCAGACAGGAAACATGGCCAGATGAGCTAATTCTACTTTATTGTAAGGTTACATTAACATAACCTTGCAAGTTTGAAAGTACTGTATATCTTCCTCCAGTCCCATTTCCCTTTACCGTTCAAGAGAGTAGGGAAGGTCGCTTCTGAGTCTCTTGCCCCACCTAAATTCCTGCTGTGGGCTAAGTTCCTTTTATCTGACTATTTTATCCCTTGGCTGGGTCCCTTTGCCCTGTCTCTCAAGTCCATTTCCACATACCATTATATCAGGCTCATTTCTCTATCCAAAATATCATGGCCATAGAGCTCTTTCACCTTAAGGAAGTAATTATTTATTGCTATCTGTGGAAACAGGAATTGACAGCAATTAAGATGCTATTTAAGGACCATTTTTGGAATTATAATGATAATGGCTGTCACACTGAACAGCAAGCAGAGAGGAATATTTTAATTCATTGCAATGAAGCTTCTACATTATTTTGTCTTCCCATTCTCTATATTGTTTGCTAGTGTACATTCGACAAGCTGACACTGCAGTAGTGTTCTGTCTAAAAAAGGTATATAAAAACCATATTCTGAAATATAAAAACAGAAAAGAACTCTTGCGATCCTTGGATGAAACCAATTATCTGGACCCTTTTCAATCTGGTTTCAGGCTCGGCTACAGCACTGAGACTGCTTTGGTCGCACTGACCGATGATCTCTGGCGAGCCCGGGATAGGGGTTATTCCTCTATCCTGGTGCTTCTTAACCTCTCAGCGGCTTTCGATACCATCGACCATGGTATCCTTCTGCGTCGTCTCGGAGAGGTGGGGGTGGGCGGCACCGTATTGCGGTGGTTCTCCTCCTACCTCTCTGACAGGTCGCAGTCGGTGTTGGCGGGCGGACAGAGATCGACCCCTAGGCGCCTCGATTATGGGGTGCCTCAGGGCTCGGTCCTGTCCCCCCTCCTTTTTAACATCTACATGAAACCGCTGGGTGAGATCATTCGGCGACACGGGGTGAGGTATCATCAGTACGCGGATGATACCCAATTGTATATCTCCACCCCGTGTCCTTTCAGTGAAGCAGTCGACGTGATGTGCCGGTGCCTGGAAGATGTGAGGGTCTGGATGGGGGTGAACAGGCTTAGACTCAACCCTGACAAGACCGAGTGGCTCTGGGTCTTGCCTCCCAAAGGCCAACTGGATGGTCCATCTTTAGTCCTGGGGGGGGCAAATTTACCTCCCTCAGGCATGCAACTTGGGTGTCCTCCTGGACTCACAGCTAAATTTGGAACAACATCTATCGGCTGTGGCCAGGGGGACCTTTGCACAGGTTCGCCT
This sequence comes from Crotalus tigris, assembly GCF_016545835.1. Lineage (NCBI taxonomy): Eukaryota > Metazoa > Chordata > Lepidosauria > Squamata > Viperidae > Crotalus > Crotalus tigris. Next base: position 5,553,276 of record NW_024096460.1, on the reverse strand, counting down.
AGTGCACCAGTTGCGGCCTTATTTGGACCGGGAGGCTTTACTCACAGTCACTCATGCCCTTGTCACCTCAAGACTGGATTACTGTAACACGCTCTACATGGGGCTACCCTTGAAGGGCGTTCGGAGGCTGCAGTTGGTTCAGAACGCAGCCGCGAGAGCGATTGTGGGCGCGCCAAGGTACGCCCACGTGTCACCTATCCTCCGCAAGCTGCACTGGCTTCCTGTGGGTCTCCGGACGCAATTCAAGGTGTTGGTTATCACCTTCAAAGCCCTTCATGGCATAGGGCCAGGTTACTTACAGGACCGCATTCTGACGCACAACTCCCAGAGACCGGTGAGGTCCCATAGATTGGGCCTCCTTCAGGTCCCGTCGGCCAGACAATGTCGGCTGGCGGGCCCTCGGGGAAGGGCCTTTTCTGTGGTGGCTCCGACCTGGTGGAATCAACTTCCCCCCCCGAGGTTCGAACTACTCCCACCCTGCCGGCCTTTAAGAAAGCCGTTAAAACTCTCCTGTTCCGGCAGGCCTGGGGCTGATGTCCCCAGGGGGCCGGGATATGATCGGACTCACGGTATGACTGGATTATTTTATTGTTTTATGACTGTTTTTAACTTTGTACGCCGCCCTGAGTCCTTTGGGATTGGGCGGCATATAAATATTTGTAAATAAATAAATAAATAAATAAATAAATAAATATTACCAATAAAGAAGAATATTTTTGTAGCACAGGGTTTAAATGAGGGATCCTTGGTGCTTTCTGAGCTTACTTGGTTTCTTGCAGACGTTTCATTACCCAGATTAAGTTACCTAGTTTGGATAATGAAATATCTGCAAGAAAACAAGCAAGCTCAGAGAACACCAGGGACCTCTCAGAAAATAATATTGTGGTGCAGGTTGCCAATAGTTTCTGGGTTGTCCATTAAAAAAAAATGAGTGAACACTGGATATCAATTCTGGATTCTAATATTTGTATCAAGTTACTTGACACAAATAACCAGCCAGTTCTGGACTTTTTACTGTGCCAGACTGTTGGCTAATTTGCTGTTATGATTAAATAGATTCTAAGGTTTAAATTTAAAGGACAAAAGGTAATGGATTAAAAAAAACCTGTTAAGAACAAAAACAAGCATGTCAAAGTGTTAATGAGAGAGTATTAAAATACTTTGATCTTTCCTTACTTGCAGATTAACAAAGTCTAAGTAGATAATTAAAATTTAAAAAAATTCTGGCAACATGGATGTCCTTTTGTCCATATGGCTTCATTCCCAAGTGCCATCTCGCAATTACATCTACAAGATAATAATTCAAACATCTGTTCACAAAAACATATCCCAAAATGTTTAAAAAAACATTTTCCTTCCTTTCACATAAGCTTAGGGATTTGCTTGGGTATAGGAGCAGAAAAAGCAATTTCACATTTTAACTGCACGGCAGATGAGAATAAAAATTAAAATCCAGCGTAGATGCTGGTCATAGGCCCTGGGAATATCCACATGGGAAAGCAAACTTCTATCAAAGATTTTTTTTAATGCGCATTATTTCTCTCCAAAAATGCCTTTCCAAATAACTTTTTGTAAACTGTAGACTGCAATTAATTGGAAGAGCAGTCGTATCTTATGTTTGGAGTTTATTTTCCCTGGGCTAACAACAGGTCCTGGCTGACAGAGCTAGAGAAAAAGATACCCATGGGAAATCTTTGCTGTCCTTCTTCTGTCGGTCTATCTTTTGAAAATCCTTCCCACAGTGATTATTTTATATGCATTTTTATTCTATTTTTAATTAAGCATTTTTTTTTAAAAAAAAAGGAGGAAAGGGAAATAAAAGCAGATCCTTGTAAAAAGGGAGGGGGTTGGAGAAAAAGAAATAGGTGGGGGAGGAGGAAGAGGAGGAAGTAGAAGATAAGAAGAAAGGAACACAAAGTAAATAAATAAGTTTGCACCATCGTGAAATTACCTTAATATTTTCAAAACTTCATTAATTGGCTTAGATAACTGTATAGAGAATAGTGCTACTTGAGCTACCAATTATTCTAATGGAGAACCGATATGAATATTAACAGCCATAACTTAACCAGTCTATATCATAAAATAAGATTAAGCATTATAGTAATTTCTATCGGCGCAATTAAAGACTTTAATTGAGAGAAAGCCATTTTTGGGATGTGATGCAAGACCATATATAGCAGTGGTTCTCAACCTTTTTAATGCTGCGACCCCCAACCAGTCGTAAGTCGAGGATTACTCAACCAGTCGTAAGTCGAGGACTACTCAACTGGTGCAGCACCGTTTGCAGAATGGGACTTTTGGCGGGCTCAGCAGGGCAAAGACAGCCTGGACAATTCCTATTGGCTTTTGAAAGCCAATAGAATTAGACTCTATTCAAGAGAGTCTATTCTATTGGCTTTCAAAAGCCAATAGAATAAAAGGGAGTAGCACAGCTAAGGAAAAGGGGAAAAAATTGCGGACTGCATTGTTTGGCGACCCCCGTGAAATGGTGGTTCGACCCCAAATGGGGTCCCGACCCACAGGTTGAGAACCACTGATATATAGGAATCCAAAAATGGTTTCCAAATTGAAATAAATTATGTGTCAGGTTTCCTTTTGAAATATGAAATTATTTTAGACGTTGAAAATATTCCCAGATGTTAATTATCCATTCTTCCACAGAAGGAACTATACATATTTCCCTATAAGAATCATAAAGTATCGACGCGGTTTGCCGACGCGGCTGCTGTGGACACTTGGAAGGCGACTCTGTCTTCCATGTCTGATTTTCCTTTGCTGGGGGACCCTGGAAAGGGTCAAAAGTCACCCTGTAGGGGCGATGAGCAAGGAGGGGACCCCTGCTTGATCGCAGGAGGGCAGCAGCCCTCCTGCTCGATCCGAGGCAGCCCTCCAAACTGGCAGAGAAAAGACCGGCCATAGCAATATGGCTCATCATTAGGCTGCAGACAGCCAAAGTCAAATCTACTAGTCAAGCACTCTGAAAGCAACGCGGATGAAACTGGGTGATATCTGATCTTCTCTTTACCCCAGGTACCTTCTTTTCCTGTAAAGGCTGTTTGAAGTATCTTCCCCTGTGAGGAGAGAGGGAAGGGATTGTTTATGAAGATTGAATGTAATTAAGATATGTATAAGCTAAAAATTTATTGATAAATGTAATAATGATATTCTTATTGAGTTGATATAATTAGAAATGTAATAACCTGAATATGAGACAGTAAATCTTAAGGGAAAAAGAGAAGAAATATTTGATGTTGTAACCTGAGATTTGCACTAAGATTTTGTTATTGAACTATTGTAACCCACGTTGCTTTTTAAATATTCAAATGTAAAATTGGAAAATTAATAAAATATTATATAAAAAAAAGAATCATAAAGTATCCTTGCAGGAGTTACCAATACTGAGCTAATTCAATATACTTTGTGGGAATGTAAGGCTTAGTAATATTTAATTGAAAAAGAGGAGGTGGGAAAGGAAATTAAACTTCTAAAATTTGTTTTGTTCTATGATAAATCATTTTTCAATATAAAGGGGAGTTCTAAATGGACCAAATCACTTTGATGCTTCAGATCCTGGAGAATTAGAATCTATTGGATCCTCAAGTCTAGTTGTTTTGTCTTGTATTGTATTTCCCTTGGTGTCTTTTTAAGATCAGGTTTCCTAATTTGGAAAGAGCTAATTCTGAAGTTTAGCAGAGAGGACAAATCTGGTCTTAGATTTTTCTTTGTGGTCTTCACTGCTGGACATTGCTATGACCCCTTAAGAGCAGTTCCAAGCAGCGTTGTCTATAATAATTAATGCAGAATTTTCTTAAAAATCAGTAATAATCAACACACAGTAACTTGCGTACAAAATAAATGTATACTATTAGAGATGGGCTTTCATTTATCAAGGAGAGGGAAGCTTATTGAATTTTAAGTACACACTAGCTTCCATCTCCTGACCTAGACAGCTGGAACATTTTTCGCAGGACAGCTATCAATATAAACAGAAGTCTGTGATTATTTGATGGGCCTTGAAGAAAGTGATAGAGGTCAGAGGAAACTAAAAGAAAGGTTATTAGGATGTTACATTCCTTGAGTCAATGCTATTGTGACAAGTTGTTGCTGAGTGTGATTGAAAACCCAATGCTGCAGTTTGTATGATTAAAATTGGAAAAGAAAGAATAAATACTAATGTTCCAATACTGTGGATTGAGCACTTAGATGGAGGCCTATTGAACTCAATAAAATTTACTTCAGAGGGCAAATTCATTTTATTGTGTTTCAGATAAAGAAAAAAAGGAAAAAAATATTTCACTTTGTAGAAAGGCCTGCTGGGATGAATGAGTACAATAATGACTGTTCTTCTTTTGGCAATATAAAAACTGTAAGTTATTCAGATCTTTTATCACTAAGGTCCAGCTTTGCAGCTGAACAAGTTGGAAAAAATTGCTTCAGGTATGAATAGAGACACAGAATGAAGAAAAGAAATATTGCCCTGTTACGTAAAGGATGACATTTGGACACTAACTCAAATGGCTTTTAGGGCTGACAATTACCATTAATTAGTATTAACCTGAAATCTGAGTTAAGTTAAATATGGTGAGAAGGAGCATGTGATGCAATGTTGACGTTTCTTGTTGTTAAGCAGGTGCAGATAGGAGAAGGTATTCAAATATTTTGCCTTTTTTCCCCACCTCTCAAAAATTACCTGTCAAGAGCTTGCAACATTTTTGAGACCTGACAGTGCTGGCCAAGAAATCTTTATTCTCGGGATTCCTTTTTGATTTGATGTATGACTCTTCTTGACTAATGATTTATCACCACCTATCCATGATGATATAAAGCTTGTCTGCATCAATGATTTATTGCCATAGCAATGGCTGGTGACACTACAAATTGCTAATCAGTAGTGTAGTAGGTTCTCTCCCAGATAGCTCAGCCATTAGGGCATGTCACTGAAAAGAACCTCCCAACCTATGCTATGCCACGAAACTTTATTTCTTGTATTTATTTGTCTGTAGCATTGCAAGCTGCTAGAGCAGGGGTGTCAAACTGCTGACCCGCAGGCTGGTTGCATTGTGCAGAGGCCACGCCCACCCCAGCTCTGGCAGTGCAAAAAAAGTCACAATATGCCGCGACACGTCATGTGACATGGCGAGTTTAACACCCGTGTGCTAGAGAATCTAAAACCTAATTTTTTTTAAAAGATCAGAAAATTAAGCAATGTGTTGACACCCTTTCGTCAAGTTGACTCAGCTGTTGGGAATAAAGTGTTTGAAATATTTGCTGGAAAGCACTGCTTGGGTGCTTTTGGATTGTGTGAAGCAGGCATGTAGAAAAAAGAAAAAGAAAAAGAAAGAAAGAAAGAAAAGAAAAGAAAACCTGTTACTAGAGGTTACTCAGAATGGAAAAAAGAGTTGGAAAGCTTTACTTATATAATGTCGACACTGTACATTAAAATTTACAGAGAAATTTAAGCAAGAATACATAACCTCATTCAAGATACTGACTGTTAATGATTCACCTTCATTCTTGTTAATCCAGTGCTTATGTCAGCAAGATTTTACATCTCTGTACTCTTAATTGATTTTGTTACCTGGAGGATAGTGGTACCATTTTGCTTACTCCAATGCCATTTTATGGTAATGGGTCACTGTCAGGTACCATTCTTTTGACTATATATTAATTTGGCATATATAGGGGAAGTGGCGTTCACAGCACATCACAATGACACCAAACTGATGACATACATTCTATGACACATCACTCAAATGCCAACATTACCTCCTTGCATCCTGACATTAGGACACAGGTACCTGACTCACACCATTTGCGTTCTTTGACAAGAATCCTGCCTGATTTGCATTTTTTTTGCCAAAGTGACAGATCAGGACAGATGGGTGTGGTGTAAAACACTATGGAGTACTGTAGTATAAAAGTCTAAGCGCTATTGCTATTTATTTTCTCTCTTTTTTATTATATTCTTATTTTCTCTTCTTTTTCTTTTTTCTTTCTTTTTCCTGTCTATTTTCTAATAATAATAATAATAATAATAATAATAATAATAATAATAATAATAATAATAAAGTTGGAAGGGACCTTGGAGGTCATCAAGAAGAAAAAAATGGCTTTGGAAGAATATCTGAAGAACAATGATGAAGATGCACTGAAATTAGTATATCAGGAAGGCTTACTGACTACTGGAGAGACCAAACTGGCCTACAAGAAAGACCAAATGAAGAACAGAATAGAGGCATGGGAAGACAAAGCACTACATGGCCAATACATTAAAAAATAGCTGGGAAAGCAGATAATAACAAGACCTGGCAATGGCTAAGAGCAGGAAAATTGAAGAAAGAGACCGAGGGACTAATTCTGACTGCACAAGACCAAGCCTTAAGGACAAATGCATATAAAGTCAAAATTGAGAAGACAGCAACAGACAGTAAGTGCCGCCTATACAAAGAAGCTGAAGAAACAGTGGACCACCTGGTAAGCTGTTGCAAGAAGATTGCACAGACTGACTACAAGCAGCGGCATGACAAAGTAGCAACAATGGTGCATTGGAAGATCTGCAAAAAATATCATTTGCCTGTAAGCAAAAACTGGTGGGATCATAAAATAGAGAAAGTCATAGAAAATGATAAAATTAAACTGCTCTGGGACTTCAGAATTCAAACAGACAAGCACCTGCAACATAACACCCCAGACTTAACAATTGTCGATAAGAAAGACAAAAAAGTCTGGATAGTGGACGTGGCAGTGCCTGGAGATAGCAGAATAGAAGAGAAAGAACTGGAGAAGATAACAAAATACAAAGACCTACAAATAGAAATAGAAAGACTGTGGCAAAAGCAAGCAAGGGTAGTACCAATAGTCATAGGCTCCTTGGGTGCAATCCCAAAACAACTGGAGCACCACTTGAACACCATTGGCATTGACAAATTCGCTATTAGTCAATTGCAAAAGGCGGCCTTACTAGGAACTGCTTCCATCCTGCGACGATATCTGTAATACCATCAAACATCCACATCTGCCTATCCCAGGTCCTGGGTAAGGACTCGATAGGTAGACAAAATGCCAAATCCAGTCTGAACATCTGGCTGACTGTGCGATGATCGATAATAATAATATAATTAAAAAGTTGGAAGGGACTTGGAGGTCATCAAGTTCAACCCCCTGCTCAGGCAGGAAACCCTATACCATTTCAGACAAATGGCTGTTCAGTCTCTTCTTAAACACTTCCAGTGTTGGAGCATTCACCGCTTCTGGAGGCAGGTTGTTCCACTAGTTAATTGTTCTAACTGTCAGGAAGTTTCTCCTTAGTTTTAGCTTGCTTCTCTCCTTGCTTAGTTTCCACCCGTTGATTCTTGTTCTGTCTTCAGGCGTTTTGGAAAATAGCTTAACTCCCTCTTCTTTGTGGCAGCCCCTGAGATATTGGAACACTGCTATCATGTCCCCCCTCATCCTTCTCTTCATTAAACTAAACATACCCAATTCCAGCAACCATTCCTTGTATGTTTTAGCCTCCAGTCCTCTAAATTTAGTTTACTAAACTTTAGTAAACTTAGTTTAGTGTGCATTGTACCCAATACTCAAGAATAAGAACAACAAGTGTCCCAATTAACACAAAACAAACTCGCTACCCCAGTGACCATATCGGCTCCACTGTCCCCAATGGTGCCCCCGCTACAACGCACCTGGCTGCCGGTGCCTTGGAAATGGATAGGAATTCAAAAAAGGCAACACCTACTACGAGTGACGGCAGAATAACATCTTTGCTATGCAGCCGCACCGATCAGAACCACCGAGACAGAGACATGCCTTCAATGGATGTACAGAAGATCAATACTTACAGCCGCTCTGTTATGGGGGTGGTCACGCGCTCCTGGAGAACGGCGTTACGGAAGACTGAAAGAGAGGCAACCGGATTGAGAGTTGCACCGGATGACACGAAGGAGAAGCACAGAGGATGCGATACGCTGGGAACAGTGGGGGGAAATAAAAGTGTGGATGAGATTGGTGGCAAGGATTGTGGGGGGATTGGAGGAGTGACAGGATTGAAGGCGCTAAAAAATGAGAACCGAGACGGAATCCCCGGCATGAAATACTGCAATTATGGAAATGCAAATGAGTACGATGTGTGCCGGAGGAGTGGAGGAGAGAAATGTCCTGAGGAACACAGGAAGAAGAATCAACTCAATAGTGCAGAGGACCCTTTAACTTTGAGAAACACATGTTGCCTATATGACTCAGGAACTAAAGGGAGGGGGAAGTGGGTGGTTGTGTGGATGTAAGTAAGAGCTATAAGAAAGAATCACTGAAGGCTGTAAGTGAAGTAAGGATTAGTCGGCTTGGACCTGTTACAAGGTCCATGCGTAGAGTTTAGGTGTGGCTATGCTTATAAGCAGGTTTCCTCACTAGCTAGCTTGTATCCTGACAATGATGGCAGATGCTAGCTATCGAAAGCTTGATTTTATTTATTAAAACCTTGGTGTTTTATTTCCTGGTGATCGCTTCCTTTTTTATTGAATTGTATGTACCCAGGAATCACTGTTCTTCAATTTTTAATGTAATTTTTAATATATATATATATGTGTGTGTGTGTGTGTGTGTGTAACCAAATACACATTTTCTTGATATTACCTACAGTATTTTAACTGTATAGCCACATATGTTTCTTTTTTTATTTTTTTTTATTAAAAGTTTTATAAATTTTACAAAAAAGGAAAAAAACAAAACAATACAAAGACAAAAAACATATACAAAGAAAAAAACTAAACATTACACAAGAAACCCTCCCTTCCCCAACCTCCCCCAAGCACCCACCTTCCCCCCCCGAGCTTCCCAGAGCAGAATATAGGCTTAATTAAAAAAACAATTAGAAAAATTATATTTTGAAATATATATATATATATATATATAATATTTAATATTATATAGCTATATAATATTTTTTAATATCCATTTTAAACTGTATAAATTTTATCCATTTATCCCAAACAGCAAGAAATTTCTCTTGCGTTTGTTGCTTTAAAAAAGCCGAAATCTTTGCCATTTCCGCCAAATTAGACACTTTAAAAAAACCATTCCTGCAGTGTAGGCGAAGATTCCTTCTTCCAATATTGTCCAACTAACAGCCTCGCGGCTGTAATCAAATTTAACATCAATATAACCTCCTTTGTATCACAATCAGTAACTATACCCAACAAAAATAATTGCGGAGTAAATTTTACCCTCCTTTTAAAAATTCTCTGGATATTCCACCATATCTTAATCCAAAATGCTTTTATCTCTCTGCATGACCACCAAATATGGTAATAAGTAGCATCCATACACCCACATCTCCAACATTTAGGTTGTAGGTCAGGGTACATAAAAGACATTTTTTGTGGATCAAGGTGCCATCTATAGAACATTTTATAAAAATTCTCCCTTAAATTCTGTGCTTGTGTAAATTTGACATTTCTAACCCAAATAGTTTCCCAGGTGTCCAATGGAACTGGCTCACCAAAATTCTGCGCCCATCTGATCATACAATCTTTAATTAGTTCCGTTTCTGAATCCAATAGCCACATATGTTTCTATGAGGAAGGCATATATAACATAATAATTGGGGTACAATTATGATTAAAAACAATACAATTAGCAGTAGTAAAATGTTGAATAGGGACAACCTTATTCCTACTATGACAGTGAAGTACATTAAAAATTTTGGGTGAGCTGTAAAAAGCACCTACAAGTTAACAGCTATAACATCACTAATATAATGTCCTTCCTATTGTGAGCTTTTTTTTTTACTGGTTTTTAAAAAATGTATTCCCCATTCTGATTGTAAGATGGAGATGTGCATGTTTTTTTAAAATATAAGGAAAATAGATGGCTTTCATTGCATGCCTCACAGCTTTGTTCTTCATATAAATAAAAGGATAGCTTTAGTGCCTCACGTCTCCTTATTCCCTACAGCGAATATTCAGTGGATTTTATATGTTTTTAAAGGATGTATCAAGACAGTTGCTAGTTCCATTGGCTTATAATTTTTTTTAATGCCCAGTGCAAGTGGAGCTGTGCTAACCATATTGATCTGAGAGAAATTGCTAATGCTATGTCTGTCTCCCATTTCAGCATAATTGTATAGTCTTCTTCAAAAATATGTGTATAAAAGAGCTTTGGGCAGAGTAATACTTCCACAGGGGAGGAAAGACGTTTTTGACAGTTAAAATACCTTGCCTTGCAAAACTGCAGATAAGTCTGCCTATGGCTAGAGTTATTAAAGAAAAGAAAAAAAAACCCCTGAGATATCCAATACCGATTAGAGCCCTACGTGGAAAGGGAGATGCCAGATATTCAGAATGATTTTAGGAAAGACAAAAGAACACAACACTGTTGTATACTAGATAACTGAGAGAGCAAATAATACCAAAAGAAGCTAACATGTATTTTATTGCTTTATAGGAAGGCTTTTAATTATGTCATTCATATCAAGCTGGGGATAGCAGTGTTCCAATATCTCAGAAGTTGCCACAAAGAAGAGGGAGTCAAGCTATTCTCCAAAACACCTGAAGGCAGGACAAGAAGCAACAGATGGAAACTAATCAAGGAGAGAAGCAACCTAGAACTAAGGAGAAACTTCCTGACAGTTAGAACAATTAACCAGTGGAACAACCTGCCTCCAGAAGCGGTGAATGCTCCAACACTGGAAGTTTTTAAGAAGAGACTGGACAGCCATTTGTCTGAAATGGTATAGGGTTTCTTGCCTGAGCAGGGGGTTGGACTAGAAGACCTCCGAGGTCCCTTTCAACTCTTGTTATTCTGTTATACTGTTATGTTCAGAATTCATTTAGGAAAGACCAAAGAACACAAGACTGTTGTATGCTGGATAACTGAGAGAAGCCAATAATACCAAAAAGAAATTAACATGGATTTTATCAATTTATAGGAAGGCCTTTAATTATGTCATTCATATCAAGCTGGGGAGGGTATTCAGAAAAATGGGAATCCCAGAACATCTCATGTGAAACATATACACAGGTCAGGAAACCCCAGTTTGAAACAGATCATGTTTTCTGCTTGGCCAAGGAGAATGCTGTATACTTTTTCCTTATTTATGCAAACTGCATACTGATTATTTATTGAGAGAAGCTGGATCGGAAGAAGATAAGTGCGGTTTTTAAATTGTAGGAAGAAACATAAATAAACTGTGGTGGCACTGATGTCACTGCTCTGATAGCTAAAAACACGAATGATTTACAAGCTCTAGTAATAAAAGTCAAAGAGAACAGTGGAAAACATGGGATGAAGATTAAATATTAAGACCAAGCTTAACAAACTAGCCTGTCCTGTGTTGTTGTTTGAATCTAATCTGAAAGCAGCAGAAGGAGCTAATGAGTCAGCTTGATAGTACTTAACACATGCTTGGGAAGAAAAAGATGAGTGCAACAAAGAAGAAAAGGACATTACATTTCAGAGTTGTTTACAACAAGAGAGCTTCTATTTATGGGCTTTTCTTTTCAGAAATGGAAAAGAACTGACTCTAGCAGGGAAAAATAGACAACCCCCCTCAAATATTCTGGATTTCCAAAATGTTTGTAGATACTGCCTGAGTTAAAAAAAGATTAATGACTCTTCAGAGACTCTTCTTTGTTGAATGGCCACTCAACACCCATCATTTCTCACCATTAGCTATCCAGTGTTTCTCAACCTTGACAATTTTAAGGCATGTGGACTTCAACTCCCAGAAGTTGAAGTCCACATGCCTTAAAATTGTCAAGGTTGAGAAACACTGATTATGCTGATGGGAGAAGAAGTTACCGATGGTTCATCCCAATTATATGAGCATGACAGGTCAAGCATTGGGCTTTGCCAGTGATATGACAAGTAAGGTTTCTTAGAAATATAGATAGGTTAAACTAAGATTGTAATTAAAACAAGAGCTGGGGGTTGGGTGAAAGGGCAAGAGGAACAGGGCAAATGATTGGAATCTAGAAATGAGAAGGAGAAATAAAGGAAAAGGGAATTCAGTGCAGATCACAGATTATTATTATGGTTTGTCATACAGCCAGCCAGAAGTTCAGGCAGGATTTGGCATTTTTAATCACCTATTGAGACCTTCCCGAGGACTTGTGATAGCGAGAGGTTGATGTTTGATGGGTAGCATCACAGGATGGAAGCCTTTTGCAACTGACTGATGGTGAATTTGTCAATGCCAATGGTATTCAAGCGATGCTCCAATTCTTTTGAGATTGCACCCAAGGCACCTATCACTATTGGTACTATCCTTGCTTTTTTTTTGCCACAATCTTTCTATTTCTATTTGCAAGTCTTTGTCTTTTGTTATATTTTCCAGCTCTTTCTCTTCTACTCTGCTGTCTCCAGGTACTGCCATGTCCACAATCCAGACGTTTTTGTCTTTCTTATCGACAACTGTTACATCTGGGGTGTTATGTGGCAGGTGCCTGTCTGCTTGAATTCTAAAGTCCCAGAGCAATTTAGCTTCTTTATTTTCTATGACTTTCTTTGTTTCATGATCCCACCAGTTCTTGCTTGCAGGCAAATATTTCTTGCAGATTTTCCAGTGATTACTATTATTTGTATTTTTCTATCCCATTTTAGAAGTTGATGCTCGGGGTGGCCATGGTGAGAGAATTCAGTGCTCAGGGGCAGAATCAACATGCCTTTCTTCAACTTTTTAAAAAATTGGCAGATCTGTGGATTCTTGGATGATGGTTTTCTTTGAAGGTCAGAGCTGGTTTGAATAAACATTGCATCTTGATGTTTGCCTCTCATTTTGTACTTTCCCATAATCCATTTTGTTTTCTTTTGTTTTTTAATTCTTCTGCAGCTGCCCTGACTGCTTACATTCACAACACTTGCGTTGGGAAAAACAAAACTGCAGGAAAAAAAAAACATAACTGTGAAACTTTTAGAATATTCAAAAGTATTTTGTTTTTGGTATTTTTTCCTCTCCCGGCAATATATAATTAAATAAAACATCCTTCTAATTTTACCATTTTTTTTCTCCTCATTTGTTTGTTCTTTTTTTAAAAGCAGGGATATCAAAAATGGGATCTAGCAACATCCTCTTTATAGACTCAGAGCCCCCAACATGTGATGAGCTGCAAAGTTTGGCCCTAGATTCCTACTTTATGAGAAAAAAATATTAACTATGAGCCAAGATATTAAACAAAGATGCTTGATTCTCCCCCCCCCTCAAATATACATCACTAATTTGTTTATGTCTAAGAATATCAATTTCTGTGTCACCCCCCACCTCTCTAAGCATAATAGAGTGTTGGTTAGCATGATCAGCTAACTTTGCTAATGAACTTCGATAATCAAGACTTAAATTAAGCATCTTAGGGAAAATAAGACTCTCTGCAGAAATCTTGCTACTATCTTGTGAAAGAAAATGCACCACAGAAAAGCAAAATGAGGATAGGAACAACTTCTTTAATTAGATGTTACCAGGGAGGAGATGTGTGTTAGCAGTTGCCATACCTTCCCTTTAATGTGTACTATGTACTAATTAGTACTAATGTGCACTAATGTGTACTTGTATTCCTTATGTGAACTAAAAACAACTGAGTTATGAATATTGTTTTCCCTTCCTTTTTTTTTGTAGGATGGCTACCTATTTTTCTGTTCCCATGAACCTGCATATGACATGAAGAAAAATTTATTTATTTAATTTATACCCCACCTTTTCTTATTTTTGCAATAACTTAAGTTTGCAATCCCACAACAACAACCATATGAGTTGGGTGGGCTGAGAGAAAGTAACTGGCCACCCAGCTGGCTTTTAGGGCTAAGGCAGGATTTGAACTCACGGTCTCCTACTTTCTAGCCTAGTGCCTTAACACTAGACCAAACTGGCAGAATGCATGTATATAGGACAATGTATCTCAAGTACTAGCTTTCAGGGAGCAGTAGTGAGGGAGGACTGACTCTCCTCTGTCAGGCTTATGAGTTTCCCTGAATGATAAAATGGATCATTGACTTGACCTAACTGGACTATTTGTATGTAGGAACTCTGTGTAGCATTGAAGCACATTTCTTTTTTGAGTAGTTTCACTTTTAACCTAATAACTGACTAGAAGAAACAGGAGGCTGAACACAGGGAATCTAAGCCTTTATAGTCAACATCTCTACACTACTACCCACACAGAAAGACAGCAGGAGGAGGAGGAGGAGGAGAAGAAGAAGAAGAAGAAGAAGAAGAAGAAGAAGAAGAAGAAGAAGAAGAAGAAGAAGAAGAAGAAGAAGAAGAAGAAGAAGAAGAAGAAGAAGAAGAAGAAGAAGAAGAAGAAGATGATGATTAGGCAGCAGTTGATAAGAAGCAAGCATAGGAACTCACATCCTATTTTGTTCCTGAATCCAAATTCATAGAAGTAGTGATGTGAGGTACAGTGATGTCTTGGAGAAATTATGCAGGGATGCTTATAACAACATATTTTAAGCCTGTGAAACAAAGAAAATGTTAGAAAGAACATCAGATTGATTCTTCCTTAACTTCCTGAGAGATAAGGAGAGAAGGGAAAACCAGTCATATTTCTGAGATTCTTACTATAGCCTATAACAACAAAGCATGTTTCCATTATTCTTGTGGAGTCTTTTTCTTGACTTGATCTATCTCAAAAGGTTGACATCATTCCATCACTGCTAGACTTTGTTTTTAACATTTTCTTTTTTTCCTGGGCTTAAAACATTTTTTATGTGTGGATGATGGTTCCTGCATAGTTTCTTCAGAGTCATTTCTGTGGCTCACCACATACAGATTAGGAAATACCATGACAAGGAAAATGTCGTAAGTAAGAGAGTGGTAAAAATATCTTTTAGTGAATGCAAATGCCTTCAAGTTCCGAGGCTGTTACGAAATACATCCCAGAATACTGAAAGAAAAGTCTGAAGAGTTGTTGGTGTCAATCAAGTAACTTTGAGGAGTCCTGGAGAAAAGGGAAGTTGCCAGAGGACAAAGGAGGAGCAAATGTGGTCTCCCTCTTTACGATAAGAAAAATAAGGACACCACAATTGACTGACTAGTGAGTTTAACACCAAATATGGAAAAATATTTGTAGAGAACGAAAAGAGGACCTTGATGAAGCTATGCAGGAAACATCACTGAGGTTTTTTTTTAAAGTCCAGAATTATGACACACTAATTGTCATTAGTGTGTCATAAAGCAAGCAATTCCCCAATTCACTTAACTATAAAAAGGAGGAGGAGGAGGAGGAGGAAGAGGAGGAGGTACAGCATAATCAGACTTGCAAGATTCTGTTATTATAGCTCATTTCAATAAAATAATTTTAGCCTTCGTGTCATGTTCATTTCCTGATCTCATATGCTTAGTGAACCTGACAACATTAGAGGAAATAATAAAATAAGCTATGGGTAAGACAATGCCATGATTGCTAAGAGTTAGTATAGCTATGCCACGTTAGACAAATCTCAAGTTCTTTGACAAGGAAATTATTAGGATTAGGAAAGGTGAAATGAAAAATTTGTCCATTGTCACTGAAACAAGGAACAAAGATAATGGCCACCTAGATTTCATTTCATTTAAATGTAAGGAGACACTTTCTGATAGTGAGATCTATACAACAATGGAACCGCCTCCCTATGGAGTATTGGGTTCAGAAGAAATGGAGATATGACAACTATCTCAGAAGACATTCCTGCCCTGCTCCCCTCTTTCTTGAACTATAAAGGGGGGAAGAGATGTATTTTCAGATTCACAAGATTCTGTTATTGTAATCTTACAATAAATGTAATGTTAGTACTCAGGATTGATGCCTGTTATCTGGACTACCTTGACAAATGATTGCTTGAGCACAGGCTTATGGAGAGAAGATGAGAATTTGAGAATTAGAATGCAGCATATGATGTCTTTCAAGGATAAAATGCACACTGCACATAGAAGAAAGAATCAAATGTTATGCTATTTGTTTCAAAGTTTTCTAAGCTATTGTTTGAGAAAAGACCCCAAGGCAATTTGCATGACAATGAAATGTGATAAACAATTAAATAAATCTAATTCGATCTGAAATTTAGCAACAAATTCAGCTGAAAAATCTATACAGTCATTAAAGTGTTAATCTGAAAAATAAATTAAAACCAATGAAAAACAGCCTAATTCACAGGATGACATGAAACTTTAATCTAGAACAAGGAACACTGAAAGGCCCTTTAATCTATATCATTCTAGTTTGTTTCTCTTCAAAATATACTTTTTTCCCAAGGGAAAAAATGGATAATGAAGCAAAATTTTAATCAGTCTTTCCCCCAGCACTTTTGGTTTGATTCCTTTTTTTTAAGCTGAAATATTATTGCACATATATTAGAGTGCTTTGGCTTGTCCTTGAGAGTAAAAGTGAATTTGGATTTTTAACATTTCCCTAGTATTTAATTTGAGTCCAAAATGGTAATAACGTGAGACCTGATATTTTGCCAATTTTTTTTAAATTGCTTAGTTTAGACCAAGAAATCAATCTCAGTTTTGAAGATTGCCATCAAATGTATCCTTAATTTTGCATTGAAGAACAACAATTATTTTGAGAACTGCATGTGACTAGCATATTCAAAAATGGATGCCAAGATTTCAGAGCTGTGGTTCATCACCATCCATGGTTTTCCAGAAGATGCTGAAATCAAAACTTCCAGGAGTCCCAGCTGGTATAGTTAACAGATATAAAGAAAAAGTATGCTAAAAGCTTATGATAATGAAAAGTATTTTTCCCCTTGGGGGCAAAGTACATGAGATGGTATTTGTATTCTCTATCAGCATTTATAGAAAAAGCAAAGGCAGAAAATGTTAATTGATTATTAAGGCTATTACTATGCATATTTTCAACTATCCATGCAAAAATAGATATTCAGTTGAGTTTACATCATCCAAGACAGGTTTGTGTTTAAACACATCATTTGTTTTAAACTGTAAATCCATTCACAGAATGAAATATCTGACTAAAAATTTAGAGTTCAGACTCCATTGAGGTTCCATTGATGGGTTGAAAGGCTATTGACCATTACTAAATTGTTGAAGCATTTTTCTGAGTTAGAGCTTTTGCTTACTTACATCAATTTGCACTTCACTGGTTCCCCTAAACCATTGGGATTAAACAGGAAAACTAGTACTCACAGAAAATTCATTTCCTGAAGATTTATTACAATCATGTCACTTATTGAAAAAAGGAATGAGACTGATGGATCTAGACAAGCTTATGCAACTGATGTTGCTGATCAATATGGGTGAGACTGGGATATAAGAGAAATCTGTGCATCTCCTTTTAACTAACACGTTTATTGATTTTTTAAAAAATTAATGACAAAAGAAGAAATAAACAGTATGACAAAGCACTAAGAATCATGCCACCATAACATCAGTAAAATATAATACAACTTTGCCTAATTCCAATCTTCAAAGGCTTAGAGGTATACTATGATTTAATATCATACAATAGGCATATTTTAAAATCCATGGTGGCATCATATTCTAGGGAGAAGGATGAAGATTGGTTTTAACTGCTCTCTTACAAGTGAATTGTCATTTTATAGAGAGAGAATTGGAAGTTGTACTCCAACATATTTAGAGGGCACCAGATTGGAAACAGCTGGATTAAACCATTGTTATTTTTACAATATTCAGAATGTTTAAAGTATGTATGTATTTATGCATTTATTTGGTTATTATTTCATAACATTTTTTTGCTCATCAGCATCCTTTCCTCCCATTAGAAGTAACTCTTTTGTCCTTCGTGTCTCTTTCTTTTGAAGAATGAAGCTCATAATTTTTTATAGCATCTATCCCATATTAAGCAGGACAATTTGGCCCCGTCTTCTACACAATTCAATCTGCAGAAGATATCACAGAGCAAATAATTATAGAGAAGCAAACAGGGACTTGCTATTGCTTCAGAACACTTGACCTTGATATATTGAAAAATTGTGGACTGGACAAGAGACTGCAGTTCTATAAAACCACAAGAGTTTAGCCAACCATTCTTCTTCTAATTTACTTAAGAGATGGGAGAGATAAGCATGTCCTTGACTCTGTCTCAACATGTTAAAAGTTAGTCATTAAGAATAATCATTGGGACTAATGAGATATCATCACTATACAGAGAAAAATACGGACAGCAGCATTGGGAAGCATGGGGGATCAGATTCATGAAAGCAATATTGTGAAGGTAGTCCTTGTTTAGCAATTGCAATTGGGACTGGCGACTTGGGCATTAAGCGAAGTGAAACTGCAGTTGAGCTTATGAATGGACTTCAGACCTATGAATTGTGAGGATTAGTTGCAAAGTTACTTTTTCAATACTGTTGTAACTGCAAATTGCTACTGGCCAAGACCTTTGCTAAACAAGGTTAGTTGCATTGTGATAAAAGTTCTTCTTCTTCTTGTGCCATATCTGTTATCGGATGTTGGCGATCATGTTGGCGATCCTGTTTTTATCAGCAGCCACATGAAAAAGTGCTGCTGAGTTTTGTCCAAACCAACCCCTTAGATTTTGAAGCCATGATGTTCTTCTTCTGCCTGGACCTCGTTTGCCTTCAATCTTTCCTGGAGGATTAAATGGAGTATGCCATATTTTTCTGGGTGTCGCATCACATGTCTGAAATATTCTAATTTTAGTTTTTTAATTGTTTTGATAATTTCCCTTGGCTTTCCCAGGCGGCTTATCACCTCCTCATTTCTGATCTTATACGTAACAGCTGCTTGTAAATCCACATTTCAAATGCTTCTAGTCAGAGACAGAAGGTGGCCTTCTGTCAGAGACAAACTCTCTACTCCATAGAGCAGGATAGAATAAAAGTTCTACATATGTTATTATGTTGTATCAATGCATCATGGACATTGTAGTTCTTGCAATGTGAAGTTGCTTTAAATATTATAACAAAAGCAGTGAGATACACACATACACACACACAAAAAACCTTATAAAGTAGGTTAGACTGAAAGAGAACTCTTATCATAATTACCAAGAACTTATATATAGGTAACTTATATTTGAACAACATTTTGCTTTGGGCAGAAAAACTAGAGACAACTAGAGAAGAAAGTTCCAGCATTGCAATAACTTGGCACATCAGATAGACAATCGTTCACCGCATACTTACTCTCTCATGCTGTCTCTTGCACCAGATCACAAGTGGAATTGATGCTTCAACTTTACCCACCCTCACAGAATTCCTGATACAAATGAAAACATTTCTTACTAATACTTTTTTTTCCATTTGGCTCATTGTTCTCCATGGCATGATTCAGCCACCCCTAAGCCTGTTTCGTTTTTTGTTTTTTAAAAAATGTTTTTGTCTAGTTGTATCTTGGTTTTATTTTTTTCTTTTGTACTTTGTGTTTTAAACGTTTGAATAAAATAAAAATTGCAAAAAGAAAGATATTCAATCAACCTGTCAGGAAAATTTGAAAAATTCCAGAGATCAGGACCATGTTCATTTTTTTGCAGAACTATTGACCAGAATCAACAGTTAGCTGCAATCTCTCACTTACTTTCTCTAAGTTTCTTTGTCTTTCTCTACACTTCAGAGTTTCTTTAGAAGCATAAAGTCTGAGTGTGGTGTTATTTAGGTAATTTAGTTGAACTGAATTACCCTATTTGTATAGAGCTCTGGAATCTCTAATTACGACGAAGTAATTCTCATCCTCATCACCTTTGATCACAATTTTAGATGAAATATTGTGGGAATACTGTGGGTCTAGGCCACGGATGTCAAACCAGCGCCATCATGTGATGTGTCGCGACATATTTTGACTTTTTCCCCATTGCTGCCAATCGGGTGAGCGCAGTTTTGGTGTGACACATCCGGCCTGTGGGCCAGCAGTTTGACACCCCTGGTCTAGGCCCATCCAGGCCAATGTCAGAAAGCATCTCTAAAGAATAATTAATGTAAAGATAATTTTCAGGTGAACATGTTGCCTTTATTAATTTCCAGCCCAGAGACAATATGCTTTGACTCAACCAACAAAGCTGCGGCAGAAACAGCACACAGATGAAGAGGAAGAATGCTGAAAACTTCTTCCATCCTCACTGTTCAGACAGCCTGAGTGAAGGGTGTCCAACCTTGGGAATTTTAAGACTTGTGAAATTCAATTCCCAGAATTCCCTAGCCAGCCATGTTAGCTGAGGAATTCTGAGCATTCAAGTCCACAGGTCTTAAATTTGCTAAGGTTGGACACCTCTGGTCTGAGTAGAAAGAAGCAAATATGGAAAAAAAAAATATCCTAAGGTAAAACAGGAAAGAGCGTCCTATATTCTCACTACTCCAAAGTTGAATGGAAACTCACAGGATATGGCCAACTGATTTCCTCTTTTGGAGAAGCTTCACTTGTTATTGTGCTTTCTACCTTCTGGTTGATGCTACTCTCTGGCTAGATTGATAAGCTATGGGAATCCAACAAATATTAACATTTTATGTGAATTGGGTCATTATTTTGATCCATAATGTATTGATTTTGGGGGAACATGTGTGAAAATAGCAATTATATTTTGTTAACCAACATTTTGGATTTATTGTATTATATAAATCATTATATAATAATGATTCTACTGATGGTATTTTGTGAGAAATAGCTTCCTCCTTTTGTCTGGAAGACATAATTATAAATGATTTTTTTTAAAAAAATCAACATTGGTGAAAATAGTGGAAGATGATACTCCATCCATATATAGTTTCTCAATTCAGTATAATCGTTAAAATAGATATAAGAGATACATTAGTAAGAATATTTTTTAGCCCCAAACATCAAGTCAAAAAACAGATGAGAGATCAGAATAAATCAAACACTTCTAAATATCTATTAAAGCAATACTTATCTGCTTAAAGCCATTGTGACAACGGTTTCTTTATTAGCAATCCAAAATATTCAGAAGTGATACAAATGCAATACAATAATTCCTATTCCTTCTAAGACTAGCCAAATAATATTCCTACTTGGTTCATTTGGTGTGACAGTCCTGCTTTGATGCCTTCTTTGCAATCAAGTCCCTTAAAGTCTATCATCCTGGTAAATCCAAGGAGTGGAACATTTGATACTGCCCTCTTTGATATGTGCAAAACACATAACACATCACTTTGAGCTTTGCTTGTTTGAAAATAAAAATTGAGAAGCTGCAAAATCAAGTGTTGTTGTTGATGATGATGAGACTACCTAGCCTTTCTTAGGAAAAAAGGAGATTGAGTGACTACAGCCCAATGCTTTGCTTGAAATTTTGCTGGAAGCTTATGTGATCTCAGAAAGAAGAAAGAGAAGCATGACAAGAAGGCAGTATGCTGCAGAAGGGTGGTTTAGTAGGGCTGGCAGATAATATTCTGATATCTGATGATATTCCCCATTGTATTCCCCATGGCAATAATTTAGTGATTGGGCAAGCTCATCCCAAAAACCCAGAACGCCTACATCATGGTTTTAAAATTTCCCATTTAGGATCTAACCTAGTTCCTCTAGAGGTAATCAGATTAACTTTGCTCTATTCTTTTAATTACTTCTCAGCCTTTGGGCTAATATAAAGTGTAACATTATTCTTCCATTACATGGTGAATTTCCCTAATTTAGGAAATAAATGCACCGCCCAGTCCCTTTGACTAACTATTGTATAAACTGCATACAAGTGTAATGTTCTGCTCTGGTTTATTTTTATTATCTTCATCATGAAGTGCTTTACAATTAAGAGCAATGCAATTTGGTAAAAAGACAATGGGTAGAAGATTTATTTTCTGAAAACAGAAACCATTATTTCAACTTTGCACAGCATTATTATGAATACGTCTTTGCTTTAATCTTTTGTAATGAGTGTGATGGACATCAAAATATAGCCAAAATTAAGCCACATTTCCATAGCATGAATAATTGGAATATGATCGTCAAAACATTGCTTCACTTCTGTTCTGTATTCCATACAGCTGAGTGCACAAATAGTAATTAATTACAACTACTTTAAACTGTATAGTTTAAAAGAATTATGTTGTTTTTACCAAAGCCAGAAAGACTTCAAGCCTGTTTAGGATACTAGCTCAGTGAAATGTATAGCATTACTTAGGAATGTAATGTCTACACATAAATACATTATGATTGTCTAAATGCTTGAAGCAAGCAATGGACATATTAAATGCTTTAATCAAGTAATGAACATATTAAAATAAAATTTATTGTGTATTTTCAATTAGCCCCACCTTCCACCAAGTCACTCAAGTTTGCTTAGCTACTGAGGACATTAATGCAGAGAAAAAAGCCTTCTCATCTGTAACAGTAAATACATATGTTTTTGCTTGACCAAGCTCCTGATAAGGCAGGCATCTTACTCATTCACATAGAAGCCAAACTACATATGTACAGGCACTCTTCCCTGCAGATTTCCATATGACATGTATATTGGTATGAAGAGGAGCGTATTGTTAGAAGAGATGGGGCTTAATGAGATCAGGGTACTCTCATAGTGAGTAGCTATTTTTTTACTTTATTGTTGTTGTTGTTGGTGTCATTATTATTGTTGTTGTTATTATTATTATTATTATTTTCAAATTGAAGTAGAGCAAAATGGCCAGGCTTTGAATCTGCAAATTGATGTCAATGAATAGAAGAAAATGTCCATCCGCAGGGTAAATTTGCCCTTAAAGTCCACCATTCTTGTCTCAATGTGCCAACTGTGAAGCTGCTCTGTGCTTAATTTTTTAAAAGAAAAAGTTTTAAAAATATCCATTGTATGCAATGTCTAAATAAAAAAAAATGTAGTATTTTTTTTTTTTTTAAACTAACTGAACGTGACATACACAAGAACAAAACCTTTGTGTCCCAGGAACATAAAGATGCATGAGAGAAAAAGTCCTTATACAGATAAAACAGTGTATAACAGTTCCAGGTTTGTGTAGCAACTAAGATTTGAACCTTGGTTGCTGAGCTCATAGTAGGGAATACTAACCATTGTACAACAATGATTGGATTGACTTAGCTGTGAGTAGCTCTTCAGATTGCAGAAATAAGTTTGAAAAAAAAATGAAAATAGCTGATAGTCTTCACTCAGCAGAATGCACAGAAATAAACTGACAACCTATTAAGAAGCCATCTTTTGCTTTCTTAAGACATTCATTAGAATGAATACAGTATCACTTTAGAATGAAAAGGTTTAGCATCAGAGGAAATATAGCTAATAACAGAAAAAGTCAATGCAGAATAGCACAGAGGAAAATCATATATAAAAAGTGACAAAGGGACAATGATAATGAATGGATACAGAGAAGACAATTTGCAAGAAAGAGCAGAAATAGAAGCAAACTTTAAGTTTAAGAGAATAGGAGAAAAATTGGAAGATTAGGAAAAAGTGGACACAATTATAACTTCCACAAGAAGAAAGAACATTGAGATATTCCCAGGGCTCTAAAAGAGTGACCCCTGCTCATTTTGGAACGGACGCCTCAGTTGAATGAAAATACAACATCAAAGGATTTGTGTCCTTCTTTTACATCCCAGTGACTGAAAGAAAAGGAGAAAGATTAAAGAGACACATCAGAAGCTCTGATTAATTTAAGTCACTGGAACATGCAGATAATACATATGTCTTTCTGGGTCAGAACAAGAAAGCAACCCTTCTCTTGGAGAGATATGGCACAATCTCACCAATCAAGGGAAAAAAAAAGATGATTCACATAATTAGAGGCAATTGACAGATTAGGACGAACATTTTGAGGGAAACAAAAAGAAATAAACAATAGAGGATACTATTTTTTAGGAGTAACAGAATAACAGAGTTGGAAGGGACTTTGGAGGTCTTCTAGTCCAACCCCCTGCTCAGACAGGAAACTCTCTACCATTTCATATATATGGTAACCCAATTTATTCTTAAAACCTTCAGTGTTGGAGCATCCACAACTTTTGGAGGCAAGCCATTCCACTGATTAATTTTTCTATCTGTCAGAAAATTTCTCCTTAGTTCTAGGTTGGCTGTCTCCTTGATTAGTTTCCACCCATTGCTTCTTGTCCTGTCTTCAAGTGCTTTGGAGAATATATTTCTATTTGTCAGAACCCAGATTGGAGAATTGGAACCGATTAAAAAATGCATGATGGGAAAAAGACTTTTTAAAAAACATTGAGAACTGCATTTACAGTTCTATATAAGGGCAATTTTTCCAGTGTATCTATAGTATGTTTCCTGGCCCTGGTCTTGATGCAGCTTGATGCAAATGATATAAAGAGAATCATTGCAAAGTTACATCAGTGTAAATTCTTTACAAAGCAGCAGTTTCAGTGAAATAGTCTGAGTATGAACTAGCTTTACCTAACCAGCCGCCTCTTAAAGTAACAATCCTGTAATCTGGATAAATATGGAAAGATATCTCGCTTGTTGCATCCTTGTGAAAAAATGAAAGAAAATTGTTTGGAATGCATGATGGAGAAAATGGGAAGCTGGTAAATACAGCATGTCAAACTGGCCTGGAGAATTCCCCCTCTGTTGCATGGGAGAGAGAGCCCTCTTCCTTTTTTTTTTTTTTAAACAACAACAACAGCATTTTATTGAATTATAGAGTAAAATACAAAATACAAAGCAAATAGTAGGACACAATGGGGAGGAGAAAGGGAAAAGAAAGTGAGGGAAAGAGGAGAAAAAGAAAAAAAAAGACATTGACTTCCAACTTCCATTGCAGTAGAATAAAGCATTAATGTCGAGCTACAACTTTTTAACTTTTTCACAATAGTATAAACTGGCCATTTCTGTAACAACAGATCAATCTAATCGGTGAAACCCAACATCAAAGTTTCATCTTTTTCCACCTCAAGCACAAACTCCAGGAGCGGTCTCCAAGTAGGGAGAGAGCCCTCTTCCAAGATAAGGAAGACTTGAAGAGGCCGCAAATTAGCACAGGTAGTCCTCAACTTATGACCACAATTGAGCCCAACATTTCTGTTGCTAAGTGAGACATTTGTTAAGTGAGTTTTTTCCCCATTTTATGACTTTTCTTGACACATTTGTTAAGTGAATTACTGCAATTATTAAGTTAGTAACATGGTTGTTAAGTGAATCTGGCTTCTCCATTGACTTTGCCTGTCAGAAGGTCACAAAAGGGGATCACTTGACACCCGGGACACTGCAACCGTCATAAAGATGAACCAGTTGCTGAGCATCTGAATTTTGATCACGGAGATGCTACAATGGTCATAAAAGTGTGAAAAGTAGTCATAAGTCACTTTTTCAGTGCCATTGGAACTTCGAACGGTCATTAAATGGACTGTTGTAAGTCGAGGATTACCTGTACTGTGAAAATCAAATTACATCTCTACAAAAATATCCTTTAGGAGATTTTTTGTAAAAAAAAAAAAATCCTTTTGGGGAACATAGATGGTACATGAAGAGTGCAATCATTTTTGAAAACTTAACAATGGAACATTAATTTATAAAGAAAAGAAGATGCTTTGAAGTGAGTGGTTGAAATAATAGCGGTTGGAATAATAGATATGGTTGACATTTCTGTCATTTAAAATCTCAGTAAGATTGGTTATTACTGTTCACAATGCCATTTTACCTTTATATAAAATCAATCTATGTTAAGTATATTTTGTAGTTAAAAATGGTATATTAATGACCTGCGAACTTTTTATATGAATTTTAAAACTGTGTATTCTTACATGCGTACATTTTTACAGTGGTAAAAATATAGGATGATGTGCAGATAAAAACTATTATTCATCTTCTCTGCTCCCACGTTCTTAAAACAATGAGCAGAAAAGCAACATAGAAATGTTTTTAATGTAATGATACAACTCAAAGGAATGTATTTGGAACATATGCTTTGGGTTCTAATAACGTAGCTATATTTATTAGTACAGCTGGCACAGAATCTTCAGCTTTTTCCTGAAATATATTTTAAAAAATTCACTTGCCATTTTATGCCATGACTCGGATTTGAACCGAGGTTGCTGCGGCCACAACGCAGAGTACTAACCACTATACGATCATGGCTGGCTGGCTCTGCTTTGTTCCAAATAGCTCTTCCTTACAGTTGCGGTGGGAATTGGCCAGAGCCTGCGAGATGAAAAACACTGAAGAGCAGTTTGATAATACTGCTGATCTCAGAAATCTCAGAGCCTGCCTCTTTTTTCCAGTTGTGCTTCTTTCTGTTATCAACCAAATACAGTTTTTTTTAAAAAAAATCCTTTGCTGTGTTTGCACTGGAAAATATGAGCTTCTTCAAAAGCAAAATATTCTTCCTACAGTGGGAAAAAGCTAGTTTAGAATGCAATAAGTGAGAATCATATATCTAGCTGAGGGGTGAGGATTTGTGATCTTCCAAAACCCTTCCCCAAATTAGACACCCTTCCAATGTGCAGATTTCAGATCCCAGATTCCTTAGGCAGTGTGGCTGTTGCTGACATTTCTAGAGGATAACAAGTTTGTGGAAAGGCTCTGCTGGCAACTACAATTTAGAGACATTCCCAGGGGTCATAATTTTCAAACTCCTAGTCTATACCAGAAATTCAAACTGTAGATTTTTTGGTTCAATGGAATTTACCAGCAAGCTTTTTTTTTCAGAAAAAAAAGTGTACATTTATTGCACCTGCAGGGAACAGGCGGGTTTTGTAGTAAGGACAAAGTAATGAAGAAGCTAAGATTTGGGTCTTTCTTACTTGTACCTAATCATGACAGAAATGTGCCCGGGCATCCTCTTTTCTTGTGACACTGTTTTATTAAATTTGTAAGACTACTCAACTGTATAAGGATTTATATTTTCATCTCATTCCCTAGCCCACAATAAGATGATTTCAAGTTATCCTTAGCTATATTGATGTTAAAAATAGTATTTTCTTACTTATCCTTAATACTTACTAAGCAAAACCTCAAGGTGTATAAAATCTGCCTAACTTTTGTTGTTGACTATTATGGCGGTAAGTTGGGGCAGTCTAGTGGCTTGAAATAGTACCAATGGAAACACGATGGAGCTCTGCAACAAGCATATCAAAATTTCATGAGAGCAGAGATTTTCTGCCAGTTGAAAGATGGGTGGATAACATCCAGATGTTGCAATATCAAGCCCTTGGACCTTGATATCTGGAGATAGCCAGTTTGATTTCAATAATTTGATGCAGATTTCTAAAGTTCCTGGAGAGCCGTTGGTCGTTTCCTGAAAGAAGAAATAAATCTATTAAAAAAATGGGTTGTTCAAATTCAAGTCAGAGATGTTATGGACTTAATAAACATGATTAAACATATGATTACTTCTAGCTTGAAACTGTGATGCTGATCCAAGAGCAAATCTATCAGAAATCAAAAGGAATTGTAATCCTTCCTTCAGTGGACTGGGCTTTGAACCCAAGACTTCTTATATTCCAAAGGTGAATCAGGCTTGCAAGGCAAGCAGGAGATTGCTATATTAAGAATTTTGTGACAGCTAGTCTTAAGGGCTTTTGCCCTGCGGTCTCACTGGCAGAATATAATGTACTTTGCTAATGTAGCATCTTCCTCCTGTCTTTAGCATCTCACTCCTGTCTTTAGAGTAAGTGGCCTAAATTATAGCATGAGGCACCATGGCTAAGTTGGTTAAAGCACCTGTCTAGTAAACAGGAGATCCTGGGTTCGATTCCCAGTGGTGCCTTAGGAACGAAACCTTTTGATACTAACAAGATGGATACAGCTGAACAGGGCACACCTGGGTCTTTTTATTATTGCAAAGCAAAAAGAAAACCTGATCAACAGTCTGATTTTACATCATGATTGAGATTAGAATTTTGAATGAAATTCAAAGGCAGAGGCAATGAAGACCTTTAACCACCATCCCATATTTTTACAATCACAGCTAGGACTTGATAGGGAGTGCATTCCTCTAATTAGTTTGTGGATGTCGAGGATGGCTAGTTTTATTAATTCAGCTCTGCCAAGTATAAGGCCTTCCCGGGTATCTTTCTGATGATTATGGCTGTAGCTTTTCATATCAAAAGCAAGAGTAATATCAATACACTAACAAGCCAAGCATGATATTTCTTTGCTTTGAAGGCTATACAACACCAATACTGAAATGTATGTATATGTGCATGTAAGGCTGGCTTTAGGCTAAGGCTGAGTAGGTTCTGGCCTAGGGCACTAAAACCTAGGGGTGCCGACACTGCCCCTCCTTCCAGATCATTCTAAAAATGGAAATTCTTACATCAGTAGCATTGATGCCATCAGGTGGTGTCATGGGGTACCATATTCCCTTGAGTTGGCACTGTATATCTATATCTATGTAGGTCTTTGGTTATTCGGGTTTTCTCCTGTGTCAAATTGGAAGTGTCTTGGTGACGTTTCGACGAAGTCTCATTCGTCATCTTCAGGCTGGTAGAAGCATGAAGCCGAAAACACCAGCCTGAAGATGACGAATGAGACTTCGTCGAAACGTCGCCAAGACACTTCCAATTTGACGCAGGAGAAAACCCGAATAACCAAAGACCTACATACAAACACCCGCGAAAACCTCAGAAAACATCTATATCTATATCTATATCTATATCTATCTATATCTATATCTATATCTATATCTATATCTATATCTATATCTATCTATCTATCTATCTATCTATCTATCTATCTATCTATCTATCTATCTATCTATCTATCTATCTATCTTCTGGCATCAATTGTGCCACAACTGGCAATATGCCTAAGCTAATTAAAATGCTTGTCTGCTAAACAGGAGATTCTGAGTTTGACCCCCCCAACGGGGACTTAGGGGCTATTTCTTTGGGCCTTGGGGATCTGGCCTTGCAATTCTCTGAATGTGTTTGATTGCTCACCAAGGGAAGAAAGAAATATATAAAAGTTCAGAGGTTATATTATGATTCAGATCTGGTCTACTGCAGTCCCACTGCTAGAGGAAAAGCTTTACTTCTGCACCTTCCAGGAGAACGTGGTGTATGCTACTATCATGCCAATTTAGCCTAACCTGAAGTTATAAATAAGCCAGGCAACATACCTAGGGCAATGACATTAAGTTAAAGTATCTGCCTCATAAACAAGAGGTGCTGGGTTTGCTTTGGTAGTAGTATTTTGAGTTATGCTGTGGCATTCTAACAGTTGTTCCAGGAAGATTGGGAGCTTTTCCCCATTCCATGAAGTGGAAAAGAAAGCCATTTAAATCCTGAGTTTGTGTTGTGATTTGGATTTAAAGCAGCATGTTGTCTTGTTTTCTGGCAGGAACAAACTCAGAGTAATCAGTGTCTAAATGTGTTAGAGCTCCTAAATAGCAAACAAAACATCTTCATTTCAATTCTGGACAGTGCCTTGGAGATATTTTTGTTTGACAGTGAAGAGAAAGCTGCTCATGATTTCTGAAAATGAAAAAAATCTCTCCCCTCCACCCTTTTGCAATAAGTAGACAGAATGGCCAGTATTTTCATCCCCATGTTGTGTTTTCATCCCCAGTATTTGAATCCCTATATTGTAGTGTGATTTAAGCTTATCCTTATTTCTTACATTTCCCCAAAACACTCTGCAGTAAGATGGCAATGTAGCTGGCTCTGAACTGGTTTCTCTGATTTTGTATCTCTTTGGCCAAGGGAACTAGTTACTCCAGTGCCCTCAGGTTACCACAGCCACGCATGAAAAGTGTAATCTTTGAGGTAGGAGCCTTTTGAATGGTTTCTTGGATTTTCAAAGCACAATTATAATAACGCAAAATCTTTCTTAAATGTATGTGACATGAAAATCCCCTGCATTTACAATGAAAGGGACAGTTAATATATTGCAATTATATATTTGTTTTCAAATAAACCGTCTTGCTACTCTCAATGCTTTAAAACTTTTATACAGCAGCTTTTTGCAACTTGGTGCTTTCCAGATGTATGAGTTTATAATCCTCAGCATTACAATTTCCATAATTCTTCAAAGAGTAACACATCCTTGGAGAAAAGGCTATTCTGGGTGGAATGATGGGAATTTTAATCCAATTCATTAGGGAAGTCTTCCACAGAATTTTAAGGCTGCCTATTCACTTGTCTGGAGTCCCCGGTACCAGGAATTCAGTTTAAGCAAAATAAAAAATCTAACTCTTTTGTTTCCAGATTCACAAGATAGTGAGAACTGCAAGGTAAATTTACTGTAGCTAACCATTTTGATTTCCTAGGTTTGAATGGCTCAAGTAAGTGGTAAGAAAATGCAAGGCATTTTAAATTCCTTTTATGTATGCTTCAAAGCCTCTGTTGCTTTAGTAATGAGTTCTCTCATTTACTGCGGTGTTGGGAGGGGAAGTAGATAAACTCAAGGTCTCTTGAGTTTACTATATACGTTGGCAGCACCCACCACACATTTATCCTGGAAGGAATGAAGGAAAGTAATGGAAGGTTAGGATTTTCAGATATTTGAAGGGAGGACATGGATAACTGGAAAGGAAGAAAAAATAGGGAAAGCAGGATTAAAAGTGAAGGACCATTCAAGGTCCAGAAATATCAAATGGCTATAGAAGGTGATCAATCAGAATGAGAAGAGACATTAGAAGTTTGGACTCCTGAAGAGAAGGAAGAAAGGAAAGATATATTAAGGTGGATTCCTAGGAGGGATGAGGTGCATTCTAGAGGAGTAAGAGGCAACTCAGTTTAGAATTTATTTGTAAGAGAAAGGAGGTGAAGACAGCCCCTTCCTAACAGAGTGTATTATAGATGCAGATATGAACCTGGCAAAATTTTGTTTATAGGTGGTAAACAATAAAGAACTCAGCTTGGGAGAATCACTATGTATCACTTTTGTTTTGGGCCTGTTGAAAAAAGGAAAGGAGGAAAGAAGGAAAGGAGGAAAGAAGGAAAGAAAAAACATAGATAGATAGATAGATAGATAGATAGATAGATAGATAGATAGATAGATAGATAGATAGATAGAAGTCACAGTAGAAAAATTAGGATGTGTCACATAGTCAGTCTGATCATCATGTCATTATTATGCACACCTCCCCATTTTGTACATATGTTGGGACATCACATACATGTCCAAAAGAAGCAGAACTTGTGGTATTGCTTTTGCATGGTTTGGAGAATTTTCACAATCAGTGCAGGCACAAGCTGAATCCATCCTTTCCTCATTCTTTGCATTTCCATATTGTCCAGCATTTGTCAGGCTGTGTCCACCCATGTTTCTGTGTTATAACTTTACTGAAGAGGTGATCTGAGTCACTAGGCAGTCCATTCCAAGAACAATAGTCACAAGAACAATAGACTAAATTGTTTTTTAATGAAATTTATCAGGCCTTCATTAAACAGTTCAAAAGTGCGTGAGTAACAGAAAAGCTGTAATTGGAAAATAATCTCTGGACATAACATGGAGACCATATTTATGTGTCTCATCTTGTTCTTAGTTTAAGAAATGGCAACGAATTCAGCTGACTTCCTGAAGAGAACTAAGATCTCCCAAAGCTATCTGAATATTATTATAGACAATGCAACACTAGAAAGTACAGAACATTGTAGAACTTGAATGAAAGAAGGGAAAAATGACAGTTTCAATTTCAGAGTCATAGACTTTCTAGATCTTCTTGTCTCCCAACTGATGAAAAATCCATAAAGTTTAGCAGGTCATAGTTCTCCATAATTCTCTTGCATTCAGCCTCAATTCTTTAGATCAGGAATAAGCTTCCTATTCTGGCCTTGGACAACATTTCAATTTCATGACTTTGGCATCTTTCCCAAATTTCCATTATATCAAGAGAATTCAGAAATATCCATCAGAAATGATTTTAAATTTAATTTAACTTGACTTGAATTGGGACATGAATTCATAAACCTTATGTTTGATGTTAAAACATCTGCAATGGATTCATAAAATAATATTCTGCATCTGTTTTACCATAATCCTAAAAGAAAGAGCATGAGGTTTTGCAATACCAACAATAAACACTTTCCAAATATACTCCCAACTGTTCTTAACAAACAGATCCTATTGCTGGAAGCTCCTTGTTTAGCCTTTTCACCTATTTCCAACTTAATTTTTTTTATTTTCATCAAAATTATTCTGTGTACTGTATATTAAAATCAACCACTCCTTATTCTCTCGACTGCACTATTTGCAACTGTCTTTTTCTTTCTATGCACATAATGCAGTATCTTTCTCTCATTTTTTGTAACTATCATTTTTTTAAATAAATGTTTTCTTCATCACAGTTGTGATATTATAATATGTTATCGAACTCCTTCATGCTGATTTTCCGTGTCTTGCAATCTAAGAAATTTATTACTCACAGAGAGGCCATCTAGGATGAGACAGTTTTCCTCCGGAAATACATCTGTGATATAGGTAAACAGGCTTAATGTTAGAAAAATAAATATAGAAATATATTTCACAAAGACAAACTTAGGGCATTGCATTTATAAGGCTATTCCATATCCCATATTTTTTTTTCTCAATTGGAACAATGAAACAGTTCTAAATTCTTGAATACACAGGCAGGAGTACCTTCAACAGGCAATAATAATAACAACAATAATAAAATTTGATAAATAAGTAAAATAAATAAAAAATGAATTTGACAAATTCACCTTCAGTCAACTGCAAAAGGTGCTTTACTTGGAACAGCTTCTATTCTGAGATGATACATGTACGGTAACACGTTCAGCATCCAGATCTGCCTATCCTTGGTCCTTGGAAAGAACTTGATAAGTAGACAGAAATGTCAAATCCAGTCGTGAACATCTGGCAGACTGTATGACAAACCATGACAACAACAACAATAACAACAACCAGGGGGAAAATTAATCCAAATAATCTCTAAGTGCAAGAAAGGTAGCAGGTTTAGCTCTATAATCAGCAATAAAAACAGCTGCCAGAGAACCAGATGCAAAGGCAGAAAAAAGCCTGCTTCTTCACTTGGCTCAGGACATATATAACTGTCACTGGCAATGGAAAAAAATCATAATGTGGTTAAGTATAACCACAGAATAAAGAAACCAATTACTTGGAAGCGAGGGACATTTTAAAAATAAGTTATTTTTCTTTTTTATTAGGCACAGCTGAACCAAAGGAAAAGAGAGAAAATGTTTGTTCCATAGAACAAACACTTTGCTCCTATAATAACTGGTATTGTGAGGGTTCATGTGAAAGTTGTTTGTCACACTACTGTATCTAATAATATACTTTCAAGTCTCGGTATTCAGACTGGTACCCCTTTGTGTGAGGGGCTGTCCTGTTATTGGTTGATCATTGGTTGATTGATTGATTGATTGGACGGTTGGTTGATTTACTAACTTTAGTTTTATATGCCACACTTCATATGGTTTCATGGCAGAGTACAATCAAAAAACAAAATAAGTGTAACAGTAAAAGCAGAATAAGAGAGAAATAATTCTTAAAACTGTCAAAACCTTTTATAAATTTTAACCAGAAATGATAGTATTTCTAGGCGTACCAGTAATGTATCTTAAATATATGTTCTTTTGCATATTTATTTAATTTCACTAGGCTTAAAGGCCACTTCAACTGCAAATAACGTGAAGTAGTGTGCGTCTTAACCTCCATAAATTGGCTTAATAACAGTGCAATTAAAAACAAATCTGCCTCTCCCACTGGGAATATTATTTCATCATTTAATTCATTATTATTCAATATTACATTAATAAGTTCAGTCAAGCTAAAAGGTTTTTAAGGCTTTCTAAGGGTCACAGGGATGGAGTGTCCAGATTTTTGGTGGGAGGTTGTTCCACAGGAAGGAGGCCAAGGTGTTCTTGCTCTTCCCAGGATCTTGCATGGGGAAGGAAATTTCTCCAGCTATCATTCGGCACCAGCGATTAGCATGGGGGAAGGTTGCTGAGTGTCTGAGGACACCTGCTTGAACACCTAGTAAAGTTGTTATCATATAGAAACAAAAATAGCTTCTATTGTTGATCATTTTCATTGTGTTTGAACTGACATATTTCTGGCCACAGATTCTGGCTACAGAAAATTAAAATATTGAGTCATTCAGCTCCCCAGACTGAATCTTAATTTGCACTGAACACATTCAACCATTTGGACTGCACATGCACCAATCCTGGCTCATTGAACATCTTGCATGCAATGTCCCTTGCTCTAGAACAGGGCTTTTCACCCATTGTACCACTTTTAGGATATGGCAACATCTGAGTACCACCAGTCGCCTAGCAAGGTGTCAAAAACTTGATGACCCAAAAAAAAAAAGGAAAAAAGTGATAAAGTACAGGTAGTCCTCGACTTACAACAGTTCACTTAGTGACTGTTTGAAGTTACAATGGCACTGAAAAAAGTTCCCCCAAGCCACAGCCGAACAAGACACCTGCCTGCCCGCCCGGTGGCGCGCTTCCTCCTGTCTGAGGTTTTCATTGTTGTGAGCATTTCTGTTGAGGATTGGCAGTGGGGGTGGGGTGGGGGGGGTGTTTGGTTTTTATTCCCCCCGCCTGCTGGGTGGTTGCAGTAGGTTTTGGTCACTTCACATGACCCTGGGACACTGTGACATCATAAATATGAATCAATTGCCAAGCATCTAAATGTAAATCACAAGACTCTGGAGATACTGCAACATTCCAGCTGATCGGCACTTCTTCTGGGCTCAGCAGAAGCACCAAGATCAGCACCGAGCTCCAGCTAGAGCCTGGCGCCAATCCTGGTGCTTCCGCTGAGCCCTGACAGCCTTGCAGCTGTAGCCATCTCTTGCTCAGGCTTGTGTGGTGCTGCCACTGGTTCAGCTCATTCCCCTCCCCCGCTACTACTTTTCTAGGATGGTCGCGTACCACCTGCCAGATGCCAATGTACCATAGGTGGTACCGTACCATTGGTTGAAAATTCCTGCTCTAGAAAAGCATCAGAATAAAAAATGAGACATTTTCCAAGATTAAACTTAGTCCACTTCATTATTTAAGCCAAAGAATCCAAACAAATACTTCCTGCTGCACCAAATATTTTCTATTTATAGTTTTGTAGCGGAGAGTAAAACCACACTCAATGTGTTTTTCCTCCAGAAGTCAAAACAAAAAATTGTTTCTGTTTCTCGAATTCCATATCCGCTGAAATAAATCAACTGACAATCCTAATGAGTGATTATTCTGGATTCCTCTTAGCAATTTTGTAAAACATGATAGAGCCAATTAGCATTCTAGGTAAATCTGGAATCTAACTCCTTTTCTGCCAAAGCGCAAAGTTTACTTTTTCTTCATCCTAGTATTTTATAGTACCTCCAATGCCAAAGTTTTTTTTAGACCATATGATTGACAAATACAGGTAGTCCTTGACTTACAACAGTTCATTTAGTGACTGTCCAAAGTTACTGAAAAAGTGACTTATAACTGTCTTAGACACTTACAACCGTTGCAGCATCCCCATGGTCGCATGTTCAAAATTCAGACGCGTGGCAACTGACTCATATTTATGATGGTTGCAGTGTCCCAGGGTCATGCCATCACCTCTTGTGACCTTCTGACAAGCAAAGTCAATGGGGAACCAGATTCACTTAGCAATTGTGTTACTGCAATGATTCACTTAGCAACTGTGGCAAGGAAGGCCATAAGATGGGGCAAAACGCACGTAACAACTGTCTCACTTAACAACATAGATTTTGGGCTCAATTGTGGTTGTAACTTGAGGGCTACCTGTAATGAGCTTGTCACTGGATTTGTGTGTAGCAGCTATAGTGAGGTGTACGGTTGCCCAGTTACGGCTAGAGTGCAAATTGCAACATTTCCATTCTTAGCTTTAACCCATCTTGATCGTTGTACTATGCTTTATGTGAAACTCTCTTTGAAAAACTTCCAGAAACTCAGTTGGTGGGAATGCTTCAGCCGGGCTGCTGACTGATGGATCATATGATACCTGTACCGGCTGTCACTTGCCTACTAGGCACAAGTTAAGATGATGATGTTGACTTTTGAAGTTCTAAATGACATGGAGTCTGTTTATCTGCTGGACCACCCCTCCTCCTATGGACATATCTTGTTACTTAGATCAATGGGAAAAGCCCTTAAGAAAATGATTGTCTGGGTCAACAAGCTGGTATAAAGGAAGAGGCCTTCTTCTGCTTAACCACCAGGATATGAGATGTGCTCTCTATGGAGAAGCATTTGGCTGTCTCCTCCAGTATTTAGAAAGGTGTCACAAACACTGTTCTTTTGCAATTTATTTTAATGATTGCTTTTACTATTAATTGCATCGTGTTATTGCTATGTTTTATCCTCTGTATTTTTTTAAATTTTATTTTTATAATTTCCTTGAATATTAGAATCAAAAGGAAGGTGGGACATATATTAAACAGCACAATCAATCCATCAACCAAAACTTGGCAATGTGGGCAGTTATAGTAGATGTATATACTCACACTATCTACTGAAATCTAAGACATGTTGAGTTCAAAAGTGCATAGTGCTAGCTAAGGCTGTGTAAAATCGGAAAACTAGAGAAAATAAGAAAGTTTTCAGCCTGTAGCTTGGGAACTATTGTATTATATTGCTTTGTTTTGCCTGTTTATGAGATTTCACTGTGAGCCTGACCATACTTAGGAAAGACATGATTATCTATTTTTGACCTTGGCTTTGGCAATTGGAGGCCAAGAAAATGACTTTCCCATATTATTTGTGGATTTATGGGCGATTGAAGTAGATGTACACAGGAAGCTGTGTGGCACAAAGTTTCATTTGGAAAGATTAGGTGGATTGACTGTCCTTTTTGGTATGGAATCTGACACTATGTCGGTGGTTTAGAAGGAATTCAGACTCTAGCCAGGCTTGAGATATGGTGTACATTTTTTCTCTCTTGTGCAATAGCTTGGTGGCTAAGCAGATCCTTTGTCCCAGGGCTCATTTTAAATTTTTGGAAGAATGAAAAATTGAAAAAAAATATACTGCCCACATCCTTGAAGATCTGCTACCTGTCACTGTGAAGAATAATAGGTCAGAAGGGCCAAAGGCCTCTTCAACCAAGTGGCAGCCTCTAAATTTTCTTTCATCTGGAAACTGAAGTGATGCTAGAGTCTACTCCTATGAGAGAGGTTTTTCAGTCCCAACGTGGATTTCTTCATTTACTTCAAAAGGCAACTGTATTGCAGTTGGACACTTTTGCGTTTATTCTGCTTAGAAGAAGACATAGACTTCTGTCTCTAAATCTTGCTCTGAATAAATCATGGTTTTATCTTTAGGAATATCTTCTTTCTGCTAATCTATGAGGCCTCTACTAGAGTAGCCTCTGTCTAGTCTAATGTGCAGCAATTAGCAAGTGATAATATCTGCCTCTGACACTCACACTTAAGACCTGCAAATTGAACCACTTCAAGATACAGAAGGAATCAAGTTTTTTTTTTAAAGGGGCTTTTAAAACTGCAACTCTTTCAACAAAAGGTAGCTGAGGGTAGAAATTTAACTGTATAGAAAGAGCTGATTAACAATGACATGCAAAACTCAATAAAGTTGATTGTAAGCCCATTAAGCACACACACACTGTGAGAGTTGAAAGTTTGTGGGATCACCCCAAAAAATTAAACACAAAAGAATCTAAACAAACGAAAATAGGAAGCGGGCAACACCAAAAGCTATGGGTTAAAAGTACAAGGAAGTTCAGGCTTGATGTCAGGAACATTTTACTTCTTGTATGAGCTGTCGGCCGGTGGAACAGGCTGCCACATGAAGTGATGACTTTTCCTTTGCTGGAGATGTTCAAACCAAAGTGAACATTTATCCATCAGGGATGCTGTAGTGGATTTTAACTAAGAAGGTGGTCTCTAAGTTCCTTTCCAACTCTATGATTCGTTGGCTCCAAGTTCATTTTATAACTAGTTGTTTTGAAAGAGGAAGTTTTAAAATGAATAATTATTATTCTCAAGCCCAATGAAGGAAGATCCCCATTTTAAACACCAGTGATCCCCTGAATCTCCTATTTGGAGAACTGAACTAAGCACAACACAAATGGTCCTTGAGAGAAAAGAGAATAATTCCAAAGATATCCTAAAATAAAGTCATTTTAAAGAACTTTGAAGAAGAAATGTGCCAATTGGTTTCTTCCCTGTGCCAGAAATATTTTATGCCTTTTTATTGAGGACGCCTCCCATCCCACCCCATCTCCAGCAAAGTGTATCTACTGAAACAGGGTATGGGAACATTTTATTCCATCTGTTTCTTTGAGTAATGTAAAACTTCATTCACATCTCTGTTTAGTAAAGCTTATTTCTGGAAAATATAGTTGCTTTATGGTTTTGATCAATATTCATAGGCTTTGGGAAGAAGTTTCAATCTCAAAATATCTCATTGAATATTTAAGGGAAAGCAAATAAAAGTTCTTGAGAACTTAATTCAAATACATGTGCTACTTTCTTCTGTACAGTAGAATCCTGAAGATTGTCTTTCCTTTTCTCCTCATCTGATTGTTGTTGCTAAAGCAATCTAGAAGTTTGGATGGATGGGTGGACCATTCCTCCTGTTATTTGAATGCTGATGGGTTGACGTACTTCTTCAGTCATTAATCTTCAGGCTATATTTAGTGGGTTTTTATCCAGAGCTGCATCTCTTAGCACATACCTATAGTTTTCTTTTTTGTGTGTTTATCTTACTGTTGGAAAAACTGGTCTTTTGGGGGGGCGGGTTGTTTTGAACTTATTTCTTCAGTAGCTTATCATCAGGCCATTATTTAGGGGGTTTTATCCAGAGTTGCCTTTCTTAGCACATAGCTATGGTTTCCCCTTTTTCATGTTTATTTTCATGTTTAACTTTTTTTGGCAAAACTGATTTTTCGTGGGGAGGGGTTGTTTTTCCCTAGTGGGCCTTAAACTCTTGTTTCAAGGAAGGCCATGTGCTCCTTCTGCAGTTTTCTATCAAGCCCCGCCCCGCCCCGAGAAGGAAATATTAAAAAGGCAAAATATTATATTTCCTCAAAGGATCTTAAAAAGGCAGAAAAGCATGCCCAGTTTTTCTTAATAGCCCCAAGTCTCCCTCCCCCAAGCAGAAACCAGCTCTGTAGAATCATAATTCTTTCAGAAAGATTGGCACCAGGAAGCTTAGAGCTGATGACATTAGAAAGACAAAGATCCCTAGAACTAACAACCCCTCACCCCCCCAAAAATCCAACACAGGACATAGCCATCAGCCACATCCCCATGGAAGCAGGAGATGACCTTTAGGACATAAAAGCATTAACCCACCACCATCAGAATATCAGGAAGGCACACTCAGACTCAGGTCAAAGTTCATGCCACAGGAACAACTCCAAACACAAAAGCCCAAGAAGGTATAAAAACCCACTACTCCCAGCAACATGTGGTCAGCTTTCCCAGAGCCATGCTTCTGTCTGGCTTTGCTCTTCAATAAACTACAACCTTCTTTCTAAAGCAGTCTCCATTTTGTTTATTCCCAGCTTGGACTGATGAAGATTTTTCTTTCAATGGTAGATACTGAGTGTAGGAGAAGAGGAGGCATTGCTGTGGGGACAAGTTAAGCAAATCATAAACTCACACTCATTACATTGCTATAAATGGTCCGTCCGTTGACACTTATTTTGCAATTTAGTATTTAACTTTAGTTGACTAGATTCTTGTATGTAGGCTTGAACAATAAATCTTCTGAACTGCAACTTAATGCATAATCCTGATTGTTTGTGCCTGACACTGCAATTAAAAATGACACTTAAGTATTAGAAAAAAGACAAACTAGCTTTTTATCCCTGCAGGCAGAGATGTTCATTCCTTAGGCAGCAGATATTTTCCTGTTTGAAGATTGCAGATCACACAGTAGATGATGATGATGACGATAATGATGATGATGATGATGATGATGATAATAATAATAATAATAATCATAATCACCATAATCATAATAAAAGTTGGAAGGGATCTTGGAGGTCATCTAGTCCAACCCCCTGCTTAGGAAGGAAACCCTATACCATTTAAGACAAATGGCTGTCCAATCTCTTCTTAAAAACTTTCAGTGTTGGAGCATTCACAGCTTCTGGAGGCAGGTTGTTTCACTGGTTAATTGTTCTAACTGTCAGGAAGCTTCTCCTTAGTTCTAGGTTGCTTCTCTCCTTGATTAGTTTCCATCTGTTGCTTCTTGTCCTGCCTTCAGGCACTTTGGAGAATAGCTTGACTCCCTCTTCTTTGTGGCAGCCCCTGAGATATTGGAACACTGCTATTACGTCCCCCCTTGTCCTTCTCTTCATTAAACTAGACATACCCAATTCCAGCAACCGTTCCTTATATGTTTTAGCCTCCAGACCTCTAATCATCTTGGTGCTCTTCTCTGTACTCTTTCTAGAGTCTCAATAATAATAATAATACCAAGCTTGGAAATTTTGAAAAATTCATGATGGGAAGAGCAAAGAAAATATATCTGCAAACATTTTTGTTTTATCTTTGGATTTTCACCATGCCTTTCAGTATCTGGTGATTGGGGAAAAAGAGAGAAAACTCCTGTTAGGGAGTTAGGGAATGAGTACATCAGGCAAGTTTGGTATATTTTGTTTATGATGGAACTGAACAAGGCAATAGTGATTGCAGGTAAGTATAATCTGCCAGGTTGGTGTTCCCATACTGTACCTGCCTAGCAGGGATTATTGCCACGGTATTTCTATGACATTTCTACAATATGCGTATGCCATTGCTAGCACTGGACCAGCTGACACTTTGTGTTGCCTTCCAGGGGGAGAAGCTGATTAGACTGGATTAACTCATTACTGGAGAAGGCATAATATCTTCCATTGTATAAGTGGCAGTTGGATCTATTTAAGTGGATCAATATAAACCTTATGGTACTCACAGCTCTGTCTTCTAGTGGAGAGGAACAATCTTGTTGTGTGTGTGTGTGGTGGGGGAAGCAGGGCTGAGAAATAGCATCTAAGGGATTGCTACTGTGGCCCCGCAGTATCTATCTCTTTGAGGCAAATGCTTCCTTCACTGTGCCTAAAAGTGGGGCTGATCCTGATGTCATCATATAGTTTCAGCACTTTCTCTACACAATCTCAGCAGCTTCAATGCATCCATTTTGTGTTTTCTACGTAGCTCTCCCTCAGCACTGCAACACTGCCCATGATGAATGGGTGTTCTATGATGTACGGTCATGGATACTGGGATATGTTGTTATTTTTTTTCCTGGATTTTGTGTTTTTGGATGACTGTTTCTTACCCAGCAGGGCTTGGATGAACAGGGATAGGATACATGTAGTATGCTTCATGGAGAATAGGAGGACTTGTCTGCTACTTATTTACTAAGTTAAGAAAAACGTTAAGCTAACGCCTAGCCAAAATTAAGCACTTCCAAGGAACAAGGAAGGAAGGAGAAATTATGTGTTTAATCTTGGATTTTTTTTTTAAATTATTGAATTTATATGCCACTCATATGGATAGTGAGTATAAAAAAGAGATGCTTTCTAACCTTCCTCCATTTTCATGTCCTCATCAGATTCTTCTCTGTTTTTCCACATAGTGGAGTGAGTAGGATTCCTTATGATAGCTCTAAAGCTGGTATACTTTCCAAGGATGGACTGATGGATAAGGACCATTCATTCACGCTTACTCCTGATCTGCCCCAACTTCCCATCTTTTTGCTGTCTTCAGCATGGTAAAAAGTTTCAGCCATTTTTCTGGAATCTCCTAAAGTTCTCTGAAGAGGAACAATCTCTCAACACTTAAAGTGGAAGAGTTGCTCAATTTTGTGGCCTTTGTAGGAGCCATAAGATTGGAGCCCTAGGGTGATTTATAAGTAATTGTTAAAACAATCTGGTATGAAAGATTTAGTTTACTGAGTTGTCCAGATGTAGGTTATGCTAAGTGTAAGATAGTACTTGGCAATGAATAATGGTGCCTCAGTCTTTGACATGTTGTCTTTGAGACATTAGAGAAAGCCTTCTCAGACTAGAGAAGATGGATGAGAAATATTTCTGCCTTGCTTTTCCATCTGTCAACTTATATGTGCAATGTTATTTTGCCATTACAGAAGAAAAATATACTGGCTTGCAGAAGACAAATCACACTGGGACCAAAGACATTATAAGTTCAATGGACAAAGTTTATAATTATAATCTTTAAAAGTAGTGTCACTGCTCACTTCCTGTGCAGCTGTTTTCCATATTATTTGTCTTCCATGTTGAAGAAAATTCATGAGTGATTCTCAAAAAATCTCCAGACAAGCTTGAACTTCATTTTTCAAAATAACATCATGAAAAGAACAGCACGTTCCTGTTGTCTAGTTAACATTTCTCCATGATTTCATATTACATAGGAATAATGAAAAATATAACTCCTCTTAGCAACTACAGTTTTTAATAGTTTAATTTATGAAAGATGGGGAGTGACACTTTCTGCTTTTCTTTTTTAATTCTTCCAGCACAAATGAGAATGAATTTATGGTTTAAACATGAATGAGGGAAATACTAATTTGTTTTTGTGTGCTAACAGTTTTTGATATTATATCCCACTTTTTATTCATCTCAGCCAGTGCTATTTTGAAGATAATAATCTACATCAATTCTTGGGTACATAATGGCTAGATTTTAAATGCATTTATAGAGCAATGCCATTAGAAAGATAACATATTTGTTTTAATGTGCTGGAAGCAGTTTTAAATTATATATTTCCTTAGAAATAGCATCAGTTATTTATGTAAATGAGAAAGAGATAGGTCATTGCTTTTTATCATCTGGTCTTCAAACTCCCCAACCTTTTTGATCCATTTACAGATTTGAAACCAGAGAGCTTGCTAACTCTTCTATAATTCCCATGGGTGGGGAGGATTTTTCCATTTAGAAAATAACTGACATGATGGTCACACATCAACAAAGCAAAATGGATGGATCTGAGAGGCCAAAGAGCACCAAGGCCAGATGGTTACAGATTGTACTTGAATTTTATTCATTCAAAGCCTCTAATTTATTGATCTTGCTCTCTTTTGAAAGAAATGTACCATTTTTATAATTAAAAATTAAGATAAAAATTAAATTTTAAAAATCGAAACATGGGAACTTATTAAAGCCTAAATAAAAATGATCTGAAGTCAGCTGCAACAGCAAATTTGCCTAATAACTACTTCTAGTTTCCTAACATTCAATCAAAAGGGAGTAAATCAGTGTTTTCTAGGGAAGACATTCCAAAACAATGAAAAAAATATCTAGCTTGCAATTTTGATTCATGGGCTTCACTAAAACTTTTGCATGTATAAATGGTTGGGCTGTGATGAATCATAATGTGGCCTGTCTAGTTTTAGCCTAAATGAATGTGAGACTCCAGTCACTTGATGAAGCATCCCCTTATTACAGCAGGATAACTGAAAAGGCTCACCTTATTTTGGGTTCATTAGGAATAAAAGTGACATGGGCAAAAAAAATCACATTTTACATTGCTTGTATAGAAACAAGCTCTGTTTAATTTCTATTAGGAGAGAAGTTTTTGTACCCAAGAAGAACTGTGAAAGAAAGGGAAATTTGTGGTTAGATACTAAGAAGGAAAAAAGGAAATAAAATTTAGTTCATTTTTTCCTAGCCTAGAATTTTTAGATGTGATGGAAATACAAATCTCAAAATTGTGTATTGAGTTACAACCGGCTTGTGATTGCTTCTTTGAGAAACTGTTTCTGTCTGTCTGTCTGTCTGTCTGTCTGTCTGTCTGTCTGTCTGTCTGTCTGTCTGTCTATCTATCTATCTAGCCCTTGGTCAGTCATCTTTTATATCATAACTATTGTATTACTGTATAACTATCAATAAATGGGTGTCTCACAATAGTAACTAATAAAAAATGTAAAAATTTAAAATAGGGTCCCACTTTGTACAAAAAATCATATTTCTCACCATGGTACCTTAACATCATCAGACCAACTCTACATTTGTGGGCTCAACTCCCATCCTTGTCTAATGCTCAGGGGAAACGGGGAGACAGTTCTTCATAGACTTCCAGAAAGATAAGAGGCTAAGAATCCTTTGGAACTTGGGGGTGGCAGTTATTATATGGGGCAGATGGTACCCCATAGAATATGGGCCCCAATGGTACTTCTCCTAGGTCCTGATAGATGACATTAGAGAAAAAACATGGAGTGTGTCCATGTTTATGGTACTAAACAAGACAGATTTACTAAGAATGAAAATAAGAGCATGTAGGTTTTTTTTAAGCTGAAGGTCATAGAGATTTATTTTGATAAACTTTCCATATACTGCCAGCAATAGGTAAGAGGTACAATGAAGGAATGAGCGATCAGTATCACAAAGACTCCTCTCCCCTAATCAGGTGCAGTAAAGAATAAATTCTTTACTATCTACACAATATACTATGCCTAATGTTTCTTGGTTCTATGGGGGGGAGGTTTACTTGGGGGCATATCTCCAAGAACAATTGAGTTACATTTCCTTGTTGATTCTTTTTGAAAACTTCAGAAACTTTGTGTGTGCTGTGTATGCATGGGTGATTAGTTTTAAAGGTTATAATGCCCCATAGTGAGTTCTACTTCTCTGCTTACCCCTCCTCTTTTTCTCTTCCACTCTCCATTTCTTTAAAGCATTGGGGCTAATGTTAAAGTTGCTAAGCAATTACATTCATCTCTTTGAAAATGTGCACTTAGGGAAAATCAATAGCAATCTAAATGGTTGCATATATACGGCAAAAGGAACCAGTCAATCCCTAATGAGAAGCAC
Organism: Crotalus tigris; assembly: GCF_016545835.1. NCBI lineage: Eukaryota > Metazoa > Chordata > Lepidosauria > Squamata > Viperidae > Crotalus > Crotalus tigris. The sequence goes on along the minus strand of NW_024096460.1, from coordinate 5,508,739 downwards.
AGCTTTGGTCTGTCCATTTCAGACTCATTATACCTGGTCTTGTACTTATTCTCTGGACGTTACAAAGGCTTTTTTTGAGCAGCATGCATGGAACCTCTAGGCTATTATGCACTGAAGATGTCAACCATCATTCATTTCTGGCTCTCTGTAATAAGGCATTCAAAGATCCATTTTCAAACTAACAATTTGCAACTATCCACTGATGGACACAGATCCAACACTTTAGAAGCAGCTAATGTTTGAATTTAGAAACTTTCCCCCATATACTTAAGTAACTAGATCATTATGCCAGTAGAAAATGCTGACCTATCTCATCAATTAAGAAGATATGAAAAAATATTTTCCATTCAGAATTCATGTGTGCAGGTAGGCTCCAATCTGTTCCAAATATATGTGCATATACATTTTTAAGGATAGAAGCCAGAAATTGTATCCTTTGTAATTGGTGCAAAACCCAGCTATCTCTTATAAGTTCTGAAGCTGCTAAACTCACAACTATCTAAGGTGGTATAGAGCATTTCAGCTTGAGCTGGGGACCCACCCCCCACCCTAGAAATTCAGAAACAACACCCTATAAATCATATCACTTTGGGAGTAATCTTTTCCAAATTCTCCAGGACCTGTTCAGGCAAGGAACAGATAGAAACTGAAGAGGCAATAATAGTGTGCTAGACTCCAAGTCAAAGAGCAACCAAATTATCCCAAAAGTGCTTTTTCAGGAGGCAACTGGATTTCCTTGTTTTTCTTTGAAGACAATTCACTTCTCATCCAAGAAGCTTCTTCATCTCTGACTGGATGGTGAGGAATGGAAAGATTTATATTCCTTGCAGACAGCTGGTCATTTGCATTTTTTAGAGAGTCATTGAGGCCATTTGGGGGTTTATCTGCATCCCGAGGATCACCTGAGTAGTGCAAATGTGTGTGGAGCCTTCTTGGCTGCAGGGTGTTTTCTGCTCTGTGTCCCTTCATCGTTGAAGACAGGCGCAGCCTGTTGGGGATGAGTCTGTTGTCTGCATCTCAAACTGAAGCACAAATGGTTCCTGTAGTCTGCTATGTTTTCTGGAAATCCGTTCATACTCCCGCACCATTCAAAAGGTGTTCATCCCAAGGGCATAGCTACTGTAAATGTCTATGGAGATTCTCAGTCATCCAGAATCCAAAGGGACAACCATGACTGAGATGACTGAGAATCTCCATAGATAGGGACCAAATTAGATACCTCAAGTCTTCTCGAAGAAAGAGATAAAAAGTCTTAGCTGAACTGAAGCCACAGGAACAAAAAGTTTGGGATAAATTGATTGATTTGGTTTTAATAATCTGAAGTGTGTGTATCTCATCATAGTGGACAGTAAGCCATGACTTAGGGTTAGTATCAGCCCAGTGGTGTGGTTTTCTTCTTGAATTATGGCTTAGTACAATGAGTTAACAGATTCGATGAAGATGAAAAATCCTTACTTTGTGTAGATTCTGGCCTCATTTTGAATCAAATGGAGCCTCTTGACTTTTACAATATACCATTTTCTTGAAAGCTTGATCAGTTTGTGGGTTTGCTTCATCTCACCTTGTTCAGGAGAGCCCCTCTGGAAATGCTTTTCAAAGCATATAATAATTTGATCTTCTTGAATACAGGCAATCTGGTATTAAGCGAGGCATTTAGCGGCTTCTTAAAATAACAGTTCATATGAAATTTCAGAATACCTTAGGGGGAAACAAATTTTTCTGTGATTAGTTTCAAAGGCTATTTGCATTTCTGTAGAAATTATATATGGCCGAGGTTAATAATTCCTTACATATATCTAGAATAGTTCATTATTTCAGACCTTGTATGTGGCTGATTTAAAGATTGGAGTCATTAGCTATCAGCCATTAGCTATTAACTAGGGCCATGCTGCAATGGCCTAAATCTGTATAATTTTTCCAATGTACATTACACTGCCATTGTTCCATTTTACTTTGGAGAAAGTATTTCTGGACATAAGACACAAATAGTGGTTATTGCCTGCAAAACACAATATGATGCATATTAATTTAAAAGTAAAATCTCATTGCTGTTTACTCATAGGTAAATTTCTGTAAAGTTGTACATTTTAGCCTGATTGAATATGCTGCAATTAAGTGTTGCAACACAATAGGTGCAGAATCACCACCACCAGTTCTATCACTTTTCTCTACCTTTCACGGAATCTTTGGTTATTGTCTCATGCTCTTAAAGGACATTCAAGATATTTTTCCATTCTATGTAGTTCCTACATTGCAAACATCCTGCTGTTAAGAGATATTCTGGAGATGTAAGTGAAACTTTGTGTTTTGAAAATCAATCAGTCTGGGAATATCTTCCCATATTCACCTAAAATATAGTTTTCCAGAAAATCCTTATATTTAAAACTGATTTGTGTTCAGTTCTTCACTGTGTGTTCTTTAACTTTGCTTTTTATTTTTCTGAATCTTCAGTCTAATTCACTTCACTGAAGTCAATGGAACTCAGTTCTCAATAGAATCCTACACTTACACTGTGATTTTAAAAATTTATGTTGGTTTCACTGATTAGTAGATTTTGTTTCACAGTTTTATAGCAATAGTGAGCTGAATTTATTTTAAATGAAAAGATGGAATGCATTTTTGTAAATAATATGAAAGTTATGTTTGGTGTCAGTTTCAGAGGCATAGTATGAGAAAAGTAATTTTTTTCCAGAGTCTATTTCTGCTTTCTTTGTATTTCATGGAGAATGAGATTTTTCCAAACCTAAGAAACCTGCTTTCCTCTCTGTCATGTAGCAAAGCTAGGGTGATTAATGTGTGGATTTACTTCAAAATGTAAAGTACATGTGTACATAAATCAACATTAGCTAATATGAGAGAGAGAGAGAGAGAGAGAGAGAGAGAGAGAGGGAGGGAGGGAGGGAGGGAGGGAGGGAGGGAGAGAGAGCGCCATTTTCACTGTAGGGACAATACGATTAATCATGCAAGCATATGTAGACTGTTTAGAGTGTCAGAAGTAATGCATTATTTCTTTGAAGTGTCATGGCATATGTTCTATTTATGTGTTCCACTATGATGATTATGCTTTTTCAACTACATTTAAGTCAGTTGTGAAGTTAAGATGTTCAGGACAGCCCAGGCTAATAGAAGGAAAGGAAGGAAGAAGTATAAGGACATCAAACATACATAACTGGTTCATCCAGAATAAACTGAATAACAACTAAGGAATGTTTTGCAGGAAACAGAAGAGAAATGACAGCAAATTACTAATCCAAGTAATTTGTTCAGACAGAAAGAAGAAAGAGAAAGAAAATGCTTACTACACAGAAGTTGATATCTGTGTACACTTCACACAATTATTTTTTTCTGGGTCTTGAAGCTATTAAATATCCTCTTATAGCTTAACTGCATTGAAACTAATGCAGTGCAGTTAATGTGGAAGGAACCATTTTTAAATTTCTGCCTCATAATGTCTTTTTAGTTCTTTTAGAATCCTTTCCTCAAATAGCCCATGGCTTTTTAGAGGAGCAGAATGAGAAAAACCTATTAATCTATCTAGGTGCAATTATTATAGACACTAATATCTTAATGAAAGATGACAATCATATAAATCTACAAACTTTTTGAGTCCATTTTGAAAATGTCAGCATTTATTTGTTCACATTCTTGCATGCTGGATATTCAACACTCTATGTTGATAGTGATACATTGCAACATTTATTTGATTTCTTGCATGGCCATTAATCTTGGCTGGCCTTGCTAACAAAAGCTAATTGGCATAAAACATATCGATCAGCAATGTCTTAATGTGAGAATCTTCTGTTCCTATCCTGTAATCATCAGCCTTGCCAGTAATTTACTAAATAGGTCATGCTTAAGGTTTCTGTCTAACTTATTTAGAGTGTCACCAGATTGGCCTCTTAATATAAAATCTGTCGACCTTCTAGATCAGGGGTCCTCAACCTTGGCAACTTTAAGACTTGTGGACTTCAAAGCAAAGCTGGCTCAGGAATTCTGTGAGTTGAAGTCCACAAGTCTTAAAGTTGCCAAGGTTGAGGACCCCTGTTCTAGATAATATTGTTCCTTTTTTCTCTTGGGTCATTCTATGCTGAAAAGAATTCAGTTTTTCCTCAGAATAATACTCCATTTGTGGCATTATAATAAAATTTACAATATCCTTCTTTGTGTGTGTGTGTGTGTGTGTGTGTGTGTATGTGTAGTTCTATCATTTTCAACAAATTAGTTCTCTCACACTACAAAGGTGGTGTTTCTCCTGCTTGTTTGGGTTGAGATGAGTAACACTTCACTGGGTTTTGAAATTCATTCATTCATTCATTCATTCATTCATTCATTCTCTTCTTCTCTTCCACACAGAAAAGTCCCGTTCAGTTGGTCTAATATCTCCCTTCATAGCCTTGTTAGGACCTAAATGGCTTCTGAGCTGTTTGTGCAGAAAGTACCTTAGATCACAAACCTAGAGGCAATGCAGAGAGGGCATGCTTCAGGTCCTCTAAGGTAGGGAACTATACTTGGTGGGCCCCAGGAGGCAAGCCTTCTTTACTGTGGCACCCATCTTCTGGGACCTTCTCTCACCTGAAGTGAGGTTAGTTCCATCCCTATTAATGTTCTGAAAGTCCCTTAAACCTTGGCTACATCATCAGGCCTAGAGTCCCAGGGGGACTAGTGATAACTTGAGGTTATCAACACCATTGCTGTGGTTAATATTCAATCTTTCTTGTGCCTTGAGTTTTAAAAAAATATTTTTATAATGATTTTTTACAGATTTATTGTTTTATTCCTTGTTGTATATTTCCCAGGGTCACTTTTTATGTGATAGACAGCTATATAAATTTGACGCACAAATAAATCAATCAATAAATACATGCATAAATATTGACATCTGACTAACGATAGTTAAGCATAATGTGATGACCACTTTAGGGAACAGAGCAGCATCTTATGTGCTGTATTAACTTTTATTGTACTAAGATATTTCTGAAAACTTCTGTTTATGAATGGGGGACAAAATATTCTCGTGTCCTTTTCACATAGGAAATTTGTCAAATAACAAACTGTAACATATAGGAAAGAAAGCAAGAAGATAAAAATCTCAGTCTCAAATAAAAATATTTCATAAATTTGTATATTGGATGCATAAGTATCATCTATTAAATTGTTTCCTTTCCTTCTGCACAATAGAAGATGGATCACCTTCTCTCTTACTTTCCATTTCTATGCTGCTACTGCTATGTATATTAAAAAGGGTTAAAACCAGAACAATGAAAGGCTACTCTCCTTGGGATATGCTAATTATCCATTGTACTAATTCCAGTGGTTCTGGACACTTTGGTGCTTTTTGATAAGTATAGATAATGCAAATTATTATCTGTCATTTACGTCCCTTACTTCCCTGTTTTTGTATTCCTTTAATCCCATTTTTAATCAATTAATTGCTTCAATGTTTGCTTATATTTAATAAAAAATAAGCTTTTTTTTTTTTTGCTAGCAGTGGTCTTTTGCTCTGATGTGAATACAGAGGTAGAGGACAGAAGGAATGGCCTTGAGGGACAGGAGAAAAGCTGCAACCAAGGCAACAGTTAATGAAAGGGCAAGAATGTAACATGAATAAATGACTCAGACATCTCTCTAGTTCACATAAAGAGGCAGGGTAAATGTGCATTCAGATTTGCAAGAGTTTGTTACTATAACTTTAAAATAAAAGTCACATTGTTTCCTAGTCTGGTTCACCTTGAAATTTTGATAATAGGGTGCTGGGTTTTGCACTAGGTACAAACTAAATTGGAAACAAACTAAAAGGAAAGAAAAAGATCAAACACGTCTTCACCAACAATCAACACTCAGATGAGCAGATATTAATAACAAGATTAACATTAGATAAACAATCAAGAAGTAAATAATACCCCAAATCAAGGAAGTACCAACTCAGACAAATAAACAAACAAATACTAAACAGCAGTCTAAGAACCACCAAGAATCCATTCACCAACACTGACAGGGCAAACCACTAGTATATAAAAAGAGAGCAAACATCACTCCTTCTACTACTGAAGATGTTACTTAGTTTGGTAATGAAATGTCTGCAAGAAAATAACCAAATCCAATGAATACCAAAGTTCCCACAAAAGTTATAGGCTCAGAAGAGAATCAAGACTAAACACTGATCAAACCATAGTATCCCTAAAGCACCCCAAACACAAAAACATTTGGATTTATTTCCAGGCACTATATTAAATAAGTAATTGAACTCAGAGCCCACACATTGTGAAAATGGCAGTGACATTGGACAATCTCATGCTTTAAGATGGAAAATAGTATCTGAAACATGAAGATGGAGGCATTATTTGAAAAGCTGTCCATCCGCGAAGCCATCCTGGAAACAGTGAGGGAACGGCCCCTGCTGTCTTGGCCCTGGCCCAGGCCAGCTGGGAGCCAATGTACAATTTTGTGGTGGCCATTCATGCTGAAACGCATTCAGTCTTAGCTCCACAAGGCCGTCTGGAAACAGCGAGGAACCAGCACCTGCTGTGTCAGCCCCACCCCTTGGGTCCATGCTGGGGAGGAGTCACCCTTTGTGACGAACGAAGAAATGCACCATCGCCTGGAAGTGGCCAGCAAATGGCCCTTGCCTACTTCACATATCCAGCTTGATGGGCTCCGGTGGAGGGGTTTCAGGAGGCAGTGAGGCTTCTCCAGTGGACCATGCCTTGCACTTGCCCCGGTCCCACCCCCTTCTGTCAGAGACCTTCAGATCTGTCCCACTCCTGCCCAGGCCCCCACAGGCACCCTTGACGCAAATGATGAAGAGCTGGCCATGCCCACCCAGTAGGCCACACCTACTCCATCCACACCCACCCAGTAGGCCACACCCACTTTGGCCACACACACCCACCCCCCCAAGGGCAATTGCAATGCAGATGCGGCCCTCAATGAAATTGAGTTTGACACCCCTGGTATACAGTATCTCTATACAGTAGAGAGAGTTAATGAAATTAAATAACCTAAAAGAAAAGTCAAGCTTGTGTAGAGAAAAATGAAATGTTTGAACATGATCCTGAAAGGAAAACCCACTTTTTGCTGAATAGTGGTACGCTGAGTCAAAGTATTGGATGGACTTATAAGCCTGGTAAGCAGAATCTTACCAAGGAATAGTTAATTCAGCAGAGGGAATATTGGTAGATGCATGTAGAAAGAGCAGTATTAAGATGGAATGACAACTAAATCATCATGAAATTAGGAGTACTTTGTATTTTAAGAGGCAGACTATGAACTTGAAATGGATAGAAATTATATATATCTATATTATCTTAGGCAAAGTTGGTGTGAAGTTCTGTTTAAATTTATACTATTACAACAGAAGTCATGTTGAAAGGAAAATACAATGAAGCTTATCTACTGGATTTTATGCAGCCTAAAGCAAATGGGGCAGAAGGATGCATGAATAATAATAAAAATAAAAGTTGGCCACAGAGATGAGTCTCTTATTAAGAAAATAATGGATCAGGACTTAGCAATTGGATTGAAAGTTTGTCCTCACTAGGGACAAACATTCCTTGCAAAGGACAAAGTAAAGAGAATCAAAATTTGACTATTGTTTTAGGACAAAAGAAAAATAATCTGGGCTTCAATTCAAACAAGTCAGCTAAATGTTGGAATTTATTTTTCATTTTTGTGATCCCATGCCAATCAAAATGAAGCAAGGGAAAACTACTTTATAATGTTCATGTAAAATATATCTGCTCTTATCTCTTAACTAAAATGAGTGATGTGTTTGAGAAATCAAATAGTTATGTGTTGACATAGAAAAGAAGTTCCACAGAAAAATAATCACAAAGTCATATAAAAATAATCATAAAGTCTGATAACAGGGGAAAAGAGAGCAACTGGAAATTAGAAAAATATTTGAACAATAAAGGTAAAACATGAAAAAAACATGAAAAGGCATTAACACAAGAGGAATGGACAGGAATAAAAAAAAATAGGCAGATACTGAAAATAAGCTGAAATTAATATAATAAATTAACAACTGCCTGTACTAAATCTCTCTTCTGCTGTTTCATATACAAGATGGTTAGAGTCAAAAGAAATTAATTAGCTAATTAAGATAATATTGTTTCCAGTAGGTCTGCAATGTTCTGTGTATTTTTGATTAAGACATATTGAAAATGTAGATTGAGGATATTCAGTTCTCTGCTCTTTTTATCTTTTGCCTCTTGTTCATTTCTCTTTTCTGTTTTTTGCCTGCCTTTTCTCCTGTCTTTGCCAGTTAATATTTTGATGTTGTTTGATGTAAAACATCAAGCTATTGTATATTTGCTGACTGAATTGAGTGTGGTCTCTGTGCTTGCTCTGATCTGGATGTAAGGACTATGCTGAGTGTAAATTAAACTGGAAATTACAATAATTTCCCAAAACTATTGGGAAATAGCAGGAACAGAGAAAACAAATATTTGCTAGAGTTATTTGAACACTCTGAGCCAACACAGTTCAATCTGTCTCTGTCTCTGTCCCTGTTCCTATCCCTATCTCTACTTCTACCTCTCTATCTTTCTATCTCTATCATCTTTTTGTCTTTCTCTATCACTGTCTCTTTGTCTATTATCTCTATCATCTCTACCACTCTCTCTCTCTCTCTCTGTGTATATCTATGTGTATATACACATCTATAACAATCCAAAATATCTCATGAGAAGTAACTCAAATTTAATATAATATTACCTGGTGGAAATAAATTTAGAAAAGATGATCTTATCAATTAGCAACAAAAGACAGGGTGGTCATATGAGCAATTATTTTACTAGAGGCATATTAAACAGAGATCTGCATAAAGGTAGATGACCATCATTAGTCAGTCACTGCTGTTGACACAGAGCTCACTATAATTGGCTGTCTCCTCCAGAGAATTAATGCACCCAATTAAAAGAGAAACTGCATCTAGTTCTTTAAGTGAGATGAAATATATATATTTCTTTTCTAGGAGGTTAATAAAGGATCCCCCTATTGCTCTATCAGAAACTCTTAATGTATTTAATATAATCTGGCTGAAATCTTTAGGTTTAATTAAGCACACAACTATTTATCATATAGGAATAAAGGAAATCGTCTGCCAAATAATTTCCCATTGGTTCCATTTTATAAGGAATTTATAACATGGGGGCTGCTTTGTGTTTTCTAAGCCATTGGCGCAATGGTTGTATCAGGCCTGGGGTGTTGCAGAGCAAATTATTTTGAGATGTTGAAAAATTATGACGTTCTTGATATTAAGTATTGGCTTTCAGGGATGGATATCTTACCCATTTTTGAAAAGGCAATTTTATCCACTCATCAAAACATGACTCTATATATTTTCTGTTAGCAAAGGTTTTATTGTAGTTTGTAACATTAAACAACTGTTATTATTTTTTTCCACTCTATAGTTTCAGAAATGTCTGCGGTATTGGTTAAAATGTGACTTATGACATGTTCTATCTTTCTGTTCTTTTTTTTTGTTGTTGTTGGCTTTGTTTCGAGATTGTTCATTTATTTCTTTGTTGGGTTGTTTGTTTGATTTTGGAATTGGAATTTTTCTCTTTATTTCTGTAAAACTTCTTAAGAGATAGATAACAACAAAAATTTTAAAAGGTATCAGAATACTTCTGCAGTAAATCTTTACTTATCGTGCCTTGCTTGTTCACATTTAAGGAGCATCGGCATGTTATCCTCACACAATTGTTCTCTTATGCCTTTTTATGGTAATATTTTCTCAACTGCAGAAATCTCTTGCCCTGAAAAATAAATACAGTATATGTCGGCGTATTAGGCAACCCGGCGTATAAGACGACCCCCGTCTTTATAGCCAGGCCGCATTCCTAGAACGTCATCTTATACGCCGGAAACTACCAGTATTTCCAGCGTATAAGACGACTCGGCGTATAAGACGACCCCCGTCTTTGGCGCCGATTTCAGCGCTCGCGGAAGTCGTCTTATACGCCGGCATTTACGGTAAATAAATAAACAATGCAATATCAGCATAATTGCCATCACTGAATTATTCTGCCCTTTTTAAATAGACGGGATTTTTTTGCATGCAGTGACATATAGGATAGGTAGGTTCCACTCTTACAATTACCATTCCTTGATACTTGGAAGAAATTTACTGCTCAAGTTATTACTGTAATTAAGCCCTGCAATAATTATTGCAAGTCATGATGGTCATAAAGCAGTTCATCACATAACTGGACATGATTTTATGAATTTTTTTGCTGTGGTCGTTCTGCAAATATGACCCATTGCCAAGCCATCCAAAATGTGATCACATGATCACAGGGTAGCAGATATCAAAACTTCAGAAGTAACTTTTGGGGGGGAGGTCAAAATTTGATTGCTAAGTGACTGGTCGTAAGTCAAGTGCTACTTGTACTTGATTTCTATGAAATTATCTTAATATATATAGTAGAATCTAGTGTCAATGTAATATTTGCACATTATTGCATTGTTTTACAGTAGTGTTTTACAGTATATTGTTTTACAGCTGTGACAGCATAAGCAAAAGTTGTAAATATTTTAAACATGCCCATGTGGTGTTTTGATTTGAGTAAAAATAGGTTTATTTATTAAAACTGCTAAATCATCATGCAACAATCATAACTCTAGAACAACTTTTAGAACATGGGGGCTGCTTTGTGTTTTCTAAGCCATTGGTGCGATGGTTGTATCAGGCCTGGGGTGTTGCAGAGCAAATTATTTTGAGATATTGGAAAAATTATGAGGTTCTTTTATGCAGATAAATTGCCCACTAGTACTAGGCTGAATGCAACATATATGCAACATTGCCAGAAATAAAATTTCTACAATTAAAAAATGCTTAGATTAAGAGAAATAGGTAATATATATGAGAAGAATTAAATAATGGGTGACTAAATTTTGGCCCTAGTCCATTACAGCCTTTAACTCTATGATGACGGGAGACAACATGGTAATGGGTAAATTGTCAGATTGGAAATGAAGAGATTCAAGCTGAAATCCATTTTCAGATTGTACAAGTTTATTAGTGGATGATGCTAGGAGCTTTCTTGCAGTTCAATTGTCTTCACATAGCTGCTGGGGAATAAAATGAGGATATTTTATGCAGTTACCTTGCAAGAAACATGGAATGTAAACCCAATAAGTAAGCAAGGAAGTTAGTGAATTTTAGGCAGCTATCCTAATTTTCTCCTCTCCCTCTCCCTCCCCTCTCTTCTCCTTTATCTTTATTGAAAGAGCCATAGTGGCACAGTGGTTAGAATGCAGTATTGCAGGCAAGTTCTGCTGAGTGCCAGCAGTTCAATCCTGACAAGCTCAAGGTTGATTCATCCTTCATCCTTCTGAAATCGATAAAATGAGAACCCAGATTGTTGGGGACAATATGTTCACTCTGTAAGAGGCTAAGAGAGGGCTGTTAATCACTATGAAGCGGTATATACTGTAAGTCTAAGTGCTATTGCTATCTCTGCAAGATTTCAGTGTTTTTCCTGCAGTTTGCTTTGTGAGAGAAAGGCAACATAATGATAACAAAGAGTAATGAGAACAGAAATGAGTGCTTTCATTCAGTTTTGATTCTGGGCCCACGCATATGAGGAGGCCCCCAGCAGATGATCCTTGAAGGAATGCAGCCTAAAATATATTTTACAAAATTCCTTTAAAGAAAACAAAATGTGCTGTTGGATATTTGAAATTATCAGCTGCATTTGTGCAAATCACATTTTGGAGAGAATATAAATTAGACACCACAGGGAATTTTTACAGCTTTGAGAGACCCTGGGGAAGAATATTTATGAATTAGGAAATGCTCCCGGATCACTTTTTTTTCTCACGGTATTTTCTGTCAATGTAGTAGCACAGAATGTGGGAAAATCCCAAATATTGAAATACTTCTTGGAATAATGTTTGCACAGAATAATATTTGAGTGCAAAATATCAAATCATTTGATTGTGTCAAATACTGAATGGGATTTCCCCCCCCTCCAAAACAGCCTTAAGGAATAGATTTGGAAAATTTGTAAAGGAAAATATTTGTCACTTTCCTGTTTCAAAAAGAAATCTGATTTAAGTGCTTCTGAATGTATGCAGAATTTCTTTCAATCAAACTGAAATATTTATTTCAAAGTAGCTTCTAATGTATAAATAGAATCTTTGGTGTTTTTTTTTTTAAAAAAATATTCCTTCACTTGGACGAAGGCTCTCAAACATTTTATTATGGTGCACCCATTCTTCATTCAGACCACTTTTAAAGAAACCTGGCCTCTCGGAACCGCTTTGGGTGAGATTGGCACAAGGTAACAGTTGAAGTTTAGCTGAGGAAAAGAATTCATTTCTGCAAAGGACAGCTTGTTTCACATACAATCTTGCCAAATTCAGTGTGTAAATGATGTCCACACATATTATTATGAGGAAACCCATCCCATGACAATGCAACATAAATGGGTGCACAATAAATATGTAGATTCCAGGTATGATGTAGCAACTTAGCTGAATTTCTACATGTCTTTATGTTCTCCCATTCAAATAACCGGAGAAATACTGACCTGTAAAAATTGTTTCTGGATTTTTCCAGTAGAGGTTGCATGGTCCATCCACTTAGTAAACATGCTCTAAGTTTTTTAGAGTTTGTGTGGCAAGTTTATTTCATTGTTTACTGTTTAAGAAACATGCAATGTTCACTCAATATGGGCACAGCGAAATTGATCATAACAGCTGCAGGGCTGGAATCATATTGCTAATATTTTTCTTCAAATAGTTTTAAATGCGGTAGCTATTTTACCTTCTTTATATTACTGTTAGTGATATAAATCATTGCCTACTACGATCATCTGACACTGAGTTTTATTTGACTCCAAAAGGAACAAGAACTGGAGAAACAAATACAAATTAACCAAAGGTGGTAAGAAAAAACTCTTGCATTAATAGTTTTACTCCTATTTTTTTTTAAAAAAAAAACCCACAAGGGATTAATTTTTCCATCACTTAAAAATCTATACTGAATGCATCATGGATGTCAAACATGTTAAATAAGAGCCAAAAGAAACTAAGCACTTAGTGGTCTAGTAAAGTCTGCAGAGAATTAGGCTTCTCTGAGAATTTAAACAATGGTTCCCCTCAGCCCCCCTAAATCCCAATTTTATTTTCTTGCTTGCTCTTACTTATTTTGTTCCTGGCAGAGCTGATACCAGTAAAATTCATGCATGCATGAATTGGAAGGGTGGAAAAGAATGCAATAGAACATTTATATATGCTTATTCCCTGCCCAACTCTATGGAAAGAAGCAGAATAGTCTAAAAGCAGGTGTTTTTTCTCTCGCACAGGATAAAAGTTTCCCCAAAGATGTGGGTATGGAAACTAATCTCATTGTAAGCAGTCAATACAGAATTAGAAACATTAATTTTTCACTCCATTGCTGTTTTGCCTAACATTCTTCTATAGTGCATTAGTAAAAGGAAGAGAGTTTAATCCCTTCAAAATAAATAGCTTTTTAAAATGAATACAATGTATTGTTCCCATGCTCCAGTCTATCATAGCAAATGTATTTTCAACTTAAGGTTAGGGCAAGACTTAGGTCAGAAATCCAGGGCTCCATTCAGTTGTATGAGCAAGAAAGTTTCTATTATTTTTTTGCAGTTCAGTCTCCTGTGTATTACATTTGATATACCATATAAAAATTATTCTGGATTTTCATATGGTAAATTATATATTTCTTTAAAAATGGTACAAGGGATTGTTCAGCACAAAAGAACAATTTTGGGGCCAGGAATAGACTTAAAAGCATATAAAATAGCTTAATACTGAGTGGCACTTGGTTTTTCACTGGCAGTGGATCTCCTGAGTCTGAAGCAAAAATCTTTTCATTTCTCTGCCCTGAATTGCTTTTAAAAGACAAGAACTAAACTTGGGACTTTTCAGTCAAAAATGGATTCTACTATCTTGGAGATGTAAACCCAATGATTAAAAAGAGGATGTGGTTCTTCTCCAAGGAAAATGAGACATTTTGGTTTTGTCCTTTGGAGACTGAGATGCCGAAGTTAGGGCCAGCTTTCAAAAAACTGAAAAACCATTTATGATTTCTTTAATATGCTCAGAGTGAGTGTGGAGTGCTTCATTGATTTCTCTCATTCACTCACAGAATTTTTGATGTAGGCTACAAGTAGTATATTTTACAGAATGGATAACCTGGTCAAAATCATCAAATGTTTTCGAGTTAGAGAGGAAGTAATGTGATATGTAACATTGAATATATACTAGTAAGAAGAAGACTATTGAGCGATTAATTAACATATTGTTTATGATAATTAATTATTATTCATTGTTTTTTTAAATACATGAATCCAGACAACATGCTGTTTGCATATATACACATATACCTACAGTGTTGGAGCACTCACAACTCCTGGAGGCAAGTTGTCCCATGGATTAATTGTTCTAACTGTCAGGAAATTTCTCCTTATTTCTAGGTTGATTCTCTCCTTGATTACTTTCCATCCATTGCTTCTTGTCCTGCCTTCAGGTGCTTTGGAGAATAGCTTGACTCCCTATTCTTTGTGGCAATCCTTGAGATATTGAACGCTGTTATCATATCACCCCTAGTCCTTCTTTTCATTAAACTAGACATAACTACTGGTAATTCTTGCAACCGTGCTTTGTATATTTTAGCCTCCAGTCCTCTAATTATCTTTGTTTTCTTCTCACTGATTCCTCACTGATTTCTTCAATAGCATTATAGAAAAATATGGTTGCCCTAAATAAGCCAAAGCAAGTGAGCTATGATTTCATTTTTCTTCTCCAGATTTTCCAGTGCTGAGTCTATCTATCTTTTCCTTAATGGGGACACCAAAGCAGATACCAATTTTCTTTTGGCACACTGGGTTCTTCATATATTAAGCTACTTAAGGTGTCTTAAAAGTGTCTATGAAGAGAATCTCACTGTAAGCATTAGCATTACAAACTTTAAGTTGTAAAACTTGTTTTCTCTTTCAAAGTATGTTTTTCAATTTGAAATACAGTGCAAAAATTAAATAAAATGCAAAAGTATAGTATAAAAAGAAATCTGTCAGCCATGAACTATTCTTCCATAGGTGAAGAGTTCAATTAGCTGTTTTATTGCTCAAACCCATAAATAAGAATCTCCTTAGACTGACATTTTGCACCTGGGTAAGACTAGATACAGTTTCAATAGCATTCAAGGGGAGTCAGACTTTACTCTCTTGTGCCCACTTTTGTAGGGATTCCAGTCTAATTTACTATTTGACTCCTTCCCCTGGTCTGACCAGTCTCTCTAACAGGTCCCTGGAAAAAAAAATCTGTCCGCTTCCATATGAAAGTTAGGGAACATATAAAAACCCAAGGAAAGAAAACCTGGAAATCAACTCTCACAAAGCAAATCTTTAGCATTTTTAGCTGAAACTTGAATGTACAATTCCAATAAATTAAGGAGTTCCATCGTAATTTTGAATGGTCACTAAGTTACTGGTCATAAGTTGAGGACTTCCTGTATTGCTTTGGAACCTACTTGGGAAGATATTCAGGTAAATGAAGACCTCACATTGCCCTGAAATATATTTTTCAGGAAACTCATTTGCCCTACATATCTACTTCAAAGTTAGCTCCATGTATAGTATTTTTCACGCAGAAAGGACTCCCCTTGAAACACAATCGAATCATTTTAGAAGAAAGTATAGAATATAATTATGGACACTGAGAATTAGAAAGGAAATGCAAACCCTTGGCAGAATCCTTAGGAACATATGAAGTTTATTTCTTGAAAAGGCCTCATGGTATAACACAGTGTTTCTCAACCTTGACAATTTTAAGGCATGTGGACTTCAACTCTCAGAATTCCACAGCCAGCAATGCTGGCTGTGGAATTCTGGGAGTTGAAGTCCACATGCCTTAAAATTGTCAAGGTTGAGAAACACTGGTATAACATATAACATGTTATATAACGTGGACCAGGGTTTCTACCACTGACATAGAATAAATGCTTCCATATTGCTAACTGTTATTGTGTTAAAAAAAAATCAGAAATATTAGCAGTGTTAAATGAAACTGCAATCCAAGAAGGAGAATAAATAGTTGCTATGGTTACTGATAGTGAATATACTTAAGGCATACAGCATTACAAGAAACACTGAGTGAAAGATAATTGGTATAATGCTTTAAAAAAATTACAACATGTGGAAACATATTTATAAACTGTGGAAGAAAATCGAAGGTTGTCTTTATCACGCAAAAGAACAAGACTGAATTAGTAAGCAAAGAGTATCCCCCACAAGAATGGTAGCTGCATTCTTTACAAAAATTGTCTAAGATCTCTAGATGGGAAGAACAAGTTACTTTTGATAGACAACAAGACACATGAAAGTATTGATAAAATATCAAAGTATGCCTGAGCAACATGAAATGGTCAACAAATTCCTTGTGGAAAATTTTTCTACCTGCTAAATACATAAGAGGGATGATATAAAGACTAAACTTCTTTTCTATAGTCAAAGATGAAATGATTAATGACCAAAGTGTATATGGACTGCCTTAAATGATTGCTTGCTTCTTAAGAATAAATTACTCATCCTATGATTGTTACTAATGGATTTAGTAATTGGATCAAGACTTGTGTACCAAGCAAAATAGTTCAGTGGTTATGCTTAAAGATCATATCAAAATATAATGTGTAGATATGGTTTGCCTCATGAGCTGATATATTGTAGGTATAATGTTCTGAAAACCTGGGAAACATGTCATACTTTGGATATTCCTTGGAAAGCCTTCAGAATTCCAGAGAAATGGAATGTATGAATGTGTAAACTAAACTGCTTTAAACTCTGTCGTGAACAACAACAACAAAGTCTGTATGATTTTTTTAAAAAATTTCCTGTATGCTTCAGGATACAATGAAAAAGCAGGGGAAAAGATTCAAGAACAATTTATCCAAAATGTACAGGAAATAAAAAGTCAGAGCAAAAAGCAAGTTGAACTAACTCAAAAGGCAAATCCCCAACAATCTTTACACTAAAATCCAGAGAGCCAGTTTGCCTAGCAATTTAGGCACCAGGCTAGAAAGTGAAAGACTGTGAGTTCTAGTCCTGCCTTAGTCATGAAAGCTGGGTGATTTTGGGCCAGTCACTTTCTCTCAGTCCAACCCACTTCACAGGATGGTTGTTGGGAGGAAAATAGGAGGTGGATGGAGTATTAGGTATGTTTGTTGCCTTGGGTTGTTTATAAAAAGTAATAAAGGCAGGCTATATATAAAATAAATAAATATTTATTTATTTCAGTTTATATACATACACACAACATACATACCCCCCCATGCAAATACAAACATTTATGTGCACATTTTGTTTTCTGACAAAGAGGAGGCTACAAATATAAAAGCAAAAAGTACAGTGTAGAATCCTCATATGTAGGGGAGAGACGATTGGCTGACTTGTTTCCTTGCCAAATCATTGAAAGATTTCCACCCACTAGCAATTTTCTTACTTGGTGCATATAATAACTCTCAGAGAATAATGCATAGCTTTCTCTGTTACAGATATAAATTGTCTCTGATCTGTCAGTAATGGGATATCCTCGGTTTTCCTAGAACTGTGTATATAAAGATTTTATAAAAGATTACCGCTGGATAGCATATTTTACATTGAACTCATTATAAAGTGACATCTATTGCTTTCTATTTATTTTATGGTGTTTTAAAGCATGTTATGCACTGCCACATGGTCGTAAAAGGATCACAAAGTGGCTTACTATAAAAGTGACATAAAGCAGTACCATATGGACACAAACAACTCCCCGTTAAAATATAATAATTAAAGCTGCAAAACATCAGAGAAAGAAAAGATTAAAACTCTAAGTTAACTTTCAGAAAACATTTCGATTTCTCTAAAGAAGAAGAGGTGCGCAGAATCAGATTAAATCCCTAACTAGAATTTTTGAATTTGAACTTTATCTGATTCTGGTAGTTGGTTTGCTTCTCACATCTTATTTAGCATCCTGAGTATGTAAGTCCACGGCATATACCTCCTGACTGGGCAAAAGGATATTGGTTGTAACATAGTCCCTTAATTAGAGGTTGCAGCTTGCATACACTAGCATGAAGTTGCTTAGGTAAAATTGAGCTTTGGTTGTGCTTATGTATTATGCTGACAAATTTGGAATATAAGAAGAGTAAGAGTAAGGAGCATGCACTGATGACTGCAATGAAAAGTAGAAAAACAGATATTTATTTGCAAAGCAAAGGGAATGGGAGAGGATGGGGTAGATATAAATGAAAGTGGTTTGATTTTATTGAGTGGAGTTGATGAATGCATGCAAGAAAAGGAAGGTAGAGGTTTAACTATGGATAGAAAAGCAAAATGAATGTTAGAAAGTATAAACTGATACAATCTACATAAAACCTATATGTTGGCAATAATTGCAAGTCATATTCAAGTGAAATATGATGATGAAAAAAAACCAAGATGGGTTTAAAAAAAACCTGCAACTTTATGATTATGATAGCAATAGCACTTAGACTTATATATTACATCACAGTGCTTTACAGCCCTCTCTAAGCAATTTACAGAGTCAGCATATTAAACCCAACAATCTGGGTCCTCATTTTACCAACCTTGGAAGAATGGAAGGCTGAGTCAACCTTGAGCTGTTTAGAATTGAACCCCTCTAGTGAGCAGTGTTAGCAGTGATCAAAATGATTGTGCTAGGTAATATTAATAAATGGGTCAGAATGAGATGAGAAAATTAAAAAAGAGAGAACTGGACCATTTGGAGATCCAAGAACGAAGGAGAATAATTACAGATAGACACCTGCTTAGCAAAAATCTGTCTTGAGAAACGAAGTTAAAGGTGGCAAGAATGAATGCAAAAACCACAGATGGGTAAGTTTGTTAAGTGTGCATAAGAACGTGTTTGTCAAAATTCTAACTGAAATATAAGACAGATGACAAATCCGAGAAGTGCCATGTGGCTTTATGCTAGCCAGCTGCACTTCAGAATAGAATTGAAAATGTATGAATATGAGAAAGAAAGTATTGCACATTTATTGATTTAGAGAAAGTGTACAATATAGTGAATAAGCAATTTTGTATCACAATTAATATTTCAAGAGCAAGTTAGCTATATGTGACGGAGAAAAAGTAATGATCAACTACAGGTTATACAACAATGGTTAAAAACTAGAGCAAGCAAATAAATTTGTATATTTTGATGCTGTTAAGCTGCACTCCCTCAAGTACAGGTGGTCCTCAACTTATGACCACAATACAGCCCAAAATTTCTGTTGCTATGTGAAACATTTGTTAAGTGAATTTTGCCCCATTTTACAACTTTTCTTTCCACAGTTGTTAAGTGAATCTGTTAAGTTAGTAACACTGTTGTTAAGTGAATGGCTTCCCACTGATTTTGCTTGTCAGAAGGTCGCAAAAGGTGACTCCAGGGCACTGTAACCATCATCAACATGAGTCAGTTACCAAGCATCTGAATTTGATCACAGGATCATGGATGATGATGCAATGGTCTTAAGTGTGAAAAACCATCACAAGTTCTTTTTTCAGTGCTGTTGTGACTTCAAACAGTCACAAAATGAACTGTTGTAAGTCAAGGACTACCTATATAACCAAAGTCCTTGATAAACTCTCCTCAAAATCCACCAAGATAAGCAATATTAAAAAGAAAGAAAGAAAGAAATCACAACCAACAAAATTTTAGGAATTAGCTTTTTTTATAGAGAAATGGTTCAAACCTTATGTTAAATTTTAATTCCTACCCTATTTAATGGATTAGCTGGCCACCTCTTTGGAATGGGCTGGCTTGTTTCCATCTGATCTTTATGTTTGTAATAGTCAGATTTCTTCTTTTAGTGAACAGTGTGAGAACTAAATCTCACAAGTGGAATGTTTATAAAAAAATAGGGAAACGGAGAAATTTTAAGATGTGCAAATGATATTAAAAAGATACTGAGAAGTATGCCATCTCTTGTGTTGAAGAAATGAGAGAAGAAAATTGTCTGCCTAGAAGAGAATGCTTCTGGCCGTGTTATTATAAGAAAATGAGAATTGGTTAAATCAGAAGAACCTTAAGTAAATCAACTAAATGTAATGGGAATGGGGTAAGAAATGAGAGAAGAAGTATTTGTGATAATACAATCTAGATATGAAAAAGATGTTAAAATAGATGGTGTTAATTTGGGGACAACAGAGTTAGATGAAATACTCACAGGAACGGAAGAAAAATGGATTAAAAATGTACAGTTATCTACTACATATGGAGTTAGAGGAGGAACAAGTAAAAGAGACAATGATAAAATGAACAAGGAATTTTGGATGCACAATTGAATTAGATAGATGGCAGCAACTATGGGAAAGAAACTATAAATTGTCAATGGCAACTGCATATAAAGAAAATATGTACGAAATGTTTTACAGATGGCACATGTCTCCAGAAAGATTAGCTAAAATGTTTAAGAACAGGTTTATGAAATGTTGGAAATGTCATCAGATACCAGATTCCTTCTACCATATGTGGTGGACGTGTGTAGAAGCTAAAACTTATTGGAATATAATTAGAACATGGACAGAAAAGATGATACAACAACATATAGAACTAAGACCAGAAATATTCCTATTGGGTATTCTACCAGGGAAATACAATAAAGAGAAAATATATTTAATTATTCATATAATTATGGCAGCCAGGATTGTGTTTCCACAAAATTGGAAAGCCCCTCCCAGAGGGAGAGGTGATTGGGAAAATACTGGAATGTGCAGAAATGAATAGACTAACAATGATAATTAAAGATAAGACAGAGTCAGACTACTATGAAATCTGGGGAACTTTTTATGATTGGCTGAAAAGAGAATATGGTTAAAAGATAGTTAACATCAATTTAAATGAAAGAAGAAGGAGCAGATAAGGAGGGAGACCCAGGCGACACAGTATTGAATAACTGGAGGTTGTATAAATATTTATAGAAGTATATACCGAGAAGGTTAGATAAATAGAAGTATTAATGTAAGAGAAAATTAATCTTATTGTATATAATACAGATAGGGAAATTTGGAGAGAGGAGTTGCTCGGACATTACCCCTGAATTGTATCTGAAGAGGGATGAGAGGGAAGAAAGGAGAGGAGAGAGAAAAGAGTAAAGGAGGGGAGAAGGAAGTAGGAAGGTTGGAGGAGAAGAGGAGAAGTGGAGAGAAAGGGGAGGAGAGTGGTGAAGGAAAGAGAAGAGGAAGGAAGAAGAGGGAAGTAGGGAAGAGAAGAAAGGGAGAAAGAAGGTAGAGAAGAAGGAGTGTGGATACAGTGAAAGGGGAAATGGGTGAGCAACACCAAAAGTCATGTGTATGTATTTATTTCATTTTATTAAAAGTATCTTATATATGAATGTAAAAAGAATGTATGTTAACACCTGATAAATATCACGGTATATGTATGGGGGAGAGTTTGGAAAAATAAAAAATTATTAAAAAAAAAGAATATTTGTGATAAACAAGAAAGATGAAGCCAAGGATGAATTTGTTTATTTATCAAATTTGTTTGCTGTCAATCTCACAGTTCATGCAGCCTTCCTCTTCCTCTTCTTCTTCTTCTTCTTCTTCTTCTTCTTCTTCTTCTTCTTCTTCTTCTTCTTCTTCTTCTTCTTCTTCTTCTTCTTCTTCTTCTTCTTCTTCTTCTCTCAAAAATTCCATTTTTGTATTGAACAAGCATTAGAATATAATAATCATCACATTCATAATAATCTTATCAAAATATAATCATATACTAGAAAGTAGCAATCATATTATTAAAAATAATATTTCCCACATTAACATTAATTGTATAACGATCGAAGTATTTACTAATCCGGCAATTCTGAGTAGAACAGGCATGGAATGATTGGACTGAATATAAGATAAGATAAGATAACCTTTATTGACATTTTATTACTCTGGGCACAATGACACACATCAAAAATAAAATTTAGTTGCCCGCTCTCAAAGTGAAACACATACACGACACACACCTAAACATACTATACACAACATATGTATAGATCCACACTCCTAAATATACAAAACAAATAAATATTAAATACTGTCCATCTCGAATATATAACGGAAGGAGGAAGCTTGAGAGTTCACAAGGTTAATGCTATATGGAATGAAACTATGGCTGAATCTGGATGTTCTGCTTCGGATAAGAGAGTGTTTGGTATGAAATAAGGATACTGAAGTTAAGTCATAACGAGACTGAATGAGGATTTAAGCCAAAAGGAAAAGGAATAATATATGAATTGAAAAGGGAAGATTGAGTTTACAGAGTTGATAATACCCTTAAAAAGAAAGAACAAAAGGAGCCGGAGTGGCACAGTTAGAATGCAATATTGCAGACTTACTCTGCCACTACCAGGAGTTCAATCCTGACTGCTTAAGGTTGACTCAGTCTTCCATCCTTCTGAGGTTGGTAAAATGAGGATCCAGATTGTTGGGGGCAATATGCTGACTCTGTAAACTGCTTAGAGAGTACTGCAAAGCACTATGAAGCGGTATATAAATCTACGTGCTATTGCTATTGCTGAACAAAGTAATGGAAGCAATGGTAGAATGGCACAGAGAGATTTAGTAAACTAGTTTTAGCCGTTTAGTTTTTGTTTTTCTAATCTTATGCCCTTAATTTCTGTGACTTATTATTTCTTATTCCTTTTCTATGCATAAAGTTGTTTATCCTGAAAAGAAATACAGCATGTATTTCCTTTAGCATGATGGATATGTAGATCTTGCTTTACTGTCCTGAGATCCGTAAACTCCATTTGGATATTGTTAACTGCCAAGTCTAAAAAGCTGTTAAACATATGGAAAAGCACTCTTGGAAACATTTTTGCAAACACAGTAGTGATAATGGAGCAAACTTTTTGGCAACCATTTCTCTGAATATGCTCTTAACTGTACTTGATACAGTTCATTTAACATTTTTTTCTTTATTGCACTCAAGTACCATTCCTGTCTTCTCATTGGCATTAGTTTATTAGTGTAACTTGCAAGCATGGAAAGAGCCTTCAGAAGTGTTACATCAATTTCCCAAGACACATATTAAGGCATTTTGGTGACTTACTGGATCAGAGAACTATTTGTAGAGGATCCTTTATTTGTAGGGAATACAAACCCTCAGGTCTGGCAAATATCACTTATTGTGGGCCTAACTTATTTGGCACCTGTGCTCAGTGATAATTGAATGGTTATTAGCAAGACTGTTCAATCAAACCTAAATGATTATGTCCCGCTATTCCCTTGACTTTCCTGCCTGGCTCATCTGAAAGGAAGATGAGTAGAGTATTGGCAGTAGCAGGTGAATGAGTGAGAAGAAAAGTAAGCCAGATAACACATAGGAAGAGACAAGACAGTTGCGCCTAACAATCCCAGGCAATATTGACCCTTGTATTCCTTCCTGCACATCTTAAATACAACGCCATTAATCTTGAACTTTATTCTCCATTCAAGGTTGTTTTATTGCCAAAACGACAAAGAAAAAGTGAAGTAGTGAGGTATTGTTTGCTGCTCCTGTAATATCTGTTCTTCCTATCTCAGTTGCAGGAAGTAATTTTGGAGAGTGGGTGATATGCATAGTTTTCTTTCTAATGTAAGAGAGGATACCATGTTACTTCTACCCATGTTTTCCAAAGATGTAGTCCAATCAATGCTCCAGAGAAAGCACTTCATTTTAAAATGTGGCACGGTCAATAGTTTTCTTTCCAACTGTTTGTAAATTGTGACAAGGGCTGAAGTTAAAAGTAATTGTATATATTTGACAAATGAGAATGCTACTGGGCTATTGTGGACTTCAGTGGCTTTGTTTGGATTTTTTTTTAACTAAAGATTTTTTTTCCCATATAAAAGAAAACTTTGTTTGTGACAGAATGGAGACAGTAAACACCATCTGCTTTCTTGTTATATGACCTCCCAGACATGCAGACTGCACTTGCAGATGATAGTCTGAGTTGCAGAAAAGGACTAGATAATGAGTTTTCTTATGCAGAAACAATTTCAAGGAAGAGGAGAGGACAGGAGTTAAACATAGTCTAAGACGCTGGCAAGAAATTGTAGCAAAGGTGGAGAGGAAGTACAAAAAGGAAGATAGCTAATCATCAGGTGGAAATTAGACAATGTAAATTGCTGAAGAAATTCAGGTCCCAAGGTCAAATGACTCAAGATCATTGATTACATATCATATGGGCATAAGGATTGCTAGAAAGGAGAACAACCCAATGTGGGGTCTATTTACCGTACACGAATATGTCTCATATCACTAAAAATGCAAAATAATGGAGAAGAACAGGAGTCCTAGTATATCTGAACTGGTCACTTAAACATTGCTCTTCTGTAGATTAATTCTATCAGTCATTGCTGTGGCATATTTGATTTAGATCAAGGATTTTCTTTCAGGGAACGCCTCTTCCCTTGAAATTTTTGTTACCTCTAATATACAGATAATTTAATAATCCAAACTACTGCATTGATGTATAAAAACCAAATAATTGGTTTTGTGGGCTCAAAAGCTAAGGGATGGACTAGTTTGGTTGTTGCAAAAATTAGTTATTGTAATTACTGATATGGGATTGCTTTTGTATGCCTTATATACAAGACGTTGTCCTTGAAAAGCCTGCTTATTTCCTGTTTTTTGTTTGCTTCCCAAGAAGTGATCCTAGTCAGAAAGGAGAAAAGGGTGAATAAGTTTATAGTATATTACTGCCTTGTTTTTCAGGTGGAAAAACTTAGTAGTCTCCTGAATTATTACATCAAACCACAACAATAAAGATGCCGAATACTGAGTTACAACACACTAAGTAGAACAAGTTGCCCAATAAAATATCCAATAGGCTCATCTAATATGAAGACCTACTTTTAAAATAAAAATACCCAGATCAATGTAGTTAAGTTAAATTAGGTCAGTATAGCCAAATAGGCATTGGGGAGTTTTGATTCACTATTGTTCTTGGATATTTATACAATATTCATTTATTGGGCTATTCCAAAGGAAAGTATAGGAGATTATTTGCTTTGTAGAATCCACATTATTTATGATTAGGCACTGGAATCTGTTTAAGGCATTTCCACATGGCTTTGAAAAGTGCTAGTAGTTTAGGAAAAAACCCCACAAGTGGAGGTGCCTTATTAAAGATACAGTGAGTAACGGGGGGGGGGGAGCACTGATGATGTTACCTAGTTTGGATAATGAAATGTCTGCAAGAAAACAACCAAGCTCAGAAAGCACCAAGGAGCCCTCATTTCAACCCTGAGCTGCAAATATTCTCCTTTATTGGAACAGCTTTGAGTTTTTTCTAGCATGCCCAGTGCCTCTTTCCCTATCTTGTTCCCTGTCCATTTGGTTTAAAAGACATTTGAAGGAATTGCAATCTTGGACATTTTTTGGTTTATAGTTGATTTTTTTTTTTCTGTGAAAATTCTTTTTCTGAAGCAATGAATTCTCTGTGTAAATGGATTTGCATTTGACACAAATATAAAAAGTTTATAGATTACTTTTCTGTCAGACTAATTAAATAGAAAATGCCACTGATACTACTGGAAAGTAATACTTTGGTTTAATGATTTACTGCTGTGTCACCAGTGTATGCACAGAATATTTCACCTTTTCATAAGGATGCTTCTGTAAATCTTGTTGATAGATGGAACACCATGTGTCTGTTTGCATATATAAAATTGTCTTGCTATGTGGCTATGTAATAGTTTTGGAAAAACTATTGTTTGTCTTTCAAAATGTGATATAATTTGGAACTATGGGTCCCAAACACAGCCTATGTCTTGAGTGACCCCAAATACTAAACCATAATGTGATTAGTTTGGTAATTGTGATGCTAGGCTCCATCCAATCAGGTGTAAAGACACTGTGGCTTACCATGAAGTGTTTTTTTCACTACTGTATAAAGGCCATTTTCCAAATGCTCCCTCTCTCAAAGGTTAAATGGGTGATAGTTCAGAGATACTTTTTTATAGTTGTGAATCAATAGTAAGATATTTTACTGAATACCTACAAATCTCAATAGGAGTGGGCAAAAAAACGCCTATTATTTTGGGGCCAGTCACTATTTAAGAAATTTTATTATTTGTGCCTATGCTACTTTTATTTTGCCAATATATTTGGAATTTAATTTAATTAATGAATTTAAAATACATTTTTACTATGAAAGAATAAGATACCTCATTAATAGGCTTGGAAGTTATACTCAGTAGTGCACAATTGTCAAATTAATGTTTAGGCAATACACCAATCATTTATTAGTTCATTTTTGAAGCTTCAGCTCTTTAATTTTCCATTACATTTTTCCAGTTTTCCACTTTTTTCAAAGACCCAGCTAATCTACTGTTGAAGGAAAAGTCTTCATCATGGTTCAGTCCAAGCCGGGAATAAACAACATGGCAACTGCTTTAGAAAGAAGGTTGCAGTTTATTGAAGAGGAGAGCCAGACAGAAAGATGGCCCTGGAAGAAAAGAGAGAGCACATGTAGGGAGTGGGTTTTTAATACCCTCTGGGGCTTTTGTTTGGAGCTGTTTCCTGTTCCTGTTTGAGGGAATTGCAATTTGTATTTCCTGTGTGATGTATTCTGACCTTGGCATCTGTGGTTTAATCCTATTATGTCTTGTCTTAGAGTTTGGGAGGGGTATGTAGATTTTAGGTGTCTTTGTCTTTCTAAGCTTCTAGCTGGGGGCCTCCAACCTTCCTGGATTATTTACTTCTTCATTTCTACAGAGCTGGTTTCTGCTTGGGGGAGGGAGACTTGGGGCTATTAAAAAAACTGGGCATGCTTTTCAGCCTCTTTAAGATCCTTTGAGGAATTATATTTTTCTGCCCTTTTAATATTTCCTTCTCTGGGGGGCTGACTTCCCACACTACCTTTGCATAAATTGTCATGAAATTGTACACATTCTAATAACTGCCCAAGGGCATTAAACCTGCTAGACGTGTGATGAACTGGAAAATTAAAAAGGTTTCTATAGCTATCTCCTTATTTTAAGAAGAGCCAGCTGAAGATATTCTACTTGTTGTTTCCACATTTTTGATAGAAAAATAGCCAGGGCTTCTTCAATTCTCCTAGGATATCAAACATCATCATCATCATCGTCATCATCATCATCATTGTAGTAGTAGTAGTAGTAAAGTTGGAAGGGACCTTGGAGGTCATCTAGTCCAACCCCCTGCTCAGGCAGGAAACCCTACACCATTTAGGACAAATGGCTGTCCAGTCTCTTTTTAAAAACTTCCAGTGTTGGAGCATTTACTGCTTCTGGAGGCAGGTTGTTCCACTGATTAATTGTTCTCACTGTCAGGAAGTTTCTCCTTAGTTCTAGGTTGCTTCTCTCCTTGATTAGTTTCCACCCGTTGCTTCTTGTCCTGCCTGCAGGTGCTTTGGAAAATAGCTTAATTCCCTCTTCTTTATGGCAGCCCCTGAGATATTGGAATACTGCTATCATGTCCCCCCTTGTCTTTCTCTTCGTTAAACTAGACATACCCAATTCTAGCAACAGTTCCTTATATGTTTTAGCCTCCAGTCCCCTAATCATCTTTGTTGCTCTTCTCTGTACTCTTTCTAGAGTCTCAACATCTTTTTTACATCGTGGTGACCAAAACTGGATGCAGTATTCCAAGTGTGGCCTTACCAAGGCATTGAAGAGTGGTATTAATACTTCACGTGATCTTGATTCTATCCCTCTGTTAATGCAGCCTAGCACGGTGTTGGCCTTTTTGGCAGCTGCAGCACACTGCTGGCTCATATTTAAGTGATTGTCTACTAGGACTCCGAGGTCCCTCTCACAGTTACTACTATTGAGCATGGTGCCACCTATGCTGTACTTGTGCATTTGGTTTTTATTGCCTAAATGTAGAACCTTGCTTTTTTCACCATTGAATTTCATTTTGTTAGTTAGTGCCCAGTGTTCAAGTCTGTCCAGATCCTTCTGTATCTGAAGCCTGTCTTCTGGAGTGTTGGCTATTCCTGCCAGCTTGGTGTCGTCTGCAAATTTGATGAGTTCCCCATCTATCCCTTTGTCCAAATCGTTGATGAAGATGCTGAAGAGCACTGGGCCCAGAACAGAGCCCTGGGGCACCCCACTACACACTTTCCTCCATATAGATGCAGTTCCATTGATGACCACTCGCTGAGTTCAGCCGGTCAGCCAGCTACGGATCCATCTGGTGGTGATTCTGTCTACCCCACATTTTTCTATCTTATCACGTAGTAGGTTGTGATCTACTTTATCAAATGCCTTACTGAAGTCCAAGTAAATTATGTTCACAGCATTCCTCTGATCCACTAATTTTGTCACTTGGTCAAAGAATCTTGCTAGATCTCAAAGCGCTGAGAACATTTTGTAGACTTTTAATATGGGGTAAAGGTGGAACTTAACTGCTAAACAGAATTTGCTTCCCCTTGCTTGAGACCTTTTGGTGAATCATACATAAAGTGCAAGCTGCACTTATTGAAAATGCGGTTAAAAAAGGTTTAATAAATACATTTTCATTTGAACTCATTCAATTTTAAAACATTTTTATTTTATGCATAACTGAATGTACAGAACAGAGAAGATTAAAAATAAAATAAATAAATAAAATAAAAATAAAAATAAACCACATTTCTATGGAGAGAAATAAATAAACGGTACTATTTCGTTAACCAGGACACTAAAGTCTATGTCTGTTTATTTATTTTTTTATTGAAAAGTTTTATAAAAGTTACAATATACACCCTAAAACCCACCCACCTTAACCCCCCGTCTCCCTCCCCCACTTCCCAGAGCTGAGTACAGGGTAACAAATATAATAATCATACTCTAACTAACATTAACCAACTATACAAATAACCAAGTCCATAATGCGCTTTAACTCCCCTTTAACATAAAAATAAACAAATTAAAAATAAACATAATAACATAAACAAGTTAATATCCTAATTCTTTTTTTATTGAAAAAGTTTTATTAACAATTAACAAATTTTTTAACCCCCAAACCCACCCTCCCCACCCCCTAGCCCCCACTTCCCAGAGCCGAGTACAGGGTTATTACAAACATATTAAACAAAATCTAATTAACTTTAACAAATTATACAGTAACCAAATTCATACTTAACCCTTAACTTCCTTTAAACTTTAACATCATAATATTATAAACAAATCCATTTTAAAACAATTATTATAAAGTACCATAATAACAATAAATAAACTAAATAATTTCCATTATAAAATGCTATTAATAATAATAATTATTTAAAATTTAATCATAAAATAAATGGAACTTTTTAGTTCCATATTTAATCTGAATATAATCTATCCATCTTCTCCATACAATAATATATCTTTCTTGTGTATGATTCTTTAAATAAGCAGAAATTTTTGCCATTTCTGCTAAATTAGAAACCTTAAGTGTCCATTCTTCTAAGGTAGGCAACAAATCTTTCTTCCAATATTGACCTACCAATAACCTTGCTGCTGTTACTAAATTCAACATTAAAATAGTTTCTTTAACATCAAAATCTACAAAAATCCCTAGTAAAAAATAGTTGAGGAGTAAACTTTATCTTCCTTTTAAAAATCTTTTGAATGTTCTACCAAATCATAATCCAAAAAGCTTTAATATTTTTACAAGTCCACCAAACATGAAAATAAGTTGCATCAGAACTACCGCATCTCCAACATTTAGGCTGTAGATTAGGATACATACAAGACAACTTTTTAGGATCCGAATGCCACCTATAAAACATTTTTTAAAAATTTTCCCTAAAATTTTGAGTCTGTATAAATTTAACATTTCTAATCCAAATTATTTCCCATAAATCCAATGGGATCGGTTCCTGGATATTCTGAGCCCATTTAACCATACAATCTTTAACCAAATCCATTTCTGAGTCCAATTCTATTAACGCATTATAAGTTCTTTTTATGTGGGCCTGATTCTGATCTTTAATCTGAATTACCAAATTTTCATCTCCTAATGTTATTCCAACTTTCTTATCTAAAGTCCACCTATCCACTATTTGTAAATATTGAAACCATGACTGTAAAATATTTTCTTGCCTTAATACATCTAAAGATTTTAATTGCCAGTCAGTACCTGACCAAATAAGTAATTCTTTATACAAAATTTTTTCAAAATTCATCCCCTTAGAAATCCCCTCAATTGCATGTCCAGGAATCCCCCAAATAGGTATTTTGTAATTTAACCTGTAATAATACTTTCTTAAAATATGTGATTTAAAAGCCTGATCTACTTTCTTATTGAAAATTAAATATGCATGCCAACCATATAATAAATCCCACCCTTCAAGAGAAAGAATATTTTTGTTTGTTAAATTAACCCAATCGCTTATCAAAGTTAATGTGGCTGCATCATAATATAATTTCAAATTAGGTGCTTTAAGCCCTCCTCTTTCTCGAGCATCTTGCAAAATCTTAAACTTCACCCTTGGTTTCTTCCCAGCCCAAATAAATTTATTGATACCCTTCTGTCACTCATCCAAATTAGCATCTTTTTTTAAAATGGGTATCATTTGAAACAAAAAAAGAAACTTTGGTAGAACATTCATTTTTACAGCTGAAATTCTCTCCAACAACGACAGTTGTAATTTTTTCCAATCATTTAAATCCTTTTGTACTTTTGTCCATAATAATTCATAATTATTCTTATATAATTTTCCATTAGAAGCTGTTATATATACTCCCAAATATTTAACCTTTTTCATTATCTGAAAACCTGTAAGTTTAACTAAAATTTCATTTTCCCTCTCAGTGATATTCTTAGATAATATTTTAGTATTATTATTTACTTTAAAACCAGAAACTTTCCCATATTGAGTTATAAGTTCCAACAAATGACTAACAGATTGAGTTGGTTGTAATAAAGTTAAAACCAAATCATCCGCAAAAGCTCTCAATCTATACTCATTTATTTTTATTCCTTAAGTACGGTTGACTCTCGAATCTGAATTAACAAAATCTCCATTGTTAAAACAAATAACAATGGGGATAATGGACATCCTTGTCTTGTACCCTTTTCAATATTAAAAGTCTCTGTCAATCCCCCATTAATAATAATTTGAGCAGACTGTTGTTGATATATAGCCTTGAGAGCATATAGAAACTTATCTCCAAAATTCATTTTCTCTATAAGTAAAAATAAAAATTGCCAATCTAATTGATCAAAAGCTTTCTCAGCATCCAAAAATATAAAGGCCACAGGGATCTGATTATTCTTATCCAAATACTCAATTAAGTTAAGGATTTGTCTTACATTGTATTTCATATATCTTCCTGTTATAAATCCAGACTGATCACTATGAATTAAATCCTTCATAACCTGCATTAATCTATTTGCCAAAACTTTAGAAAAAATCTTATAATCTGTATTTAAAAGAGATATAATTCTTAGGCTCAGTAAGATCTTGATCCTCCTTCGGGATCAATGATATAAAAGCCCTTCTCCAGGAAAGGGGAACCGGAGCTCCCAGCAAAATACTATTAAAAAGTTCTTTTAATAGCTCTATCATCTCTTCAGATAACATTTTATAATACATTGCCGTTAGTCCATCTGTACCTGGGGCCTTTCCTACCTTTAACTGCTTAATAGCTAAACCAATTTCCTCTGAAGTAATTAAAGAATTCATCACTTTTGTTGTTCATTAGAAAGTTTAGGAAAATGTACTGATTGTGGATACTTCTCTACATCTAAAGCATGTATATTGTCGCTAGCATATAATTTTGTATGAAAATCTAAAAAACTCTTTTTAATCAAATTCTGTTGATAGACCTCACTACCTTTGTATTTTACTTTCTCTATAATTCTTGCCTTCTGTTTCTTACGTAATTGATAAGCCAACCACTTCCCAGGCTTATTTGCATTGCAAAAGGTATTATGTCTCATATAGCGCAAATTAGTCGCAACCTGGTCTGCCATTAACATATTAAATTGCGTCCTGAGCATGTTTATAGAAGCCTTTAACTTATTATCTGTTGGATTCAAGATAAAAGCCTTTTCTTTTAATTTGATCTCTTCTTCTATTTCTTTACGTTTTTGTATCAGTTTAGACCTAAGAGCATTATTCATATAAATCAAAATTCCCCTCATATAAGCTTTGCTAGCATCCCACACCATAGACATTGAAGTATCCTTATTCATATTTAAGACAAAAAAATCCTTCAAATATTCTCTACATTTCTGTACAAGCCCCTCCCGTGTAAATAAATTTTCATTCAATCTCCAAGATCTTCTATTCCCGTCTTCCACAAATAGCTCCAACCACACAGGACTATGATCAGACAATGTCCTAGGAAAAATCTTGACTTTCTTAACCCTAGAAAAAAGATCACTAGTAATTTAAAAAAAAATCAATCCTAGAAAATGATTGATGTCTATCCGAATAAAAAGTAAAATCTCTGTCATTTGAATTCCTTTCTCGCCAAATGTCAATGAGTTCCAGATCATCTTTCATATCAAAAAAGGCTTTGGGTAATTTAGTTTGATTAAAAGTTTTAAAAGAACCCTTTTTTATCCTTCCTTGAATCCAGAACTCCATTCCAATCTTCCATCAAGATAACAGATTTATAATCCAACTGAGTTATTTTTCCATGCAAAAACTTATAAAATTGTTTCTGTTGCTGATTAGGAGCATATAATCCAACAATAAGGAATTTCTTGCCTTGTAATATTAAATCAATAATAACATACCTTCCTTGAGAGTCAGAGTCAATTAGTTTAGCCGATAAGTTTTTTTTCACATAAATTACAACTCCCCCTTTTTCCCCTGGAGCTGAAGCTATGAAATGCGATCCCAAATGAGGATTTATCAAATATTTAGAATCCTTCAAAGTTATATGAGTCTCTTGCAAACATACTACATCATTATTGTGTTGTTTCAGATAGTGAAATACTTTTTTTCTTTTCTGTGGTGAGTTCAGGCCATTAACATTCCATGTCAGAAACTTTGCCATCTCTAGTGGCCTGAAGCCTCTGAAGCATAACTTGAAGATCAGCTGTTGAAGATCTTTTTGGTCTTGCTCCTCCCACAGGCTCTATAGTAGTGGTTCCTTCTGTTATTTCACTGGTCTTCTGCTTCTGATCTTTCTCTCTATGTTTATGCGCAGCACGAGTCATCCTTTGTTCTTTTATCTCCAGAATCTGTACAGCAGGTTCCGCTTGTGATTCTCTAGCAAACAATGAAGTTGCACCTCCAGTTGTTTGCTCTTCTTCAGTTTTACCAGCTTGCGGAGATAAGGGCGAACCTGCCTTCAGAATGGAGGAATAAAAATCTTTTGCCTTTAAAACTGTAGTTAATCTATAACACGTTTCTGCATAATTCACCGTTATCCCAGCTGGAATCTCCCGTCTGAACTGAATTTGACGTCGTTTAAGCTCCTCAGATAAAAAAGTAAAATCTTTTCTTTTTCTTAAAATTTTTGGAGGTATTTCTTTTAAAATTATGACATCTTGAGCTGCAATTTGAAACCTCTGTTTGTAGAAAGCCGGTATAATTTCATTAAGAATTGATCTTCTGGAGAAATAAATGACCACATCTCTAGGTAGTTTTCTTTGTCTGGCAATCCATGAGTTAACCCTAAAAATTTTTTCAATCTCATTCCGAATTTCCTCCGGTCTCCATCCAAAATTGAAAGCAATATCTTTAACCACTAACTCTTTTAAGTCTTCTTGTGGATTTTCTTTCATTCCTCTAATACACAGCGCAAATTCCATGTCCCTATACTGTGAAATAATTAATTCATCCTGTGTCATATCTATCTTATTCTCAACCTCATCAACTCTGCTTTCCAATTTTGCTGCATTTTCCGTCACCTCATCCAATCTATCATCAAGTCTCTCAATATGTACCGCAAGTCCTTGAAATGCAAACATTATGTCCTCTCTCATTTCTCTGTTTTTTTCCTCCAATAATTCTGCCATTACAGCCCTCTCCGAAGTCATTTTATGATCCAAACGATCAGCTACCTCCTCTTTAATATCTAAAGCAGTTTTTTTAAAGCTTCTTGTAAATCTTTAAGTAAAAATGCAGGTGGAGAGAAGGAGGGGGTGTCTTTGGCTTAGGCTGAGAGACAGTCTGTGTTATCGGAGAGGAAACAGAAGCTTTAGGGACCGAGGAGACGAAACGTTTTGAAGCTATTTTTATAAATTCACAGTCTTATAAGATCAAAAAAAAAAAAAAGGAAAAAACAAATTCCCAAAGACAAAAAAGAAAGTTCTTGCCTCTGTATGTAAAACAAAAACTATAACAGTCTATTAACTTTGTTGCGAAACCTTCAAACAAGAAAGCCGAGTGCCATCTTTAACTTCTATCACTTTCCCTTTCTCTTCTTAAAAAAAAAAAAAAAGGAAAAATTGGAGAAGATACTTTTCAGGAGTTAAAGTCCCAGATAATCACAAATCTAATTTCTCCTGGTCAGTTCCATCTGCTTTTAAATACTCACAAGCTCATTTTAAGAAGCAGATGTGGAAGCGGCGTCTAGCTTTGTTCCTAAATTTCGGAACAAAGACGACCTGGAATGCGGAGTTAAACTCGGGCTCCAAGGGAGATCTTACCCTCCGACCTCCCTGAAGTTATGGGGGTCCAGGGGAGCTCTACCTTTACTCAAGAGGCTCTCCTCTTCCTCTTCTCCCAAGGAAAGAGGTTTTAAGCTGTGGGACAGCTGATTTTCGCTGTCTCCGCAGACTTTTACGCGATCCCAGGGCGGGCGGCTAGAAGAAAGCCGCCATTGGCCTGGCAAACGCTACCGGAATCCTAATTCTTGAACAATACAATATCCAAATTGTTAAACAATACTAATACTAATAATAATAATAAAACTAATAAAAATTCCACTATAATAAACTATTAACAATAATAATACTCTAAAATTTACTCATAAAGTAAATGGAACTTTTTAGTCCCATATTTATTCTGAATATAATCTATCCATCTTCTCCAAACCAAAATGTATCTTTCTTGTGAATGATCCTTCAGATAAGCAGAAATCTTAGCCATTTCTGCTAAATTTGACACTTTAAGCGTCCATTCTTCTATGGTAGGCAAACAATCCTTCTTCCAATATTGCCCTACCAATAACCTTGCAGCTGTTATCAGATTCAACATCAAATTAATTTCTTTAACATCACAATCTACAATAACACCCAATAAAAATAATTGTGGAGTAAACTTTATCTTTCTCCTAAAAAAGTCTATGTCTGTTTAGTTACCACATATTAACACTGCTTGAATTTAAAATTTACATCGCAGCAGCTCCTACTGTAAATACCTTTTCTCTATTATATGTCAATGGTGCTTTGGGGGCTTAAAATAAATAGATGTAAGGTCTACTTGTAAAATTTCAGTCTGCCTTCGTTGAAAATAAAAACTACATACATACATACACACATACATACATACATACATACATATATAGTCCTTGACTTATGAACACAACTTAGTAACTTTTCTGTTACTAAGCAAGACAGCTATTAAATGAGGTTTGCCCCATTTTACTACCCATCTTGCCACAGTTGTTAAGTGAATCACTCCACTTGTTAAGTTAGTAACACGGTTGTTAAGTGAATCTGGCTTCCCTATTGATTTTGCTTGTCAGAGGGTCACAAAAGGTGATCACATGACCCCGGGACACTGTAATTGTTATAAATACAGGCCAGTTTCCAAGCGTCCAAATTTTGATCATGTTTGATCATCTCTAGTGCGACCTCTGAGATATTATTTCTCTGAGCAGGACTTTTTTCTCCCTGAGCTGAATAGTTTGTAAAGGAATCTTCTCCTTTTGTAAAATGGGGAAACTGAGAATCTTACCTTCTTTGGAAGTTTTACAAATTACTAGAATTAATCAATATTTTGTTTATTAAACTATTTTAAAATCCATAAACATTGTAAAATAAAAGATAAATTCCAATTCTCAAAATGATGCTTCCTGCAGGAAATACAGATGTTCGTTGTGTATTAATCTCTTCTATGTTTTCTAAAATCTCTTCCATTAAAAAAAAATTAATTACAGTAAAAGAACAGGATGAGAAATGTTCTCTGAACTAATCTTCATTGTTTTGCTCCCAGCAGTCTACTACTAATGTTGATTAGCACATCAGACTGTTGGATGCAATAACAAAAAAAAGAAAAAAAGGCATATGATCATTGCTATGGTTACAGCAGATTATGAAAAAGAGCTAAGTATCTAGATTTTAAAATTATGCAAAAAAGCAGGGCTTAGCAATACAGCCACCAAAACCAACTCAGAAATACTTTTTATTTTGTTCTAGAAGAGATACCTCATGGTTTGATCAGTCTTTCGAAATACAGTAGGACTGTTATTCTTAAAGCTGAAGCTGTTTGAAATTTGAGAATTTGTTGTCCCAACACATCTGAAGAGTCCTGACTGCAGGACCTGGATATAGATAAATATATACCTTTAGATACTTACAGCCACAGAACAGGGTAGTAATGAATATAATTCACAATAAAGCATTACCAAATCAAATCAAATATGTTTATTACAGTCTTTGATCAATCTTTACAGTAAAAGAGAGAAATAGTTTCATGTAACAATTTGTTATAGGGAAAAGGAAAAAAAAACCAATAGGACAATAAAGCAATATATCAAATTACAATTTTTGTGTAGTTGTGAAGATATTTGGCCACCTGATAGTTCAGTGTGAGGTTAGTTAAACATAAAATGTAAACATAAGTTAAACATAACATTTATCTGTGCGGCTCTTGTATTTGGAAATGATTGGGGTGATTCAATCCTTACCTGAATACCATTCACTGTTTGCTAGCTAAAAGTGGTAGAACAGAGGTCCCCAATCTTTTGGGCACGATGGACCGGTTCTTTGGAGAGAGATTTTTCTGCGACCGGAGGATCCGTGGTTTTATGTACTACCTGCATTCCACGGATGGGACTTTGCTTGTTTGTGCAGACCAGTTGCTGGCAGGAGTCCATGTCTCTGTTTCCTAGAGACATGGCAGACTCATTTTCTTGCCTATAACATCCAGACCAAGAAGAAAATAGAAGCAGCAAAATGAGATGTATTAGGACAGTTGTTAGTGAAACAACTAATGAAGAATTGTTTTCACTGCAGATATTCATTAATAGGATTTGCAAGATAAACAAACTAAGCCTAAATTCTGACCAAATAGGAATGCTGTTGATCAGTAAGAAATCAGAACTGAAGATCTGAAGTTAATCTATTCTGAGTTAAACTATGTTCTCTTTGAAATAACCTAAGGTTTGCATGTAGAGTGTGCTATTTCATCCTGAGCTGGGCCTGGAGCCTTAGAAATCAGTGGTGGCAAGTGATAATATGCACAATTTTATTTAGTACACCAGCAACTTTTCTTGGACCAGTCAGTTAGAGCAATATTTATGCATGCTTTCTGTATGAGCACTCTGCAGTGGACTCTGAGAGACTAATCTTAAAGTTTTTAGAAACTTTACTTGGTGCAAAAGGTGCAGGGAAGTTTCCATCTGCCTGTCTATCATGTCACATTTAGGATTTTATTATATAATCATAGCTTTAAACTAACCACAGATGCTTACTGTAATATAATAATAATAATAATAATAATAATAATAATAATAATAATAATTATTAACAGACTTTATCTACCAAGGCAAATAGGTGGGCGTGGAATGCTACAAGTACATCAGATGGTTGAAGAAGAAAAAATGGCTTTGGAAGAATATCTGAAGAACAATGATGAAGATGCACTGAAATTAGTATATCAGGAAGGCTTACTGACTACTGGAGAGACCAAACTGGCCTACAAGAAAGACCAAATGAAGAACAGAATAGAGGCATGGGAAGACAAAG
Organism: Crotalus tigris; assembly: GCF_016545835.1. Classification (NCBI taxonomy): domain Eukaryota; kingdom Metazoa; phylum Chordata; class Lepidosauria; order Squamata; family Viperidae; genus Crotalus; species Crotalus tigris. The sequence continues at coordinate 5,470,912 of NW_024096460.1, read as the reverse complement.
CACTACATGGCCAATACATTAAAAAAATAGCTGGGAAAGCAGATAATAACAAGACCTGGCAATGGCTAAGAGCAGGAAAATTGAAGAAAGAGACCGAGGGACTAATTCTGGCTGCACAAGACCAAGCCTTAAGGACAAATGCATATAAAGTCAAAATTGAGAAGACAGCAACAGACAGTAAGTGCCGCCTATGCAAAGAAGCTGAAGAAACAGTGGACCACTTGGTAAGCTGTTGCAAGAAGATTGCACAGACTGATTACAAGCAGCGGCATGACAAAGTAGCAACAATGGTGCATTGGAAGATCTGCAAAAAATATCATTTGCCTGTAAGCAAAAACTGGTGGGATCATAAAATAGAGAAAGTCATAGAAAATGATAAAATTAAACTGCTCTGGGACTTCAGAATTCAAACAGACAAGCACCTGCAACATAACACCCCAGACTTAACAATTGTCGATAAGAAAGACAAAAAAGTCTGGATAGTGGACGTGGCAGTGCCTGGAGATAGCAGAATAGAAGAGAAAGAACTGGAGAAGATAACAAAATACAAAGACCTACAAATAGAAATAGAAAGACTGTGGCAAAAGCAAGCAAGGGTAGTACCAATAGTCATAGGCTCCTTGGGTGCAATCCCAAAACAACTGGAGCACCACTTGAACACCATTGGCATTGACAAATTCGCTATTAGTCAATTGCAAAAGGCGGCCTTAGGAACTGCTTCCATCCTGCGACGATACCTGTAATACCATCAAACATCCACATCTGCCTATCCCAGGTCCTGGGTAAGGACTCGCTAGGTAGACAAAATGCCAAATCCAGTCTGAACATCTGGCTGACTGTGCGATGATCCATAATAATAATAATAATAATAATAATAATAATAATAATAATAATAATAATAATAATAATGATGATGTTGGAAGGGACCTTGGAGGACATCAAGTTCAACCCCCTGCTCGGGCCCTCAGGCGCTTTGGAGAATAGTTTGTTTCCCTCTTCTTTGTGGTAGCCCCTGAGATATTGGAATACTGCTATCATGTCCCCCCCTCATCCTTCTCTTCGTTAAACTAGACATACCCAATTCCAGCAACCGTTCCTTATATGTTTTAGTCTCCAGTCCCCTAATCATCTTTGTTACTCTTCTCTGTACTCTTTCTAGAGTCTCAGCATCTTTTTTACATCGTGGTGACCAAAACTGGATGCAATATTCCAAGTGTGGCCTTACTAAGGCATTGTAAAGTGGTATTAATACTTCACGTATTAATATTTTGTGAACTATCAATATTACTTTTAAAATTACAGTAGAATATAAATATAGACAAACACATCTGAAGTGACTGCTGTCTCCAAATACCTTCTAAAGCCAGTTATTAGCTACCCATAATCCTGCTATTTCTCGGACATAACCTCAAATAATAAGCCTTTTAACCTTTCCCTCACAGGGGAAATCCAGGAATTTTATATTTATCCTGTTTGGCCATTTATTTTACCTATCAGTTCAAACTATTCAAATGCATCACTCTGAACTTGTCCAATACCCTTATAAATGAGGTGGGGAGATAGTACAGCTTGAGAAATCTTTCCAACCCTTTCACTTGTATTTTTTTCTGAGTTTAACTAGTAACATGTTTTGGCTATACGGATGTCATTAGCAATAACAATAACACTCTCTGGGCGGTTTACAATCTCAACATATTGCCCGCAACAATATGGGTCTTCATTTTACTGAGCCTGGAAGGCTGGAATGCTAAGTCAACCTTGAACCCCATCAGGAACGAACTCCCGGCTGTGTGCAAAGGTAACCTACAATACTGCATTCTAATCACTGCACCACCAGGGCTCCGCATTGGGATGGCTACATATATATTGTCTTCTCATAGGTGTGTGTGTGTATATGTGTGTGTGTGCTTTAATACTGAATTTCTATGTTTTCATGTATATCTGTGCAGTGGGAAGCACAGAACAGGCAACATAGGTCTTATTCCATGTCACACGACTCAGAATTAGGAGGGAAGCATGGAATGAAACAACCTGAAACATTTTGAGTCACTGTCAGATTGCTTCTGCCATAGGGGTGAATTACTGTATTATTTTTTTTCCTGGAATTTTTTTCTCTGCAGCCCCCACCCTGATTCAGCCCATTTTTGAACTAGATCTTTATTTTTCCAGTTCTGCCTTCATGCAGAGTTTTTTCTGTTCTTTTTTGTTTCAAAGACTAATCCTGCCAACGGTCAGACAGATGAATGGTCTAGGCCTAGCTTTCTTTACATAATTTCTTTTCAATATTCTTGGGAGTTGGAGAGAATATAAAAAATTGCATAGGACTGTTCATAGTCCCGTCACTAGAGACTTCTTCTGTAATCATAATGCCACAAACATAATAATAGAAATGACAATGTTCTTTTTTTCTCTTGGCTTGCCCCAATATTATCACTAAATTTTGTCCTAATCTTGTAATTATATTTGGTAAAATGTGGGTTTTATAAAAAGCAAATTAATGTTAAGGGTGGATCAGAGTTCATTCAAGAAGCAATAAAGAACAAATGCATATCAATATAGGAAATTCTACATTGTTATTAGTTATTCTTTAGTCAGAGAAAAAAAATAATCTGATAAGCCTACTCCTAACCTAAAATCTAAATCTATAATTTCTCTCATCTTATGTTGCTAGTCAAAATGATAAACTGAATTAGACTGACATAATACTATAATTGATTATATTACATTTTAACAAATGAATACATTTGTACCCTATATTTCTTTTTAGACATTACACTATCATGTAGCATTAAATATTTATGCCTGGCCTTTCAAATAGTTTCCTGGTTACCCAGAGGGAGATCTAAAAAACCCTACAGTTAAGTTAGTCTGCGGTTCTATAGTGCATGTGACCAGTATTATACTTCGGTAATTAGTGTAAGGGGGTTCATAAATGAATAAAGATCTTTTGAGAATTTAGTACCTTTTTATTTCCCTCAGACTGTTGTTATGCATCTTGGTATTGATCTGATATTTTACCAGCAGCTGAGTAGTCAATAAAGACTGAAGTTGGCAGACGGGAGAAAAATCTGAAGAGAGAAGCAAGAGCTTAGTGTTTAGATATCCATTTATTTTCCTCTACTGGATAAATTCTTGCGACAACATTCAAACTAATAGTGTTTTCATATGACAGCTACTTAGGGAAAGTGGAGTTTCAGCAGAATCTTCAGAAGGAAAGCAATATGGCAAATAAATCAATTCTAGCTATACTGTTACAAAATATTGATGTATTAAATTAAGTCAGATAAAATGTAGAATTCAACAAATATTGATTGAAGATCCTGCGCCCCCCAAAAGTACTTGAAAGCAGGATTCTTCTGTCATATTGGCCTTGTACAGATGGAGTTGTCACTCTTTTTTTTTTTTTTTAACATCTTCAATAGATAGACCAACAAAGTCTTAATGGAAAGAATTAATTGGCAATAATGCACTTTCTAGAGAAATTTCATTTGGGGGAAGCAGAACTGGATCTATCAATCTGTCCCTAGTTTTATGCAGTTATTTGATCATATGTGCTGAATCTGTGTTCTTACAAGTTGTCCCAATGGTGCTTTTTCAAGAGGCAACTGGACTTTCTTGTTTTTCTTTGAAGAGGTTTTGCTTCTCATCCAACAAGTTTCTTCAGCTCTGACTGGATGGTGGGGCATGGAAAGATTTATGAAACATCTTCAAAAGAAAACAAGAAAGTCTTACCAAAACATTTTTATTAATCTGACTTTAGTGTAATAATTTCCTTAATGTTCACATTTAGCAACTTTAAAAATTCAATGAATATGCATAGAATTTCAGTTTGGATTATATTGTATTTCAGTTGTATTCAGATGCTCATTATCAGGGTTAAAAGAAGATGTTCTGGTAAATCTATTTCCTATTCAAAAAACATTAAAATATCTCTAAAAATAAATGTACTACTCAAATGTTTTAGGTAATTGAGGATCTTTTCCTCCCTGATAGTAGTGGTTTAAAGAATTGAATTGAATACTATATTTGGCCAAGTGTTTTAGATACACAAGGAATTTATCTCCGGTGCAGAAACTCTCAGTGTACGTACAAAATAGCAGAATAATGATAATCATAATACTCATAATAATACCAATAAGAGAGAGGAAAAATTTCAAAAAATTAAGTAGGCCCATAAAACAGAAGTCATATCAGGAGGAATGGCTCAAGATAGCTTGCTATTTTAATTAAAGAAAAACTTTGGCATTCACTTCACATTTCACATAGAACTGCCAGTTTAACTTTAGGCCAGTACTGATACTCTGTGTATACAGAGTATACACAGTATACAACAACTACAACAACAACAATAATAAAAGTTGGAAAGGACATTGGAAATCATCTAGTTCAACCCCCTGCTCAGGCAGGAAACCCTATACCATTTCAGACAAATGGCTGTCCAGTGTCTTAAAAACTTTCAGTGCTGGAGCATTTAACACTTCTGGAGGCAGGTTGTTCCACTGATTTAATTGTTCTGTCAGGAAATTTCTCCTTAGTTCTAGGTTGCTTCTCTCTTTGGTTAGTTTCTATCCATTGCCTTCAGGTGCTTTGGAGAATAGCTTGACTCCCTCTTCTTTATGGTAACCCCTGAGATATTGGAACACTGCTATCATGTCCCCCCTCGTCCTTCTCTTCATTAAACTAGACATACCCATTTCCAGCAACCGTTCCTTATATGTTTTAGCACCCAGTCCCCTAATCATCTTTGTTGCTCTTCTCTGTACTCTTTCTAGAGTCTCAACATCTTTTTTACATTGTGATGACCAAAATTAGACACAGTATTCCAAGTGTGGCCTTACCAAGACATTGTAAAGTGGTATTAACACTTCATGCGATCTTGATTCTCTCTCTCTGTTAATGCAGCCTAGCACTGTGTTGGCTTTTTTGGCAGCTGCAGCAAACTGCTGGCTCATATTTAAGTGATTGTCTACTAGGACTCCAAGATCCCTCTCACAGTTGCTACTATTGAGCAAGGTACACTCTATACTATACCTGTGCATTTGGTTTTTCTTGCCTAAATGTAGAACCTTACTTTTTTCACCATTGAATTTCATTTTGTTAGATAGTGCCCAATGTTCAAGTCTGTCAAGATCCTTCTGTATCTTAAGCCTATCTTCTGAAGTGTTGGCTATTCCTACCAGCTTGGTGTCGTCTGCAAATTTGATGAGTATTACACTTGAGGCAAATAGCAAGTTAGAAGAGCTTAACAAAGGTTTTGTGACATTTATACTATTGACAAGGGGGAACAATTGGAGAGTTGAAGGGAACAACTTTCTGGAAGATTCAGTTCCGCAAGTGTTGGCTTATTACACTTTCCCAACTTAATAGTCACTTAAACTGTTTGCATAGATTTCTTTCTTTGACTCCTTCACATTTCTTCTCAGCTACTGCATGTCTTTAGTAGTTTTAAACTGATATTTTGTGGTATCTGATATCTCATTACCTCTAGTTCCTGCTCCTGGTTCTCAATCCTTCCCTTCCCTTCCCTTCCCTCCCCCCCTAATAAAGTAAATACTGTCAACTCCAAAAGATGTAGCAAATTACAGTCTTTCATTCTTTTACTTAGAATACAGCAGGATTAGGCTTTGTATTGAAATGTCATTTCCTAATAGAGATTGTTTTTTTCCTTTTTAGAGACAGCACTGAGCGCCAGAATTCCTTCTGTGGTGAGCTATTTAATTTTTATTTTCTTCTGCACAACAAATTCTGCTGCACAAAGATATATACTCCCAAACAATCATCAATGCTTCACCATTTGCTGCTTGAAGTGATGGCTATATTTTGCTTGAAGACTGGGTCAGGCTTATGCCATTATGATTAGCCTTGACAATTGCAAAATGAGAACCTAATGGGATTAATATGTGACAAATATTTTGCATATGAAATATTCCAGTTAAAGCTGCACTTTCTCCAGAAGAAATGTCTTGTTGTATGAACCATGGAGAATTGCTACCAGTCAGTATGGAAAATAGCCTAAATTAGTGTTTCTCAATCTCGACCACTTTAACATGTGTGGACCAGCATGGTGGCTGAGGAATTTTGGAAGTTGAGTTTCCCACATCTTAAGAGTTGTTGAGGTTGAGAAACACTGGCTTAGATGGATAAAAGGATTGGTGTGGCAATGCAGTGCCCTGAATTCTGGTTCACAAAGTTCTTTAAATCATCCAACTGAAATCCTGCTGGACTTTCTATCCTATGCAAGAATATTTCTAGTTTTTAATAGCTTTGTCTGCTTCCATGCTAATTTGTTTCCGCCTTAGCTAACTGACCATTAAGTATTAATACCATCTGTCTAGCTAGAATGTTTTTGTTATTTTAATTCTGCCACCCAGAGACTTTGGAATTAAAGACATCCATAACTGTTCCTGAAAAAAATATTTACCATTTGCACAGCCTAAGTACACATTTTTTTCTTATACCATTCCAATTGTCTGCCTCTGAAAATAATAACTGTCTACTTGCTAGAGCATTTTGCTCCCTAAAAATGACCCTCCAGATCTCATGTATTTTAAAGTGCTGCCACTTCACTTTGTAACACAACCAGATCCTTGGCTGAACTTAACAATATGTAATTATTACATGGGGGTAGGTAGGAGATGTTACTTGGATCTGAGAAGAGTTCAACTCATGTCTCTGTTTCATCATCTTTCTGGATGAATGTCGCTCAGTCATAGGATTGTAAACATGTTAATGCTTTTCATCTATAATGTTTTCCATCTGTGACATATGTTTGACAGCTGGCAATAGGATGTCATGGTCATAGGCAGATTTATCATTTGATATCTCCCTGCTATTCTAAGATGGATTAATAGCTATTTCTGAGGTATGTGACACAGAGTCTGACAGGAAATGCTAAAAATTCAGGCTAAGGATGTAAGTTTTTAGATTTTGACTTTGTTGATGAAAAATGGACAAATGATAGATGGCATAAGTATTATGCATTTCTTTGATAAATTCCAGTGCTAACAATTGCTAACTTAGGACATCTCAGTGATAAATTGCCTTATAGTGAACAGTAGTCCTTGAATAAGTTTACAGAGCTAGGCTATTTTATATATGCTTTTATGCACAGAAACCCCCAAATACAAGGGAAAATAGATTAATTTTTGTAATTCAGTACTTCTAGTTCTAATAATTTGTCAAAGGTATCCCAAAACATTACTGAGTAATCACAATGATAAATACTTTAGACTCAAGATGTTTTGCTGCTGAGCAACATAAAAGATAGACTTTATCCTCCAAACAAAAATATGAAAGAATAACAACAGAAACTAATGCCACAGTGTCTGTGAAATAAGGCAAAATATTTTGGTTTTGGTTTAGCATCAATATTTTGATCACAAGTGGTTCAAGGCCAAGTAAAGTAATTTATTAGCTAGCTGTTGAGAGTTTCTTGTAACTTTTTTTTGGTGGAGTGTTTGACCTCATAAAGTTTGGGAGCTTATGTTAGTTACATTATGCTTCTACACTTCAAGGGCATTGGAATGGTCAAATTAGTCAAGATGGTTCAGCTTTAATAGCACAGTTGTAATTACAGTATCTTGACTTCTCTCTCTCACTCTCTCTCTGAGAGAGAGAGAGAGAGAGGGGGGGGGAGGGAGGGAGGGAGGTGGGGACCACTGCTATAGATTGACATAAACTAGGAACTATCTGATGCTTTAGTCAAAGGTCCTATCACAGCTTCCTTCCATAAAGGGAGAATTATTTTATTGCTGAATTCACAATATGTAACAATTAGCTGCCTGCTTATGATAGCTCCAAATCACTGATAATGTTACCCAGTCTAGTAATTTTTACTTTATTTATTTATTTGTATCCACCTTTAAGATTTGTACAAACAACCCAAGGTAGCCAACATATCCAACACAGCTTCCTCCTCTTATTTTCTTACAACAACAGTCCTGTGAGATGGGTTGGGCTGAGAGATGATGACTGATCCAAAGTCACCCAGCAGGCTTTCATGGTGAAGGTGAGACTTGAGCTCACAGTCTCTTGCTTTCCAAGCTGGTGCTTTAACCACTAGACCAAACTGGGTCTTCAGTTTGAATAATGGAATTAAATAATAAAATTATATATTCTCTTTTACTTTAAACAATAAATTTTAAATAATAAAATTACAGTTTGAGTAATGTAAGCTTAACAAGAAAACAATCAAATTTGGAGAGTAGCAAGGACTCAACAATTGAACCCTAAGCTATGTATTTTGTTCTATAGGACTCTCAAATCAGTCACCCAGGTAGCCATTATGCCCTACCCCATGGCACCCAGGATATGTGTTGTGATACAGGCTAGTATTTAAGGATGGGGGAGCAATCTCATTGGAGGTTATGCCAATCTCATTTGATTCTCTTACAATCCTTATGTGAATGTCAGATGTTACTACACAGGCTATAGCTTTCAATTCTATTGTCCCTGGGTGTGGAGACTTTGGGACGCTGGATAAGATAATCTGAGAGAACAGGCTTAAAGAGAATCTTAGCATGATGGAGTTACAGCTATCCATTACGGCTCTCTCTTTGCTCCAGTGGTGTTCCTTGATAGATGCACTATGCTGAAGGACTTCGTGACTTGGGCTTTCTACTAGAATCACATCTCCTGCTAGCAAATAGCAGGTGCAAGCCACAACCAGAGAGCAGACAGACCTTTCTACAGTCACTCATTTGATCATAATTCCCCCCTCCCACATACAGATCACTCAGATCACTCTGCTGTGATTTCAAAACATTTGCCTACAAAGTTTTCAAGCTTTCATTGATGTGAGCACATTATACCAATGCTTGGACCTTGTATTGGTTGCCAATAGGTTTCTGAGTAAAATTTAAAGTACTGATGTTGATCTATAAATCCTTACATGCCTCGATGCCAAGTTACCTGTCTTCTCCAATTGGAGTCACCCTGATCAATGTGATTTAGCCAGGTAAAGTTGTCTCCATTTTAGGAAGGTCAGAGTAGCTGCTTTTGGGTGGTAGCTCTGAACTAGTGGAGTGGCCTCCCACTAGCTAGTCAGGTTTGCACTTTATTTATTTAATTTATTATTAAATTCCTTTGCCATCCGCCTTGGGGTTTAACGTGACTCTGAGCGGCTTAAATTTTAAACATTAACTATTTTCTGGAGGTTGCTCAAAACGGAGCTGTTCTGAAGGATCTCTGAGATGTGATGCCATCATGGCTGGGTTTATAATTAGTTTTATAATATATTCTACTTTCTGAATTTTGTGTCAGTTGGAATGTGGATGCTTTAATTGTATATTTTTATTGTGCATTTTTAGCTTTGTGAACTACCTTGTAGATATGGGCCAGAAATGTGATTAATAAACAAATAGCTCACAAATGACTAAATAAATATCAGATAGCTCCTAGTATATTTACTAATATCATTTTTTTTATTAAATTTATAAAATCATTCAATTTATACCAGACTTGCTGATGGTTCATTTAATTCCTGAAGAATAAAATCTCAAAAATCGTATACAAATGGGTAAGTGCCTTTAGTACAGTATGGTGCCTCACATTTTTTGTATGTATGTATCGTCTTGAAAAGAATAGTAAACATAAAGTTAAAAAAAATGTGTACATACACTTCTAGAAGGGCACTGTCAAGGGCGTGAGAGCTGCTAAACATCCATTGTTGCCAATTCTTTCCGATAAATTCACTCCTCAGGCATTTTCAAATGTTTCAGCTTTTCAGCAAAAATATAAATAAATTCAGCTCAGGAGAAAAAAAAACATTTTGGCAAGATTTATGAGAATAATAAATGAGTACAAGGAAAATGAAGTACCTATCTGTCTTACATCAAGATTTTCTTCTGTGAAGGTTACATTAAACTTATCTAACAAATTCAAGTTTAGGAAGAAACTAGCCCTTGGTGAGGTAATTTGCCCTTCATCCTATTTGGGTTAGATTAGTTCTGTTATTTAGTAGCCCTATCCTGTAACTCAAAAGGAATCTTTTCTCAAGGTCGAAGGATATGTTCCACTATTTTTCTTGCTCCCAATTATAATCCTGGTATCTGTATCCTATCAGTTTTGCTTCCAAAATTAAATCACATGAAATGACTAAACATGTTATTGGGGTGGGATATGAGAAACTCTATGTTAACTCTTTCAGAGGAAAAGGGACAATGACAAGCTGGATAGAAGTTTACTGTGTCTCCACACATTATTATATATTTCAGTTATTGGAAAATTGAATTACAATTGCACTAGGTGGACAAAGTATAAACAAGGAGAATTTTCTAGGAGCCACCATCTATCTGGATGGCAAGAATTTGAAGAACTAGTCATTATCAATCAAGTGAACTTCTCTGCCACGTACCATACTTTCCGGCGTATCAGATGACTTTTGCAAGCGTTAAACTTGGCGCCGAAGTCGGGAGTCATCTTATACGCCGAGTCGTCTTATACACCGGAAATTACGGTAGTTTCTGGCGTATAAGATGACTGTCTAGGCATGCAACTCGGCGCCGAAGACGGGGATCGTCTTATACGCCGGGTCGCCTTATATACCAGAATATACGGTAAGTCTAAAGAACCAACCTTTCTGAATTCAACCCACTGCCATTTCTTTAGGTTGAGGAGACTATACATTCTGGAGCTTGCAATTATAGCAGTGATAATTGATTTTATAGATAATGTGTCATTGCAACATGATGCATATGTTCTTAAGAATAGACTGCTGTCTTTGATGAGAAATAATCTGCATTTTTATTGCCAAGGAAGTCTTACTTTGTTTGCCACAATTATTTTATTGATCTGAATTAAACTTACAGTTTGATGGTAGAACTGGATTTTGCTTAGAATGAAAATATTCAAGCAGAGTTCATAGCTGCTTTTAGGCAGCTGCTGTGGTTGCTGAATGCTTCCCTCTTTTATGATATAATCATGGATGACAGACCAATTGTGCATGTATTACTATCAATAATGTATGACATCAGCTACGAATCTGGGGCAAGAGTGGAAGGGTGGTTATGGTCATCTGGGAAACTTTGGTGGCTTTCAGAGGTACTGCTCTGCAGATAATTAGATGTGATGCCTTATTTGTGAAATTGGGCCATAACATTTGACTGCTACTTATACTTACTTATACCAGTTTCCCTGCTACTGGCAGTCTTCCTACCAGAGCTACTTGATTTGGCGATGGAATTCTCCAGGCTTATGGTTATGGGAGTTGAAAGCAGCTTGGAAATTCATGGCTACTGTGGCAACCATAAACTTGATCCAGGTTATTGCTGACCTAATGTAGGAGAAGGAATGTCAGAACCTGGGGGTGATGTCAAAAGAAAAATCAGCCTAGAGTTTCTACATAGTCACCAACAGACTAAGTTCTTTCCTTCTTAAATTCCATTGACTCTTACCTAGTGCCAAAATAGTACTAACCATTAGTTGAGTAGATTCCTGTGCATAGGCATTAGTAGTAATCAGTTTAATTGGAACCTCACATGTGATCCTGGTCTTTCATGCCTGATATTAATCTACTCAATTAATCGCATTATAATTCAAGAGGGGTTGGACTTAGTCCATTTGTGGCTATGTAGAGATTCTGGGCTGATGCTTTTTTTGACTCCACTCCTAGGATTTACCACTCCTTCTCCATCCAACTCACCTGGAGAGTTGCACATTAAATATGCTTTTGTCTTGGAGCAATAACAATGTGATTTGCAGTTGGAGCTTTGGAGTTGTGATCAGTCATCAGTCCCTTGTGCTCATTCATCAGTCTTTTATCCTGGACAGATCACTTTCTGTTAGCCTTGGACTTTTCCAGGTTCAATTCAGGACTGTTCATTCCTGTTGCCTAATGAACCTGGTAGAGTTCCAATGGGAACTTGGATTTTTTTTCTGAAGCACTGGTTTGCATGGATTGACCAAAATCTTTGTCTCTGCTTGGAATTAATAAGTGGCTTTAATGGGCTGTGAGAATAAATGTAAGAAACAGGACGAAAAGCTGAACTGAAACAACAATCTAATAAGAAAAATCTGAATCTAAAGCAGGAATGGGGTGGAAAAAGCAGCTCAGAACTGAATCTCCCTAGAACATGGAGGAATGGGAGGGGAAAATGCTTTCTGTGGGGAAAACTGCATGCACAGCAAACTGCCATGCTTTCCCCCTCACAAACCTCATAACCTTTTGATACCCTTTGTCCCAATGAAGCAGCCAGAAGGTCACCCCCTTTTGACTTAATACCTTACCTACCTAAATAAATAATATGCTTAAGTTCCCCCTTATCTCTTCTTGTCTTTGTCAGTTCTTTCTCCTTTTGATCTACCTGTATTTGTTTTTACCTGGTCTCTGAACAGGTAATATGTTACTAGAAAATAGTTGCTTATATGAAGGAATTTTCCAATGAAGAAACTTTATGTCAGCATCTAAAGGTTAAATTTATGAATGTAAAATGTCAGCATTTAATGTAAAAGCCTATGTATGTAAAAAGTATATAAAAACCAATAAACACATAGAGACTCTCAAGCTGTCTCAAGCTGTCACAAGCAGCTCTGCAGCAGCTTCAAATCTCTGCTCAAGACATGCCTGAGTCTTTTTCTTAGCATCATTACAGCTTTCCAACTTGCAAGTTATATTACTATAAGCTATAATAACTATTGGTGTTTTGGGCTTTTGCTTCCTGATCAGGCCTACTTTGAAGGCCTGACAATGTCTGTAATTTTGGATTGATATCAGTTTGCAGATTATATTTGTGCACGGATTCTGGAAGACCCCCTCAATTTTCAGAGTAAGTAGTATAAGAGACACTTAAGAGCACAACTGAGAAAAATTAAAAAGCCAGTCTGAAAAGAGACATTAATCTGTGGTAAGAACTATCTTTTGATGGGAAGGACAGTGAAACATATTAATTTGTCTGCCGTATTGCATCCATGGATACCCACCTGCCAATTCTCTTTTAGATAAATTGATCTCTCCTTTTCTTCCACTTTTTCTAATTTTTACAGAGGTTTTCTAGAGAATGGAAAATCACATTTGTGCTTAGTAACTGTCTGTGGCACTTAATTTTGGAAGCTTGCCAATTTGCTTACCCATCTCTTCAACCACCTCCAACAGAGTATTTTGCACCTGGGTCTGAGTCAGCTTTGACCCTTGATAATTGTTGATTAAATCTGGATCTTGCTTTCAGGCAATTTCTGTTCTGTTTGGAAAGTAGAAAGTTGACACTTAATTTCTCCTCCATAATTCTTTTAATTTCTTCAACAGTTATCTTAATAATATTAATGTTGAAAGTATTCAAACTGGTTAATTTTGTTTCATTCAACCAGCTTGTTTCCTTCCTAGATAAGAATATCTTTTTAGATAAGAAAATGGTAAGTGAGCACCTGTCCACCCTAGATGAGTTCAAAAATATCTATACTGGTTTACAGCAGCACTCCAGAGTTTTAACTAGGAATCTTTCCCAAGTACATCTGGAGACCTTGGGACTGAAGCTGGAATCAAAGCATGTGTTCTGTCTTTGCCTTAATTTTCTTTTGCAGGATGAGTTTGATGGCTAAAACAGGGTTATAGGATTTGACTGTGATTGCTATAGAGAGGCTATGAGAAATGGGTTTTTTATATGATATTATAAAAATTATTGATAGCTTTTCTTTGTGAAGGCTATCATTTTCTACGATTGGCTATTTTCAGAAAAAGAACCTTTTGGGTTAAATAGACCGTTTGACCTCACCATTAAACTCCTGCATTGAATTAACCTTCTTTTGAGTTAAATGTCATTTCGGTTTCTATTTTCATTTTATATGTGCGTTTTAAAGTAGAGAGCATTTTGAACTTCATGAAAGAAAATAAGGAATCTTCAGAAAATGTTACAGGCTAAGCAAATCCGCCTCTGATTTAAAGTCAAATCAAATCTTACATAGAAGGAAACAGAAGCAATATTTAGCAATGTGATATGATAATTTTGGCAATGTATTACTATATTATATTGTATATCGGCAAGGCCTGCAGCATTCCAAATACATTTTGGGCATGGAAAGTGTGACAGTGCTGCAAATCCTTTCCAAGGATTGCTGCAGACCACATGGAAGAAGGTCAAGCTGTCTTTTTGAATCGTGAAAGCAGCTTCAGCTTTTCCCAAACTTCCTTCAGAAGCTGTTCTCAGCGACTTCCATTTGGATGGGTGTGCACAGCCTCTTCATTTATTTATTGTTCCCAGGCAAGTGAAGCGGTGCATATGGTCACACATTCAGAGACAGCCAAGAGCAGCTTCTAAACCGACCATGGGAGTCTGGAAAAAGAGGGAGCTGCTTTAATGATATGAAATCCAATATTCCAGCACATTCTGAAGCATCTAGTTTGAAAGGCTTGCATAGCCTCCCAAACTGTTATTGCTTGCAGCTGTGTACTGTAGTAGTGCCAGATAAAGTCATGTTAGTTGCACACACTGGAAAACGACAACAACCCACAGACTTCGTTCTGAAAAATGTCCCCAAATAAAGTTTGAAACAGTTCTACATATTCCTTTGCAAATCAGAGTCAGAATTATCGTTAATACTGTCTCATGCTTTCTGTCTGCATGTGCACTTGTGTATATGTGTATGCATATGAAATGAAAATAAAAATAAAGAAATGAAAGCAATTGTACTCTTCCTGAATACTCAATACATCCAGAATTTTAATAATAAAATACTCAATATCATCTGAAATTATTGGCCCATTTAGTTACTGTATTTTTTATAATTTGGCCACCACGTGTGAGTATGGTTTCTGTAAGAACACATGAGAATATCAGAGTGCAAATGCAAGCAATCAGATTCAAAATGCAAAAGCTATTAAACATTACTCAACTGAAAAATAAGGGCTTTCCCTTTAAAGAGATAATCTTTTGTCATTTCATTTGTCTGTTTCTTTGAGCTGTTATTGTCTCTAACTTTTGGACAGCTTACATGAAGAGGAAATTTTGCAGAGCTAGGCTTCTGTTACATTGTTAGACATCGTACAATAAGTCATGACCCTGGACTTTACTATATCCTGTAAAATGTTAGTACTAAAGCCTTACCCACACATATTTTCTTTGGAATAGAGATCACAATAAAACCTTGAATCTTCTCCATTTGGAAATGATTCCTCTTTTAATTGAGATATGCCAAAATCAGAGTGTTTGCTACTTTTAATGGGTCCAATTCTGTGAAAATACTAGCCTTACATCCTGGCAAATAATGTTGAGCATTTCTACTTAGTTATAGTAAGCTTTGTGGGATTCAATAGAGGTTGACCTTCATGTAATTTTCTTTTGAGATGGTGGGAGTATCGGAGAGATTGTTTTCAATACATGTCAGTACTTGCAGATTACAAAGATTAGGTGTCCTAAAGAGAATAGCTATGTCTGGCAGTTTTTGGTCTCTTAATATATTGTCACAAATATTTCCTTCGCTTGGTACTACTGTGCCACAATGCCATTGCTTTGTGTACTTTGATCTACTGTAATAATTCTTTTCCTCTTCCTTCTAATTTAGTGTTTTGCAAACTTGGCAACTTTAAGATGTGTGGATTTCAACTCCCAGACTTCCCCATCCATCTAAAAACACTGTTCTAAAGAGTTGTCCTATTGAGGAGACAGTGGCCTATAAATTTAGTAAATAAATAAATAAATAAATAAATAGTGTTTCAAAAATAAATCTCACTCCGTCTCTTTTTTCCCTTTCAGTCAGGTGCTATTTGCAAGATGAGTCCCACCTCTGTGCTAGTATTAACACATATTGGATGGGAATTGCTCTATCTCTTTAACTTCTGTCAGTTATCTCTTAATATTTCCTTCCTTCTTTGGGATTTTATTTATTTATTTATGAGACTTATATACCGCTTTAAGTGCAAGCACTCTCTAAGCGGTGTACACCAGTAAGCAATGTATATATATATTTACATTGCCCCCAACAATCTGGGTCCTCATTTTACCTACCTCGGAAGGATGGAAAACCCCAACTGAAGGTTCTAGAAATTCAAAATGACAGAGCTAAAGTTTCCCATCATAACACAATCATTTCTCTCTGGAATGCCCCTAGATATATTCTTAACATCTTATATGGTCCTTATATGAAACCTGGGGTGCTACTCGTTAGGATAGCAAGTGGGCAATCTTTAAGTCTTTCATATGAAAGTTGAATTTCTTTCTCTTCCTACTTTGATAGAATCTACTTCACACATGTTATTGAAATATCTGTTGTACACCAAATGATAATTAAGCTTAATACTTCTACTTGTTAATGATTCTAATTGTGATCACGATGTTGTTACCTTTCTCCTGGGTGGCCACTTTCCAGAAACCACTGCTTTTACTTTTAAACAGTTTACAGAGTCAGCATATTGCCCCCCAACAATCTGGGTCCTCATTTTACCAACCTTGGAAGGCTGAGTCAACCTTGAGCTAGTCAGGATCGAACTGCTGGCAGTTGGCAGAGTTACCCTGTAATACTGCATTCTAACCATTGCATCGCCACAGCACTTAATCAGTTACTAACTTTTTTAAAATAATGCTGGTCTTTTTACTGTGTTTGTTTACTGTGTTACTGTGTTTGTCTTCAGAGCATAAGTAAATCTAATTGATTGATATTTCCTATAGTGAAATAGTTGGTATAAAGGAAAAATGTGCTTCAGAATTTGCAGGGCCCTCCATAGCCCTTGGCAACTTCTTAAAGCTGCTATTTCTTTTCTGAGGCCATGTGGCTTCCCTCCATCTTGCAACGTGCTCCAGGAACAGATACCTTTGTTTTAAGGAGAATTATAGATGATGTATCTCTATACCATATAAAGCAGATTTTTCCCATCAAATCCAAAGAACTGCCCAGCCTGATAACTGAATATCTAATCTCAGTGCTGGAATTTACATTATGGGGAATCTTAGACAGGATGTTGATTGCCTCAGAAGCTAAGTAATAGTTTGAGTCTAATTGAAACAGCTCTGTCCATCAAGTAAAGCTGTTGGGCTAGGAGTTTCAACATTAAGGGAAGTGGTAGAGTACAATAAGATAAACGGCAGTGGCAGCATCAGTTGTCCAGATAATAGCAGCAATAATATGGTTCAGATTGTGAAGCAATCACGTTAAGACCTTGGTAGGGGGGTGACCCAAAGCCATTCCCAGAAATAATCTTTTAAGAAGTCATAACATAGCCTTTAGGTTGGCACTGTCTGGAAAGTCAATAGGGCAAGAGACAGTTGAACTGTTGAAAGACAAATCAGAAATCCAATGTTAATACAGTGGTACTTCGGTACTCACCGTTAATTGGTTCTGGGAATCGTAACAAGTACTAAAAATGACAAGTGCCAAACAAGCCACATGACTTACCATGTGACCCTTTGTTTTGGCTGGGAAGGGCTTCCTGCCTGCCCCTTTCCTTTGTCAGCAAACCCGCCCAGCATGGCCGATTTTTTGTCTATCTTCTGTGACCATTCCCCATCTTCCTTTTGCAGTAACCTTCCCAGCATGGCTGACTTCCTCTCTGTTCTCTGCAGCCATTTCCCTTTTCCTATCACAGCATGTCACATACTAAACAAATGAATACCAGAGCAACATTTTCACATCAAAATATTTTGAGTACCAAATTTGATGAGTTTTGAAGTAATCGAGTACTGAAGTATCAGTGTATGTAAATATCTTTCCTGTTATGTGATAGGCATCATATTCAAGATATTCAAGTATATTCCTTGTCTGAAATCTGAGGTTATATTTTATTTTGTAAGATGCTCTGAGATCCTGACTGAAGATGTTTTAATAAATAATGTTATTAAATTTATTTAAAACATCAAAAGCTAATAAATATTTAAAGCTTGGTTTTTACAATATATCTGTTCTTGTTTATATGAATGATCACTAGTAGCTTAAAATTTTATTAGATTCTGACTTTTTAACAGAGAACTTAGCTGCAATGCTTGTCATTATAATATCAGAATACTGGCAAGAATTATCTGAGATTTGATGCTTCTGAGTCCTGATTATTGCTTTTTAATGGTTGAAATGATTCTTCTAAATAATTAGAGAGATTAGGTTATCACATGTACTTGTAGATGAATAGTACTTGTAGATGAATAGTATTTACAGATTAAATGTACCGGTAGCCAAGGACATACTGTTAGAAAGACAAGGAAATTAGTAATGTTTTAGCGTAGGAGCATCAAAGCAGTTGCTAAACCCAAGGGAAAAATCATGCCTTCTTTCATTTAAAGTGAGTATGTCTTTCTTCTGCTGTTTTTAGTGTGGCATTTGTAGAACATGTTACAGAAGCAAGTTTTTAAAGTGTTTTAACAATACAAAAACTTTATGTCTTGGAAGGATCAATGACCAAGATAGAAATACTGTATGCTTCTCCTCCCACACTGTCTTAAAGGTAGCATTAAATGTATGCATAATTTTCTTCCACTGAAAACTGACTAAACATCCTGGTATCCAGTGTAATGAGGAACAATTAAAAATCAATTATGACAAATCTAAACTTTTACCTTTTCTAACAAAACACAAATGCACAAGTGGATAATTGATTTCCATGAACTGGAACAGGTCAAATATTATAAATACTTTGGCCTAGTATTCCAGGCCTTGAGAAAATTTACAGCCCACGAAAATTATGGCACTTCTATTGCCCAAAAGAGCACATCAGCAATAATTAAATTTGATGGGCAACAGGGGACAAACTATAGCTCAGCAACTATACTCCAAAATGCACCTCCAATGCAATACTGAGGCTCCAAACTAGCATGCCAAGTATTAAGGATCAGGCCTGGAGTAGGATTATAATCTCAGAATTCAGAATCATGTTTCATCCTACAGGCCTGGTGCCTTTGCTGCTGTCATACGATTACCTAACCCAAGACTACTTGGCAGTCTTGGCTTCTGTCTTGAATACCTAGGTCAATTAACCAAAGACCAAATCAATAGTAAAAATACAGTATCAAGGATATTGACCACTGAAAAGGTGTCACGAGTGCCCTGAATTCAATTGCCAAATGTTGGACAGCTGCAAACCCTCTACTGCAGGGTCTCTGTACAATTTAACATAAGCAAATATAGATGAGCCTTTCCAGAGCCCGGTTTGAAGGTTTATTGTTGGGAAGATTTCATGGGGCTCTTTATTTACAAAGACTTTGCCCTTGTGGAGCCAGGGAGGAAGAAACTTTACCTATGTTCTCATATGGTGCCCTTTCTATGATGCCCCAAGATGTGCTCTGATCACCCAATTATTTTCAAATGTGAGGGACATATGGATCAGTTCCAGTGATGATCATACCGTCATAAATCCTGGTCCCTGATCAGCTATATTAAGGTCATATCTCAATGTCTGAAGCCTATGGGTGATTCTTCTGGTCCCAACTAAATTCTGAATGGGGCTGCATTTTTCTGTTCAGAGCTGGTGCAACAGTTAGAAATCCTCCTGGACTCATAGGTTCTGCTTTGTGGCAGCTATGGGCTAGAAAGGCCTTCACCCAGATTTATCTAGTGCACCAGCTTCATTCTTTTCTGACTTGGGAGTTCTCTCTCATAGTTCTCACAATTTACTGTCATATGTTGATTGCTGCAACATGCTTTACATTGGACTGCCCTTGAAAACCATACAGAAGCTACCGATAACTCTAGATTAAACAGATTATCTGAATCTTTTCCAGTCAGGCCTGGATATGGGACAGAAGTGACACTGATCATGTTTTTAGATAATCTCTGATGGGGTTAAGGTCTAAACAACTATCTTTGCTCCACTTGATCTTTTAGAGGCCTGCAATACCATCAACAGTGGTATCCTTCTGGACCTGTGGGTGGAGAATTAATAAAGAGGAATATTGTTGCTTTTTACTCTCCAGAAATCACTGCTCTCCCATTTTAATCACAGGACAATTGGGCAATATCTATCTTGTACAGTATATGTAGGAATTATAGAGGTGAATTGAAAGCTGAAATATTGGGAAATTTCAGATTTTGGTTCTGGGATGGATATAACCTTAGTATATAGTTTATAATGGTTACTGTATATTGAATGTCACTAATTTTATGCTGCTAAAAGTTCATATCTTCCCAAGAGGAAATCACGCATATCAACATAATGATGAATAAATATCTTCTTAAAGATTGGGATTAATTTCTTATATAAAAAATTAACTTACTTAATAATTAGAAAACTATTTTGATTAAATCAATAGGTTTGACTTCTTCGTTGGTGGTAACAACAATGGAAAAATACATGCATAGAATCAAGAAGAGGCTTTCAGAGAGACAAATGTATTATAATTTATGTGTTACATTATGGGTTTCTAATGGTGTTTTATACAAAATAAAAACAGATCTTAGGTGTAATGATCCATAGATGACATTTTTTCAGCAATATTATATTTGTATGAAATTAATGTACAACTTTTTTAAAAGAGCCTCATAAAAACAATGTCTGGCTTTGGAGTTATATTTTTTTCTTTGCTCATTTTCTAATTTTTTGCCTTTCTATTTTAAGTGAAAAAGAAAAATAAATTAAGGTAACTCCCCAAAAAGAATACATATGCCCTAGAAACATTTACTTTCTCCAGAGTGGTTACCTTTTACAGTTTACTTCACAACATATTTGACACAAAACTTCTAGTCTATTAATAATTTAACAATTCATGCATTTTAATATATTGCCTATCATTTGTGTAGCCTTTTGTTAAAGATCTTGGATGGCTATGCCCTGATATTTTGTACTGCTGGAATTATTTAATTTCTTGGTATGCCTCCTGTGTGCTGTTAAGAGAAATAATTTCTGATAAACATCTGTTCAAAAAACATATAATGGCTATTCACACTTCCCCTCCACACACCCTTACATAGATGAAATCTATTGTCAATGTATTACTTATTTTATGCCAGAACCACAAATATTTTTTCTTTGACATTTTAGACCTTTCTGCATTTGAAACATTTTAAAATTCTTCACCTGCTTTTTACAAATCTTTGCTCGTTATATACTTTTGCCAGAATCATTTCTGTAATGAGCTTTTATTGCCCATTTTCTTATCCATGATTGGAATAATTATGTTGGTAACTATTGCAATGCATACTTTTCTCTTACTGAAAAGAGAATCTATGGTTCCCATGGTATCCAATATACCACAATATTCCTCTTAGAGATTTCATTTCATTTATTGTCATTGTAATTCAAATCCAGAATTGTCCTGCCTTATAATACAGTTGGCTTTATATTTTCTATGTTATATTTTCAATATATTTATTTTTTCTCCTAGCAGTGCTTTCTTAGGTTGTTTGACTTTCCATTATAAGAATAACAATATGAGGACCTGTAAATATCCATACAATTTTATAAGAGATCTAGAAACATGTGTATGCTTCACTAATGTAATACTGATAAATTTAAGTTCAGCTTAATGTTTGCTGTTGCTACAATAGATAAAACCTATTGTACTATATTTGTTTGTGTATCTTCTACTTAGCTGCCAAATGACACATGGATTGGTGTGGCACTTTTGCAAACATTTGTTAAAAGATGAGGAAGCATTTAAAGAAACTTAGGGGTGCCAAATTTGGCTATTAAGTGTTAGGTTTTAGGAGAGGCACAGATTTCTCCCACAAAATCAGACTCTTCCCATTCCTTCAAATGGAAGAGACATATGCTTAATAGCAACAAAATGGTGCACTGAAGTTTTCAAGCAGAGATAATTCCCCCTTTTGTCATTAAAAGGAGCAACAGTCTATAGCGCAACCATATGTTTTCTCACTAGCAACTATCAGCAACTTCTACAGTCATTGAACCATTGTTGTGCTAATTTTTTTTTATCATCTCCACAATGGCTGGATAATGCTGTGAAGACATTATAACTCACTAGTGTGGAATTAGTCCTCAAAGCAGTAACAATAAAGTCATACACACACATATAAAGAATTACAATACTGAGAGAAAATAATTTCACAGGGCAGTTGTGTTGGTTGTTTGCAGCAAAAGAAATATATGTAAAGATATTTCTCTATTTAGAGAGGAAGAGAAAGAGGTATTGTGAAGTCAAATTGAAATGATAATGTTGGAAGGAATCATTTAGGCCAGGGGTAGTCAACCTTGGCTCTTTTATGACTCGTGGACTTCAACTCCCAGAATTCCTGAGCCAGCTTAGTTTAGCTGGCTCAGGAATTTTGGGAATTGAAGTCCACGAGTCATAAAAGAGCCAAGGTTGACTACCCCTGATTTAGGCCATCGTTTCACCTCCTAGTCATCGTAGTGCATCCTGACAGGTGACTGACTAACTATTGCTTGGACAAACCTAGCAATGAAAGCCTATCTATCTATCTATATCTATATCTATATCTATATCTATATCTATATCTATATCTATATCTATATCTATATCTATATCTATATCTATATCTATCTATCTATCTATCTATCTATCTATCTATCTATCTATCTATCTATCTATCTATCTATCTATCTATAACAACTGCCTAACATGCAGATAAGCCCAGGTTCGAATCTCAGAAGAGTAAGTCTGGCTGAAGAGAGTTAAAGGAACTCGAAATAGCTATACCAGTTCTCTCTTTATTCTTTGTTAGCAACCTAAAAATGTAAAATGATGTCGCAGTTGGTGACTGCTGCTTGTGGATGGCTCTAGATTGAGCTGATACAGGCAAAAGAAAAGAAAAAGAAAGAAGATTTCTTTCTCCCATATTTGGGCTGACAGGGTGCACATTCAAAGTAAAATCTCCTCCCCCTGTCTCTCACCTGATAGCTAACAGAGTGGGAGAGAGCCTGTGGCAGCCATATCACACTGCTGACAGTTTTCAGTTAATTACTGAATATATTTTTAATAATTTCTATAGCTAGGTATCCTTCATTCTCTACCTGTTTGCTTGAATGCCTATGAAGATTCTCAGTCATCCAGGCCATGGTTCTCCAAAGGTGCTTTTTCAAGAGGCAATTGGCCTTTCTTTGTTTTTCCTTGATTTTCACTTCTCATAAAAGAAGCTCCTTCAGTTCAGACTTGTTTGATTATATTTTTAACACTAGAAAGAATTTGAATCTGCTAAATTTATTTAATGGAAGCACCCATTTCTATTACATTTCATTTAGAGCCTACTCTCTAATTTGAATTTTATTTAAATTTCAAAATTTTACCAATTTTGTATTACACTATCTGCAAATTAGAATGTTAAATATATAAAATATTTTTCTTTAAGATTCTACTATACCAAAATAGTGCAATCAGTTTACATTAGCACTTCCCCTTTTGCTGATTGCTGGAGAAGCACCATTTTATAATCCTCACTTTTGCTCAGATTTTTCTTCATCTCAGTTTCTTGCTGCCTATCAATGCCTTGTTCTGTTCATAATGTGCCAATACAAAATACAAAATTTTAAGTCTGACATAGTTACTGGTATGAACTTCACTTAAAAGTACAATAGGATACTAGAAATTATATTTTGTATTAATATCTTGGTATGTTCTATAAAGGCAGTTTGATGTAGTTGAGCAGTTTGGTGTAGAGGTTAAAGCACCAGGTTAGAAACCAGAAGATTACAAGTTCTAATCACACTTTAGGCACAAAGCAGCTGGTGGGTGACTCTGAGTCAGTCACTCTCTCAGTCCTAGAAAAGAGGCATGGCAAACTATTAATAAAAACCCTGCCAAGAAAGCTGAAGGGACTTGTCCAGGCTGGGAGTAAAAAAAAACCCAAAACCCTGACTGGAAGGTACAAATACATATACATTACTTCCATTCATAATTGATTTAACCCAGATTAATAACATATGGCTTGCCATGAAAAAATAAATTTCTGCTCAAGTCCAGAAATTGATTTGTTCTAGATTTTTTCCCCTACTATACTATATGGTATTATTAAATATGAGATATAGATAGCAGAATAAGAGCTCATCTTTACATCTCACTCATCCTGGTGCGCAGATAACTTCCTAACTTTTTCTGTACAAATCCTCATGACACCATTGTTGACCCTTTGTAGTCATCCTTCATTATTCCACAGTTATGCTGTTAAACTGGGTTTTTTTCTTCATCTGACACAAACATTGCCATAGAAATAGTCTGTGATGCTTCGGAGATGATGATGGCAACAACTCAGGAGGAAGGATTTGCTGGATATTTCAATTTGCTGCAGGAATAGGTCTTTCCCTCTATACCACCTTCTAGCTTGGCTTGCAAGAAAGACCAGACACCTAGCTTGTGCAGAGGAATATAATGCTAGTACAACACATAGGTTTTGTGTTTCCTAGTACTGTTTAGGCACTCTGCAAGCTCTTTTTGTACCTGAATTTGCCAGACTTCTGGAAGAATAGTAGACCTAATTTTAAACATCTGAACTTCCATTCCTACAAAAGTATGGTAAAACCTGTTCTGAAAAATTCTCTCTCATGGAGCTATGAGTTATTGAAATGTAAACCCAATAAGTAAGCAAGGAAGTTAGTGAATTTTGGCCAGCTATCCAATTTTTTTCTCTCTCTCTCTTGCACACATCCACACCCACCCATCTACCCACTCACAAATAGAGAAACAGGTGTGTTGCTGGTTATGCCCAAATGAAGTACAAGTTCTTCACTAGTTCTGATGAGAACAGATTTCCA
Source organism: Crotalus tigris (assembly GCF_016545835.1). Classification (NCBI taxonomy): domain Eukaryota; kingdom Metazoa; phylum Chordata; class Lepidosauria; order Squamata; family Viperidae; genus Crotalus; species Crotalus tigris. The sequence goes on along the minus strand of NW_024096460.1, from coordinate 5,446,341 downwards.
TGGCTGTCCATTCCATTGGCTTTATTGTTTGCTGATTGGGAGGGGTGTTCCATTTGGATTCCTTCAATGCATTTTGTGTATTCCATGGCCTATTTCAGGTTGGCTCCTGACTTCCAGAATTCCCTTTTATTGGCCTATACATATAAATGATTTTAGCTAAAGATTCTTAAGGAAATTTCTTAAAAATCATTAAGTGAATGGTTTCTGAAATTCAGTGAGATTTTACTAAATTTGTACTCTGCTGTAATTATCCTAAAAGGAATACAATATAGTGATTCAATGTTAACCAGAAAGTTGTAATGAGAAATTTTCAGATGAAGGTCCTATTTACTATGGGTGCCTAAGCAGTCTGGATGAAATGTATTATTTACTGCACCAGTGGCAAAACTCTGAAATTTTCTTTTTTACTTCTGTTAATGTGAGTTGCCTATTGACTGAATACCTAAATAATAATCCTCTGATATCTTTGGCATGTCTTGAATTATGATTCATGCCAGATCTTTCATTAGATGAAACACCAAGCAGAATAAATATACACACATAAAATAGCTGACAAAATGATGAACAGAATCTAGAAAATCAGCAAATGCTTCTCTGTTTACTGCTCCAATTTACATAAAATAAAATATATGACTAGTGAACTGTATATTTGAGGCTGTTTTTTAATCCAATTTATACCACCAGTACATAATATTGCACATTCCCTAATCATAACTAATTATTAAAATATGTTCCTTCAGGGTACTTGGTGGTCTGCTGGTTAGAAAACAATTTAAACTGTCAAATATTTCAGATTGATGTCTTAAGGCATAAGAAATAAGAGACCTGAAAAAAACATGCTCTCAGATTGAGGGAAATAGGTGTTGGAAATGCCTGGCCTTAGAAAACTTAATTATAATCAACTTTGTGATGAACATGACTATGCTTGTTTGCTTGCCGCAAATTCTGTCTCTCTTTTATGAGGCACATGTACTTGGTCTCCTTGATTCTCATCAATATAATATAACCTTGTGATCTTGCTTTTGAATTGGTTCTTTAGCTTTTACTGTAGCTTAAAGCCTTCCATTTTTGCTCTGTATCTTTGTTTTTCTTTTCACACAGGGTTCCTTGTTCCCTACTTCCTGCATCTGTTTAAGATCATCACCTTGTGTTATTTGAGGATTGTGATATGTCTATTTTTTTTCTATTGGGTTTACTAAGTTTTAATGTCCATAATTTTTTCCCCAGTGCCTGGGATTTGGCAAATAAAAGTTAAAATAAAGTATCTTCAATGTCTTCATATTCTTGTTGGAAAAGTTTATATTTGGAGCACATCCTGGTTGTACTTTGGATCAGATGAAATTTGTTGTTCCTTCTAATTGTGTTCTGTATTCCATTTGTGGGATCTCTCTATCTCTGTCTCTATCTGTCTGTCCCTTTGAGTCAGTCTTGATGCCTAGTAACAAATGCCTAGTTTCTTGGCAACATTTTCAAAAGTGGATTGTCAATACCTTCTTCTTAAGGTTGGGATAGAATGACTGGCCCAAAGTAATTTTGTTAGCTTTATGCCTAAGCTTTATGACTTACTGCTCACAGACTCCTAGTTTCTAGATTGGTGTCTTTAAACCACTACTTTAAACCACATAATAATGTTAGGCTTTTGGATTTATATGAATTTTATCACAGTGCACATTAACTTTTTTAATTCAGCTAAAGATAAATTTAACATTTTAGTTCATGTTATTTTCTGCTAGTCTGTTATATTAACTTTTTGGTTTAGAATCTACTTTGACTTTAGTGTTTGCTAAGAGCTTGCCACTCAAATTTTAAGATGGTCTTTTGGGGTCAATGTACTGTATCATTTTCATCTTGTCAACCAGATCAAGCCATTATGATAGCATGTAAAAGGAGGAGATTGAGAACTATAATTTAAATATACCCTTTATGGTAACTTGTTCTATGGAAATATTGGATATAAACAAATCTTTGAAGCTCATTTAGGGTTCATCTTCCCTAATCATGTTTTGAAGAAACATGAGTGTCAGCTTGCATAGAGCATGGAATCTGATCATATTTGTTTCCATATTGTTAATCAATAAAGTTTTATAAGGTGAGCTGTATTTTTTAACTGAGTTTGTGCATGTCTTGTTAAGCATATCAGCATTCAGAAAATGTACATAGCAGTTACACCTGTTTCCTGAATCTGTGGTTTCTGACTAATACTAAGGAAGAAAAATTCTTTCTGAATTTCCTAGATAAGGAAATTAGGACTATTACTCATCCATACAATGTTGATATCACTTCTTGCCAAGATAAGTGATAAGGTATTCTGGAATTGATTTCTAACCCACCTTGCTACTGAAATGTATTGTTCTCATTAGTGCATGTTCATGAGTAACAACATTATGGTTGGATGATGAATAGCTAATACCAATATTTTCCATTCTACTTCCTAAAATACAGGAATTTTTCTGGCAAACTGCCAGTGATGGACCGATCAAATCTGGGTTTGGCAAAAAGATGGAAGGTGGGGGAGAACAAATACCCTGTGTCTTAATTTAAGAAGGAAAAACTCTTCTTTTGCAACACTAATAGTAAAACTGTTTAAGTTGTATATTGGAGATAACATGAAACTAGTATCATGTAATAAAGGGGGGAAATTGCAGGTGTTAAATTATTCTATTTCTGAAGTAAGACTTCTAATAAAGAAAGGCCTCTGTGTGGTGATAATAATCTGAAATAGTTTTTCCCAGTTTGGTGCCCTCTAGGTATATGGAACTTAATTTTCACAATGGCAATGTAACATGCCAATGACTGGCTTGGGGAGGGGAGGAATGAGAATGATAATCCACTACATTCAGGGGGCACAGGGTCAGATAAGTCAGAGTAAGAGCTCCTCTTCAGAAGACCTGGCCAGAAGCTATCACTCTCAAAACTTGTCAAGTGCAGAAAATTAGGAGTCCAGGCAATTCAAATGAATGTATAGGTGTATTGCAAGCTTAAGTTTTCTACAAGAATCTGAAGTACTAATAGTAAAAGCAGATTGGCTGTAGGTAAGAGTTGATGTAATGCAGGGTGGGATGGACTTAGATCTGTTGTGGGCGTGAAGGGACTAGAGACTGATGATGTTGTTGACCCCTCCCTTGGGATTAGCCTAGTCATCTATTACAAAGCTATATGAACTCTACTGGAGAATATATTTTCTTAGTAAAAGTATAAATTTCAATTATGTATAGTGAGCACTCTCAATGTGTGAGTTAGGGCTCTCTTTTGCCCCAAGAAAATTAGCTCTGAGCTTTACTCCCCATTTACCTTGCCAGCTCCATAAAGAGCAATTCCTCTACTGCAATATTTTGGAAGCCCTGTGACAGATTATAATTTAATAATTAAAAATGAGTAGCATATTTGATACCCCACTCTAATATCAAGGAAATCATGTCTTTTATTCATGTAGGCAATGTCCCAAATTACTTTATCATTTTAGGGAATCTATTGAAAAATTTGAAAATTACTACTGTAAAGGATAATTGGCACAATTGTATAAGTTGTTTTCTATTTTTATTTTTTCAGATAGGTTATTGCATTGTAGTGCTTTGTGACATTTGAAACATCCTAATATACACAGTTTAAAAGTTTAATGTTTCTTGAGGAACACTTTTATTATTTTAGTTAAAGTTGAATAGGGTTGTAGACCAGCATCCCCTTAATATTCTATGGCAATGTCTTATGTCTGCTCATTCTGCTGTGCAGTCATAGAATTAAGCCTAAATCCTTCAGATTCCATGATTAGTAGGATTTAAAACAGTGCTTGAACTGTTCCCCAAACATAAAACTGTATTATGAGACTTCAAAATTGTTTAGCAACTAAAAGTGAAGCTGGCTACTTTGAAAAACTATTTGGTATACTGGGTGGACTCTGGGGTTGGATAAAGATTTGAGAGACTAAAATGAATTCACTGAATGATTTGAGGGCAATTTTTCACACTAAATCTAACCTATTATTGAAAAAAAGTTAGGATGGGAGTACTGTGTAGTCTTTTTGGCATCTGGGAGGAAATATCAGGTATTAAATAAATAATACATTTATTCAATCATTTGGGATATATTTATGTATAGTAAAGGTAGCAGAGGTTGGATGAAGTTTATCCAGAACAGTGAGAATATGAACCTGATGCCAAACATGTTACTAGATAAGGGAGATCAAAAGGAACAGCAATTTTAATGGACCATTCACACTGATTCAGATTGTTGACGTTCTGCTATAAATACTCCTAGAAAATGGCTGCCCCATTGGATGTAGTCAATGAAGAAACAAAGATTAACCGTATGTGCTTGTTCAATAATGCACCATTTAGCTTCCATAGAATGTTTTCCATCATTCCTGCTTTTTTTTTGCCTTTTTTCCCCTCCCTGGACAGTTGGACGTATTTTTAAACAAAAAACAATATTTTAATCCCATGACAACTTTGATGAGGAATCAATGAAAATTTAAGAATTATGTAAACATAAAACAATGCAGAAGACAGTGCATTGATCTGTGACACATTAGCTTTTGCAAAATTGGATTTTTCTTTAAATCAAAGGAGGAGGAAGAGAAGCTGCTTCAAGCTATAGGAAACAGACCTGCTCTGAACTCAGGACATATGGCACTGAAAGAAGGAGGAGGGAAAGGATAAATTCTTTTCTTCTGGTGTCATTTTTTAAATGAAGCAATCTCCTTCTTTGCTTCATTTGTCACATTAGAAGACATTTATATGCAGTATTAACTGGGGAGCACTATGTAACCCAGATGAAGAGGTCATTGTCCATGCATTTAAACTCAAATGTTTACCAACCAAAGGCCCTCCTTGCAGTTCTGTGTCATGTCAAAGGCACGACTTAAAATGTGCACTTTCTCATCTTGACACACTGGAAGATAGTCTGTCTGTGTTTGCATGACATATTTAAATTAGCATGTTGTAGGCTCAAACTGAATGATTAGTTTATAGTTCGATGACTCGTGTGAAAGGAAAAAATTGGGTTAATGGGAGAAAAAAAGTCTGTGTTTACATTTGGTAGACAAATTTATATGCACAATCTGAGGGTTGCCCTTTTCATATTAATTGCTGCATGTTGCAGCCATACTTTCAGTTCAGATTTTGATTAAGGTTGCTTGTGGCAATCTTAAATATTTAAAGTAAAAAGTCAATTGTTTATGGAGATTTCCTGGAGGGAAAAAATAGCATTCTTCTACTTAGCCCATTGCTTTTTCTTTTACTATGCAGAGATTAAAAATCCTATCCGGCATTATGCATTTGTCCACAACTGGTATCTGATGAATATTGTCTAATTGAGCACCATCCTCCCTTCCCCTTTCTTCTTCCTCCTCCTCTCTCTGAAAGGCATCAGATGGCATGTCACCATCAATTTAACTTTTTATTTATTATGGTCTTTAGCTAGAAAATAAAACAGAAATAAAAAGAATAAAAGTTTAGATAAGCATAGATAAGCATATACAGCAGTCTGTCTTAACTCTTACGGAGGATCCTCTTCCAACATCTTGAGGAAATTCTATTAAAATATGCTGGTAAAAACTCACATGCACCTTCACACATTCCAGTGTATGTATGCCTTCAAGCCAGTCTTGAAATCTGGCAATTACATGGGCAAATCTCTGCAGTTTTCTTGGCAGCATTTTCGGAAGTGGTTTGCTACTGCCTTTTTCCTGTGGTTGAGAGAAAGGGAGTGGTTCAAAGTCATCCATCTGGCTGTGGGTCTAAGGCAGGACTAGAATTCAGAGTCTCTTGATTTCTAGTCCAGTGCCTTTAACAACCACACCAAACTGGCTCTACATACTCTAATAAATTGACATCAAATCCTAAGTTTATAATTAGGTTTAATGTATTGGAAGGGGGGGGGGCTTAACTACATTCTTTAACATTTGAGATTTTCTTGGAAAGTGCTAGATCTTTGCTCTACTTGCATTGAGGTATTAAAATGGAAATAAAAATGACTGTATCATTCTTGCCTGCTGCATAGGATTTTTTTTTACAGCATTTAGAGTTAAATGTTAAACACTCTGGGTGGTTTTTAAGACATTTATGATTGCATCATGTTCATAATTAGCATACTGCAAATATTAAGTGAATATTTCTTTACCCAGCAGTCTTAATGAGCCTATATGAGTCACATTCATTTAATTTTGTTATTAAGCAGGTATACATCCAATCAGCTGGAGTTTAGGTAAAAGACTGTAGCTTCTTAAGGTCCTAGTGTCAGAGTTTTACTTAGTTCCTGTTTTTTAAACAGAAAATATATTTTTGTAATAAGTTATTTTGCTATAATAAGGTAATCATTTTATATTAATTATCGATACTATTGGTAAAAATTCTGATTTTTAATTGCATGTAAAAATTATACTGGCCTATGACTGGAACCTCTGCCTATTCTGCCTAAAGTAATAGATAAAGTAATATCAGTATCAGTCCCATGTAATGTCTAGAAATACAGATCTACCAGGACCTCACATCATAGAATAGAATAACAGAATAACACACTTGGAAGAGACCTTTTAGGTCAGTGATGACGAACCTTTTAGAGCAGCGTTTCTCAACGTTTGTGTGACGGCGACCCCCGTCACACGAACGCACCTGCTTACCTTGCAGCCAGACTTTTCCTCGTCGGCCCATTTCTTCTGCAGCTTCTTCTGCAGCCAGGTTCTGCATTTCCAGTTACAGGCCTTTCTGGAAGGCCTGTTCAGCCAAGAACCGAGCTATGGACTCAATCCATAGCTTGGTTCTGCAAGACCTCTACAGCCGAGGACCAAGCAATGGATTCAATCCATAGCTCAGTACTCAGCTGCCTAGGCTTTCTGGAAAGGCCTGACTGAAAAATGCAGGCCGGAACGCAGCTGCAGAATGTAGCTGGTTCTTTGGCCCACTGGGCGGGGCTGTGGGTGCCGAAGCTGAGTAAGACATCCCCCGAAAATAAGACCTGGTGCCTCTTTTGGAGGCAAAAAAAAAAAAAAGTAAGTTCCAGTCTTAGTTTTGGGGAAACAGGGGTAGTAGAAGGCAGATTTCTAGGTTCCAGATTCAGCTTGGTCTGGCTAGGGTTGGAATTAGTTTGAAAACCTGAAGAATCCTTGCAAGTCAGCACATTAACAATACTGTGGTAGATGGACCATTGATACGACCTGACATTCAGTAAGCCAATTTCATATACTTCAATGAACAATGAGTATTGATTATTGGGAAAATATTTATTTTAATTCCAAAATAGCCTGAAGGAACCACAGGGCATAAAAACACGACTACTAGTTATTTTGCAATGGGAGGGATGTTGTCACAATTGTTTTCATTGTGAGTTTTCTTTTACATTCAGATAGAATATGGGAACAAGCAATACTACAGGGAGTCCTCGACTTACAATTGAGTCAAAAATTCCTCAGTAGATAGTTGTTAACTGAGTTTTACCTCATTTTATGACCTTTCTTTCCAATTTGTTAAGTGAATCACTGCAGTTATTAAGTTAGTAACATGGCTGTTAAGTGAATCTGGCTTCCCCATGGACTTTGCTTGTCAAAAGACTGCAAAAGTTGACATATGAACCCTGTAACTGTCATAAATATGAGTCATTTGAGTTTTGCTCACGTGACAATGAGGATGCTGCAATGTGAAAAACGGTCATTTGTCACTGCTATTGTAATTTTGAACAGTCACTAAATGAGCAATTGTAAGTCGTGGACTACCATAGGTTGGGTGGGGCGTTTTTTTCTGCTAATATATAGATATATGTGTAGAAAAACATATTTAAGATATTTAAATTAGAACAGAATGGGAAAGGGAGGAAAGAGCACCAAAAATCCAATTGTTCCTTGGAGAAAAAAGGAAAAGGTATGTAATAAATATGCAAAATAAAAACATATTATTTTGTTTCCCAGGAGTTAGCACTTTTTATGGCCCTTCACTTCCATGCCTTATATGATGCCTTTATGAATTGTAATGCAAAAAATTAATATCAGGAAAGGCTGAGTAATAGTAGCATATTATTGCCTATAGAAATTTAAAATAGAATCAGGCATTTCTCACATGTTTTAAATTCAATCAGTGGAAAAATACATAAGTAATTGAAACATGACATTTGTATCTGACCATAAAAATCCTGTGATAAGTGGCCTTTGGAAAGGAAACTTTATAGCAAAGAAACCCAACAAGTACCTCCAAGTTACCTGGAGCTTGAGAACAAGAATATATTATAATAACTCATTATGTTTGCCGAGATTGGATTTCGGGCTCTTATCCTAACTATATTGATCATTGTTTATAGCAAGGCTTTGATGATACAAAGAAGTCAATAAATGTTCTCCTCACTGGATATAATCCTAGATTATGTCCTTTGACCATTGTAATTTATTTTATAGTATTTGTCACAGTTCTTTAGTGTACATCTGATACGTTTACATCAGAAGTGGAAGGGCTGAATAATAAATTGTTTTAATGCTTGCATAGAACCCAGCTTTTCAATAGAGGCCTGAGGAAGGAGAATGCTAATGTATTTTATATCTTATTTCTGTACTGAGTGAGTCTTAATATGGACATCCAATAAAAATATAAATAGTAAAGTTTACACTTTTATGGAAAAATAGTACTATAGATGCAGCATAATTTCCTTTTTTCTTCTGCACCACTGAAAGTAAGATTTTTGTGGGAAACATGTATTTTTTCCTCCTGCTAATGAGAAATACTACTGTAAGAACTGTTTGCATATGTAAGTATAAAGCGTGATAAAGGTATTTATCAGAATAGAATAACTACTTAAAATGTCCTAACCTTAATTGGCCTGGAAATTGAAATTATGATGGCACTGAATGCGGGGAACTTTCAATTGGTCCAAATATTTACAGCCATTGCAGAATCCCTACAGTTGTGTGATTGTGATTTGGGTGCTCGGCAACCAGCCTGCAATTAAAACATTGCAACATCCTACAGTCACACGTTTGCCATTTGCGACTTTCATTGTCAGTTTCCAACAAAGTCAATGGGGAAGCCAGCAGGAAGTCACAAATTGTGGGGCAACTACATGGGATTAGCCTAGTGATAGCAACTGGGACTTCCGAACTGCTGTTGACCCCTGTGTCGGTTAGTGGCAATTCCTGGTCTCAATTACAGTGGGTAACTGAGGACTACTTATAGCAGGAGTAAAGAATCTGTATAGAAAAAGTGCAACCTACATCTCTGTGTCAAGAGCAACAAAGCTACAGATTAAAAACAAGGTGAAGAAAACACTTTAAACTCTAAAACAGCGGTTCTCAACCTGTGGGTCGCGACCCCATTTGGGGTTGAACGACCATTTCACAGGGGTCGCCAAACAACGCGATCCACCATTTTTTTTCTCAGCCAGCGCAGGGGGTACCACCGCACATGCGTGCCGCGCAGGGGGTGGCCCCGCGCATGCGCGCCACCTGCTTATGACCGGGGTCGCCGGTCTAAAAAGATTGAGAACCACTGCTCTAAAAGGAGTTTAAAGGAGAGGATTGGGCCTCTCTGAGAATCTGATGTTGGGCAGTGATATTTGTATGTTGTTTGAAGGATTATGCTGTTAAACCAGGAACAAATCTGATATAAGACTGTCAGATTGACGCTATGTAAATGTATGATACTATCTGCTAGGGCAAACTAGCACTACATAGGTTATAAGCAACTGCAAAATGTTTAATGACCAGGTGTGTCTGTGCAGGATATGATAAACAAATGAAGGTGGTGACTATAAAGGAGTGATTGAAGCTCTGACAGAAACTCTTTGGCTTCTTTCCCTCAGGCCCATAGAAACTCAACAAATGCCATCCTATCTTTCCTATCTTCTTCACCCATGAAGCTACCATACTGAGATAGCTTCATCTCTGTACAAAAGGGTGGCTTCTACACTTGTCTAGATAAGGCCCTTAATGGTAAAGGTATGTCTGAACTGCCTGGAATTTTGAACTCTGGATGCACCTAAATATTGGAAAATCAATCAACCATCTTTTAAAAACCTCATTAATGAACTCCTTTCTATTATTCAGTACTTCCCAAATTGACCATAAGATGAAGCTATTTTGTATATTACATAAGCAGTCAGGAAATAAAAAAGCATCAAGAAAGAAATATGTTTCTGAAAATTTTCTAAAAGTGCTGCAAGCATACCAATTTTTTAAAATAAGCCTAGGAATAATTTGCTCAACCTCTTCATATAATTTGAAAAGTAAAATTAATCTTTATCTGCCCACCTCTGATCCTGCAAATATCTAAATTGCAAAAATATAACAAAAATATTGTTCAGTTTGCTTTTGACAAGTAGGGAATAGAATAAAATGAATTGGGGGAGAAGGGATTATGCATATTCTTGCCTAGAGATATCAGGGACTGAGTTTGGGAATGCTTTCCCATGGACTTGAATAAAGTCTTAGCATTTTCCTGACCATCTCTTGTTTTCCTTTTCACATGATAACTATGTCAAAAAACATGATATGTAAAAAATAACTAACTAAAAAATACTGGGGACAGTCTTAGCGATTTTTTGGTTAGGCTGTTTACTAATGGCTCTTTGGCAGTTTCTTGATTGGAGTATTACTTACTTGATTGTTGGTCTGAGGGAGACCTTGGAGTTAATCTATGCTGATCTCACTGCTGATTGCTGGTGGAGAGGTGCTGGAGTCTTTTTCTCTTTTGGGCTGGTTGATTGTCTCTTTTGCATAGTCTATAGATGTTGTTAATGTCTATGTGTCTATTGATGGCTGATTTGTCAGAGGTCCAGATTTCCCTGGCATTTATTTATTCCCTGGCATTTTTGGATTTGGCCTGGTCTAGGATTGTCACATTTTCCCAGTTGAAACTATGGTTAAATTATGGTCTGTATGTTGTGAAATTAAAGAATTTTTGTCATGCTTTTTTATTGCTGGAAACTGTTCCTTGAATTCCACTATACTGCCTTTTGCATTTTAAAATTTATTTCCTTTATTTATTCTTATATTTGTCTGTTCTTTCTATAAAAACTTTTAACAAAAATTACATTAAAAAAATAAAGATGAATGTAACCTATCTGCATTCTACATAACAGAGTCAGGTTAAGTGTGTGCATAGAGGAAAGGGCAGAAACACATGTTGTTCAGAACACGTCTGGCAATGTTCACTTCTTATAATGGTGAGCGAAGAAAAATGCTGCATGAAAGATAATCACAGCATTACCAAAAATGATCCACAGATTCCATTTAGGTTTGCTGCATGAAAGATAATCACAGCATTACCAAAAATGATCCACAGATTCCATTTAGGTTTTTTTACTAGGCAATTTTTCTGGATTGAATTCCATTCACAGAAACATCTTTCAAAACCTTACCTGTAGTCTAGTTATGAATCCAATGGAGTAGTGGGAACTTTGGTGGAAAATTTAAAAAATTATGAATGATATACCGTATATGCCGGCGTATAAGGCGACTCCCGCGAGCGCTAAAATCGGCGCCAAAGACGGGGGTCGTCTTATACTCTGAGTCGTTTTATATGCTGGAAATACTGGTAGTTTCGGGCATATAAGACGATGTTCTAGGAATGTGGCTCGGCGATAAAGACAGGGGTCGTCTTATACGCCGGGTCGCCTGTACGCCGGCATATATGGTAGATTAAAATCAACGTTAGCATTGTTTACCCCTTCCCTCCTTTAGCTCTGAAAGTTTTGCTTTTCAGTTTCCAGTTTATCAGCCAACATTTCTATTTACTCTGTCTAGTACAGCGGTTCTCAACCTATGGGTCGCGACCCCATTTGGGGTCGGTCGCCCATTTTTCGGGGGTCGCCAAAGGCGGCGATCCGCCATTTTTCGTGGTGCCGCGCACGTGTGCCGCGCATGGGGGCAGCGCCTTGCACGCGTGCCGTGCATGGGGGCGCCGCCGTGCACACGCGCCGCGCATGGGAAGAGCGCCACGCATGTGCGTCACGCATGGGGCGCCGCCGTGCACGCGTGCCACACATGGGGCGGTGCCGTGCACACGCACCACGCATGGGGGGAGCGCCACGCATGTGCGTTGCGCACAGGAGCGGCGCCATGCACGCGCACCGCGCGTGGGGGGGTGTCACGCATGTGTGTTGCGCGTGGGGCGGCGGCGCGCATGCGCGCCGCACGTGGGGCCCCCGCCCCCATGCACGCGGCCCGGCGCATGCGCAGGACGTTTGTGTGACGGGGGTCGCCGTCACACAAACGTTGAGAAGCACTGGTCTAGTACTTGAATAGATACAGCTATTCATTCCTACATGAGCTCCCCCTACTTTTTTGTGCTTTTTTGTGCTTTGTATAACTCTGCAAAAAGCTTTAGTAAGCCTTAGAAAAAAAATGAAAAAAAAAATCTTGATGAGTAAATAGCCCTGTGATATCTGCTGGAGATAAATCAATGTTTACAATATTTCTAGACACACAGAAATACATACAAATGGGTTGGTGGTGGTGGTGGAAATATTGATGAAATACTGTGGATAGGAGAATAAACGGTTTTTCACAAATAAACTGATGGCATATGCTTAACAAATACGTTACCTGAACTGAGAATAACACACTTGACATATTGGTCAGTTGTTTATTTAGTTGTATTCATGTTGTGATGGAGGAGAGATGTAAACCCAAGCCTATCTAATTAGCTTTTGGTAAAAATCAAATGGAACATCACAATATGCTTCACTTTCAAACTGGGTCCATTCAAAGAGCATGAAAGACTAACATTATCTGTTAACCTTGCGCTACATCTAGAACATTGTGAATGAAAAACAACACCCATTATATTCTATATTCCTTTTGGTATTATATAGTTTTGCCACATGAGTCCTGAAAACATGTATATGAATTTCTGTAAAGGCGGTAATTGAGACCCATTAATGTTGAAGAAATGTTGATTATACTGCATAGGATTCAATTCAAAACTGTAATAATTTTTATAAGTTTATAGTATATTTATTTAGTTTGCACTTGTATAATTGATGTTTTGAACATGTGAAAGATGTATCTAAATTGCAAGGTCACAGTTTATTTGATTCTCAATGCTTTTATTTACAAAGCATAATAGAACTTCTCCGTTAAATATTGTACATCTACTTAAAGTTATACTTTTTTACAATCTCTAACTGCAGTATAGCAGTTAAAAATGTCAAGGTGTAATCAATCAGACCGGTCTGTCTGAAAAACTTCCTGTATATACTCCCTGGACTCGGCTGGCAAAGAGGGGAGGAAAGCCTGTGGCTTGGTGGTTAAATCACTGCCTAGTATGTAAAACTGCCCAGGTTCGAATCCCATAAAGGGTGTGGCTAACTGAAGAGAGAAGAATGAGCTCAAAATGGCCATCTTAGTCTCCCAATTTAATTCTTTAACTCTTTGTCAGAAAAAGAAATTTGGATTTGTAAATGTTTCGCAGTTGCGACTTGAGCCTGCTTAACGCCCCTAGTTGGGGGGCTGCAAGGCAAAAGAGATTGTAAAAAAGTATAACTGCAGTATAGCAGTTAAAAATCCAAGGTGTAATCAATCAGACCGGTATGTTTTCTAAAGAATCAGTGGTCCCCAAACCAGTGGTCCCCAAACTTTCCGGCTCTACGGACCAGCAGCAGTGGCAGCTGGTGACAGCAGTGAGGGGGGGGAGGACATGGTTTTGCACATGTACCCTAGTCCTATACATACACAAATGGAATTTTGAGTGTTCACCTGCAATTTGTGCGGCCCGGTTTCCAGCAGGCCATTGACTGGTAGCGGTCTATGGACTGGGGGTTGGGAACCCCTGATGTATACAATATACATTTAGTTATGATGAAGAAAGTAGGACCACATCACCATCTCCTTTTCTGTACTGTAATTATGATACTTGATCTCAATCATGTGCAAAACTGACTAAATTTCACTACTTACCATGCTTACACTTCTAAAACCTGCTTTACTTTACACTTAGAATATAGTGAAGTTTTTTGCCAATGCACTCATATTAAAGTTGGTGGGATAAGGGAAATCCTGTTTGAATTTCAGTGAAGGGAATGCATAACTACCCAAGTAAACCCTGATGAAAAGAACTGTCTAATATCTGTATCGTCCTAAAGTAGGAATTTCAGAAAATATGGTCATATAATATTTCAAAATATTTTAAAGAGTGGGTGCTATTGTTGTATCTCCTTTGATATGATATAGATATTGATTTCACACTGTACATAGGTACCTGTCAGATTTTAGAAAGTTAGCTGTCATGAATTTTCTCATGTGGAAATGCAGGCATTCTAAGGAGAAGCAAAAGGGAGTGAGAAAGGCTCCTGTTCATAAAATCTATGATTTCTCATTCTTTCAGATAAAATCAGTCCATTCTTTAAACTTGTTTGCAGATGTTCAGTAAACATTAATTGAATAATTCAAACTATGCAAGTGATAGTGTCATCTCTTCCCTCTCCTGTCTGGAATCTGATGAATGAGACTTATGATGAATGGAGTTTGTAATTTCTCTTTTCTTTGAACAGAATTAACAGTATTCGTGTCCTTCATGTTTAGCAAGTGTTGTCCTAACCCAGGGATAAGCAACCTTGGCTCTTTTATGACTCACGGACTTCAACTCCCAGAATTCCTGAGTCAGCAGCTGACTCAGGAATTCTGGGAGTTGAAGTCCATGAGTCATAAAAGAGCCGAGATTGCCTACCCCTGTCCTAACCCATCATGTTTGGGCAGATGCTTTGACTGGACTGTCCATTATTTATTTGCCCTCTCACACATTATGAATACTATACAAATATGTGATGATAATGTGAAGGAAGTATCTGCCGTTGCCACTCATATCCTCTGAATAATTATAGGAAGCAAGGGATCAGCAACCATACTGAACGAGGACTTTCTACTACTTTATTTAGTCTGTTGACTGTTATTTACCTTAGTCTATTGTTGAAAAAGTTAATAAATAAATACTATTAAATAAAAAGGACCATCAATATCCTCTATCTTTCTGTGTCTCCTTTCCCTTTTGCCTAACCCTGAAATAGACAGAAGTTCAGTAGGGCAGGGGAATTTATACAGCTCAGTACCCTGATACCAGTACTGCTCTTTTGAGGTTAGAAGAGTGTACAGGCGGGCAATAATGGTAAGTAGCAGTAAATTATGTTTTGATATAGCCATGGTCTTTTCTCAGATATTAAAGCTTCAACATTTGTTGTAGGATGATGACCTATGGATGAACTTTCCATACCTCTGATCCTGGATATATTCTTGGTTCTCTGAGTTGCTCCACAAAATGAAGTTGGTAAAGAGATGCTGGAGCAATGCTGATAGAAAATGAGAAGTGGGAATGGTTATATGCTAGAACAGAGGTTCCCAGTCGGGGGTGCTGGGTGATATTCCAGGGGGTGCGAAAACTTGGGTTTCGAAGTTTCAAAATTATAGTGTATATACATAATTTATTGCCGTTATTTCAAACTTTTGTAAGGGGTGTGAGAATATATCAGAAGCGTTCTAGGGGTGCAGGGTATAGAAGAGGTTGGGAACCGCTGTCTAGAATGAGCTAAAGTCTCAACTTACTTCATAGTGAGAAAAAGGGTGAATAGCTAATATTTTTCTACCATTGTTGCATCTGTGCTGCAGATCCACTCTTCTCCAGCATGATGGATGAAGAATCCACCAATGGGTTATTTCAGTCCTCCTGCCAAATCAGACTAAGTTGTCAAAGTTGTCATGCCCGTCCTGTCCTGGTACCTCCCAGTTTCAACTTAGTCTGTTCGCCCATGAGGACGTGACAATTTTGACTCCCAAATTCTGACTTCTGACAGGTTTGATTCAGGGAAAATATTTTTTCTTCTAACCCATTAGTGGATTCTTCTTTTGGGGGAAAGAAAACAGAAGCCACACAGCTCCTGTTCAACTTTCCGCTTAAAATCCTAGGTTTCTACCATCTGAACCCCCCCCCCCCTTAACTGTCAGCTCCATAGTAGGCTGCAGCTTCCATTTTGGGAATGCTGTTTTGCCAAAGTTTTTCAAGGTTTTAGGAATACATTAGGGATTGCTCTTTGAGAGGACAGCCAGAAGCTATTTAGCTTCTGTTTGACTCTCCTCCAGGAGCTTCTGTCCCCTGAAGCCTCCCTTAGCTGTCAGCTCCGTAGGTTTGAGCTGCGGCCGCCATTTTGGCGGCTGTTAGTCTGTCAAATGCTTCAGGGACCTTTAACACCATTTGGCCACAGCCAGAAGAGCTAGTTTCAGCACGAGCATTAAAATCTCGCTGCTGTTTTCCCCAGCATTCATCCGATTTAACTGTTTTCAGCTACTTTCAGCTCTGGACTTGTCGCCGCTACTGGGAGGCGTAGGGGCCGCCGCGCCTCTCAGCTGTTCGCCGTGGATTGTTAAAATTCTCCTGACAATCTAGTTAGATCTGGAGGAGAGGGGGACTGCTCTCTATGCATCTCCTAGCATTTTTGCATCAGCTATCAGCCATCTCAAGCTCTTCCTCCTCTGGCTTCAAGGGTTTGCCTTTTCCCATTCTTGGCTGCGCGGCCGCCATTTTGGTGCATCACGAGGTGACCGTTTGCTGCCATTGACAACCTTACCTTTGAAGTCTTGAACCTTGGAGGAGGATTAGCCCATTACTCGTAGTGCCCATTAAACAGCTGCTAGCAATTTTGGTCAGTCAGAGCTGCTTTCCTTGCTTTACAGCTGCTAGCACTATTGGGATTCCCTCACCAACTGCTCCCTTCCTGCTTGTTGTGGCTGCCATTTTGATCACCTCACACAGCGGCTGGACCTCACTCCTTGTAAATTAGACCAACGTACAGTTGACAGCTTCCAATCTCACTCAGAATTTATTTTCACAACCTAAATTCAGAGGACCTTTATCTACTCTCTGCTTGCACTATATCTGGCAGCTATCTCAGCACCAATTCTCCACTGCACATACAATTTTGCGCAGGCCTTTGCCACTTAGCACTTCTTCACCTTAGCCATCTGCCACTCTGCATCTAGTGGTTGCTCACTAGGACCTGACCATTGCCACTATAGTGAGACACGTGAGATCTTGTCACCACATGGGCCACAGGATTGTGCATCATGGACATATTGACTTTGCCTCTTCCCCTGGTGACGAGCACCTTGACGCATCCAGCGTGAGTCCTGCTTGGCCGGTGGGCAGGACCACGCTGATCCATGTGCAAGTCAGTCCCATCACGGTGGGTAACTGATGTCTCTTGCAGATCAAAATTGTTCCAGTGCCGCATCAGGAACCCTTCTCGATTAACCATGGCAGACAACATTGAGCCACAGGCTTCTGCTGCTATCAAGCAACCCAGTCGCAAATCTCCTTATCAAGAAGCCACAGCTAAGGTAAAGGCCAAAGCTAAGTCTAAATCTGGCAAAAGGCCAAGCAAGTCAGCTGACAAGCAGACCGATCACTCGCACCGGGCCCTGGAGAAGCAATTCTCTCAGGCTCAACGATTGTCAGCTGGGGAAGGGTACAAATCACCACTTCCCCCACTTACAGCTCCCGCAATGGACTCATAATCGCTTACTTCAAAACGGGCGTGGTCCCCAGAGTGAGAGCTTCAGCAGGTCTCAGTACAGACCTTTGGTCAGGGAGGTCCACCCCTCTTTGGGGATGAACTCGAGACACCAGGCCCCTCCACGGAACCTACAGTGACTTTTACCCCGACTGCAGCAGGGCTTCGTTCTTCACAGGATCCTTCCTTTGCTGATCAACTGCAGGCCATTATATAGCAGACAGTCCTTCAAGCAATGGCCTCCTCAAGTCATCAACAATCTTCATCTCTGCCGATATCTTCATCAGTACCAACCCACACTGCTTGATCACCCTAGTTCTATTTCGCCCCCCCCATTCACCAGGATCTGACTCTTCCAGCTCCTCTGATTATGACTGCACTGCAGACCAGTGGTCAGATTGTGAGGAACCTCCGCAAGATCCTCATCCCATGGCACAGCTCTTTAACGCTTCACTTTTTCCATCTTTACTTCACAGGGCATGTGCAGCGGGTAAGATCACTTCTGACCCTATTCCCACCCCGGAGACTTCCACTACCCAGGACACAGATCCACTATTCCCGGAACCGATAATCCGGCGTCAGCAAATCCCCTGTCCCCCTTTATTCCTTAAAAATATTCAGGGAAAATGGGAATCCCTGGCCGCACAACCTTCCCAGGGGGTGCTGAACGCAAGCTAATAGATATGGCCCCAAATTTAACAGATCTATTGGAGGTGCCTAAAGTGGATGAATCCCTAGTCCCACTATTCTCAGCCACCAGGCTACCAGCAGATGTCTCTGATGCCCTTAGGGCGGAGGATAAGAAATCCGAGCTAGCATTTCGCAAAGCTCACCAAGCATCTGTGTGGGCAGCAAAGGAGGAAACCTCCACCTTTTTCACTAGAATCTCCCTCATTTGGCTTAGACAGCTTTAGGAGAGGATCCCCCTAGAGGAGGTGAGAGTCCACCAGGACCTGACCAAGCTGATAGCAACCTCTGAGTACATGGCGGATGTGTCCTTATATGCTGCCAGGCACTCGGCCCGAGCAATGGCTTCCAGTGTCGTCGCACGGAGGCTGCTTTGGCTTAAGAACTGGAGGGCTGAGAGTAAACACAAATGGCATGTGGCCACAGCTCCATTTAAGGGAGGCCAGCTATTTGGGGAGGCATTAACACCCTACCTGGTGGAGAACAAACAGAAACAGAAGGTTATCTCTCATTTGGCTAAGAGAGCAAACAGGCGGTTCTTTCCCTATGGCCGCTATCAGTCTTTTTGGACTGGTGCAACAGCAGAGGCTGGACAAACATACCGTCCCTCTACTTCCAAGGCAGACCATCCATTCGACAGGACGACTTATAGGGACAGGCCCAGACACCAGACCCAGACTAAGTCTTCCTTTCGAGGCAGAGGGGGTTGTCCCTTCCGTCGCTCCAAATGACTTAGGGGGGACTCCTCCCATTGGCAGCAGACTTGCTCTCTTCATTCACCAATGGGAAAACACAACCACAGACTTCTGGGTGCTACATACCATAAGGGAGGGTCTGTCCCTGGAGTTCATAACCAGACCCATAGATCATTTTGTCTCTTGTCCAACCTTGAGAAACCCAATAAAAGGGGGTCTCATGACAAATGCCATTCAGCATTTATTAAGCATCAGGGCCATAGAGGAGGTCCCAGCGGACCAGGTAGGAAAGGGATATTACTCCATCCTGTTTTTAGTCCCAAAATCCTCAGGGGGATGGAGGGCAATCCTCGACCTCAAGGGCCTGAACTTCCATCTCCAGTATCGGAAGTTCAAGATGCAGATGCTCCATTCTATCTTGGGCAGTGTCAGGCAAGGGGATTTCATGACCTCAATTGATCTCACAGAGGCATATCTACACATCCCCATCCTCCCGGATCATCGCCAATTTCTACGGTTTTGTCATCTCAACCATCACTTCCAATACAGGACCCTACCATTCGGTCTCTCCTCTGCCCCCAGGGTCTTCACCAAGATCCTGGCAGTTCTGGCAGCACACTTAAGATTGGCCCTTGTACACATCCAATGTTACCTGGACGACATCCTGATCCAATCGACCTCCATCCCGACCGCCCAGTCGGATCTGGCCCTTATGATCAGGACTCTTCAGGACCAAGGGTTCTCAATAAATTTCCAGAAGAGCCAGACGGTCCTCTCTACCCTCCTCTTACACCTGGGCATGGTAATAGACACAGACTCTTATCACGTGTTCTTGTCAGAAGACCGTCGAAACAGCATCTGAGACCTGGCCCTCAGGGTCTGCAGGAAAAAAAAGCTTTGCTTTCTCAGCTACTGAGGAAATTAATACCCTGCATAGTGATAGTGCCTTGGGCCAGATTACATGCCTGGACCCTCCAATGGTTCCTGCTCCCGTTCCAGAGACTGCGCACCAGTTCCTCCAACCAACTGGTAAGAGTTCCCTGTCAGGTCCTCCGCTCCCTTGACTGGTGGACATCCTCAGCCATGCACAAGGGGACTATCTTCAAAGAGCCTACCAAATTCTTCTGACCATGAATGCAAGTCTCTTTGGCTGGGGTGCGCACCTCCAATATCAGATGGCTCGGGATCAATGGTCGCGGTTGGACCTGAAGCACAACATCAATTGGTTGGAGCTCAGGGCAATCCATCTGACTCTCCAACACTTCCAAATCGAGATTGGGGGGCAACATGTGCTGGTCCTCACGGACAATGTAGCTGCAAAGGCTCACGTGAACCGGCAAGGGGGCACTCGTTCCAGGTCCCTCATGACGGAGGCTTGGGCATTGGGATCCTGGGCAGAGACCAACCTGCTTTCCATCAGGGCCGAGCACATTTCAGGGGAGGCGAACTGGCAGGCGGACTTCCTCAGCAGATCAATAGTAGACTATTCGGAGTGGCAGTTTCACCTGGATCTCTTCAAGGAGATCACAGACATGTTTGGCCATCTGATCATAGACCTGTTTGCCTCGCCGGAGAACGCTCAACTTCCCAGATTATTTTCATGCTTCCCTTCTTGGGGGGCAGAGGGGACAAACGCTCTACGCAGCCCATGGCCACATGGCCTATTGTACACCTTCCCTCCTCTCCCTCTGCTTCCAGCAGTTGTCAGGAAGATCCTAGAAGTACAGGCAGAACTAATATTCATTGCACCTCACTGGCCGAGACAACCATGGTTCGCAGACCTAGTGAGCCTTTCCACAACCTCTCCATGGCAGATTCCCAACAGTTGCATACATCTAACGCAAGGGGCTCTGCAACATCCAGAACCCCAATGGCTCCAATTGGCCGTCTGGCGCTTGAACGCTGCATCCTGACTCAGGAGTCATACTCATCAGGAGTGATTGACATGATTCAGGCTGCCAGGAGACCAGCCACTAACCGCATTTATGATCACACTTGGCAGAATTTCTGTTACTGGTGTGACAAGAACCACTTGAGTTTCTCCAAAGTGACCATCCCAAAGGTCTTAGACTACTTGTTGGAAGGCATCAATAAGGGGTTGTCACCCAACACCATTCAAAGCAGGTAACGGCTCTTTCCACGGTGCTCTCCTGGGACAGATCAGAATCCTTGTCTCAGCATCCCATGGCCCACTCCTTTCTCAAAGGAGTTACCAATAGCAGACCGCCCGTGGTCCATAGTTATCCCTCCTGGGAGCTACCCCGGGTTCTACAGGCCCTAACTGCCTCACCCTTTGAACCCATTAGAACCTGTTTCTTGCAATCCTTGTCACTCAAGGTCGCTTTCCTGATTGCCATTACCTCCACTAGATGCATCTCGGAGCTGGCCACTTTATCTATCAGGAAAGACCTGTGCACGTTTCAAGAGGACAGTGTGGTTCTCAGGTTGGATCCTTCCTTTATCCCTAAGATAAACACAGTGTTTCATAGGGCACAGGAGGTTATTCTCCCAAACTTTTGCTCCCGTCTGTCACATGATCTGGAACAGCAATGGCACACATTGGATGTACGCAGCCCTGCGCTGTTACATCAAGTGCACAGCAGCTTTTCATAGGTCAGAAGCCCTGTTTGTCTTGTTTCAAACCTCTTCCATGGGGCAGACGGTATCCGCCTCTACCATAGGCAGGTGGATCAGGGCGTGCATAGCAGGGGCATATGTGTCGCTTTCCCTGCCAGTTCCAAGTCATGTGGCAGCACATTCCACTCACAGTGCTGCCACATCTGCGGCATGGGCAACACAAGCATCTATAGAGAATATTTGTAGGGTGGCGACATGGTCCTTGCCTTCCCCTTTTATTAGGCATTACTGACTGGACAAATTTGCATCTGCTGAGTCCTCCTTTGGCCGACGAATACTACAACAGGTAGTGACAGGACCAGGGACACAGGTCCCAACTGATTCCCTACCATAGGGACAGTGGGGGCTTTGGTACATCCCATAGGTGGATTCTTCATCCATCATGCTGGAGAAGGAGCAT
The DNA here is from genome assembly GCF_016545835.1 of Crotalus tigris. NCBI lineage: Eukaryota > Metazoa > Chordata > Lepidosauria > Squamata > Viperidae > Crotalus > Crotalus tigris. Next base: position 5,424,453 of record NW_024096460.1, on the reverse strand, counting down.
TGGCTTACCTGAACGCCTCTTCTCAGCATGATGATGAAGAATCCACGCCCACCCTTTTAGAGGTCAGTTGGGCCACGTGTCAGGGGGTTGCTTCCTTTTCCTTCTCTTGGGAATCATCATGTTGGACTATTGTCATTGGCTCCGCTGTCGTTGAAACTGGGAGGTACCAGGCCAGGACGGGCATGACAACTTTGACAATTTAGTCTGATTGGGCAGGAGGACTGAAATAACCCATTGGTGGATTCTTCATCATCATGCTGAGAAGAGGTGTTCAGGTAAGCCAACGCTCCTTTTCTTGTAAATGATGGATCTGAAGATTCATTCAGTGTCCATTGAGATTATCTGGTTGATTATTTTATATAGAAAATTGTTCATATCCTAGATGGCCAGGATCCAATAAGAAGACAGAAGATTTCAATTGGTACAATGTTCAGTGGCCCAATATATCATTGATGCTGTGGGAGATGAATTAGTTGCAGCGTGTTTCTAGGTACAATTCATTGCTGAGTGTTCTGTATAAAGCCATGTATTCTGTATTCTGTATAAAGCCTGGTTATTTTTGAGATTGCCTATTCTTCATGGATTCTTCCTAATCCAATCTGTGAATCAGAAAATGCCTGGCAAAGATTCATACCTACTGAGAGGTGCAGTCAGAAAGACCCAATAGTGATATACACAGTGAGGTTTATTCAGTGCTTTCTTTGTAATAGAAAAGGTGCTGGAACTCACATCTTGTTAATCTTTTATTAAAAAATATATATATTCAGTTCTTAACATAAATTTAATTTATTGTATTTAAGGCAAATGTTCATAGTAAATTTTACACTAAAAATTAAAAAAAGATTTTCAATTCACCAATGATTTTTTTAAATAAAGAAATTATTTACCTTTCACACACGTGTGTGGGTGTGTGTACAATCACTGTACACACACCCACACACATCAGTTGTGTAACGAAACATAATGGTCACTGCCCGCAATAAACACTCGGTGCATGACCACACGACCAGTCACAAGCTGAGCAGTGCCAGAAGCCAAGCAGCACCATCACAACCAGTGCAGACAAAGTATGCATGCATTGGACTCGACACACAAGCAGCCCGCATGCACTGTTTTAATGATTTTGCCGCCGACCTGCTACGCTAGACAGGGCAATTCAAGTCCATGTGGACCAAACATCAAATTTTCAAAAGTTACTTTTAAAACTTGGAAAATCCGTTGAAAAAAGGTGTTGGAACTCTGTTCCGGTGTGTTCCATGACAAAAAAGCACTGGGTTTATTTATTTATTTTACACTATCCAACTGCCAGAGTTTCTGGGCTGTTCACAAATAAAGATACAGAAAAGAATAAAAGAATATAATTGTAAAAACAAAGGAAAAATATAACACCAATAAGGCCACAATAAAAAACAAAGCCATAATACCTAGAAGAGGATTCATTCTTCCTCGCTAGAGCCTGGGCCAGGTCTTCAAGATCCCTTGAAACTCCAGCAGGTTGGAGACCATCCAGGTCTTGGGTGGAATCTCACTCCAGAGCATAGCTTGTTGCCCAGTGAAGAGACTTCTTTTAAATGGTCTTTTAGGGGGAAAAAAATTCCTGTTTCATCTTTGTAAACAAACAAACAAACAAATAAATCCATAAACTGGCCAACCTCAGTTAAACTGTAAACGGTCTAATAAGAGAGATCATATAGCAACAATCAAATAGAGATGTTATGAATTTCCAGTTCTAATGTACCAACCCATGTCATCTATACCCATTGCTGCATAACCTTGAGAAGCATGATAAATTTGCTATTGCACACCTGGTATAAAAGCTTACAGGTGTGCTATTTCCCCCCCACACACATAGCAAGAGTTCTACAGGTGTTTATTCAAATCCCCCAAACTGGTTCTGGAAAGCACCCCTGTTGTGCAGGTCCATATTCTAAGCTCAGTACTTGGGTCACCGAATCTAATGGGCACACAAAAAGTCCAGAAAAGCAGTCCAGGAGTTGAACAGGCTAAGGTACATGGCATGAGCACACAAGGCACAGAACTGGGCATGTTGTTCCAGCAACACTCAAGTCCTCAGGGCGGGATTAAGTAGGCAACGCCGATGCAGCCCTTCATGAGAGGTGAGGTTGTCTCCTCATGAGTAGTCTAGCTGACTGGCATTGTGCCTGACTCCTCTTTGCTTTACATCTCTTTGCTGCTCTATCAGGCTAGAATTCTCTGAGCCTCAATCCTTACCATTACTTGTCTCCATCCTTTCCTCTTTAGACTCAAATTCACTGTCCTCCTCTGAACTCGCATCTGGTGGATTTCCAGAAATGGCGTCCATGCACTTCCAGCGGTCCATTCTGGGCCTTGCAAAAAAAGGCTAGGGCATCAACCAGTTTGCCGAAATCAACAAAAAATTAGCTACCTACGAACTGGCTGAATCCCACTACTAAGGTAATCCTGAACTGTTGAATCCTCAACAGTTCATTTAGTGATTATTCAAAGTTACAACGGCACTGAAAAAAGTGACATAATCATTTTTCACACTTATAACCGTTGCAGCATCCCTGTGGTCAGGTGATCAAAATTCAGATGCCTGGCAATTGACTCATATTTTATGATGGTTGCAGTGTCCTGGAATCATGTAATCACCTTTTATGACTTTCTGAGAAGCAAAGTCATTAGGGAAGCCAGATTCACTTAACAACTATATTACTAATTTAATAACTGCAGTGATTCATTTAAGAACTGTTGCAAGAAAATTCATAAAATGGAGCAAAATTCACTTAACAACTGTCTCACTTAGCAACAAAAATTTTGGGCTCAATTGTGGTCATAAGTTAAGGACTACCTGTACCTAATATTTGATAATTAGAGATGAAAATATAAAGTCTCCTTTGAACTGAGTCAACTCCAGGGCCGGTCTAAAAGTTAATTGTAATGAAAGGACAAAGAAAGCCCTTTTAGGTAGATCTTCTGCCTGCTGTTGACCTTCTGTACTTTATTTGGCAGATCAGATCCAAAGTATGCAGCAAAGAACTATGTTTCTTCTTAAGGCACATATTATAATGAAAACTGTCTGACCCAAACACCAGGTTAAGAGTTTATCTACTGTAAATGAAACAAAATCTAAATTGTACAGTCCAAGCTTGATTGATAGGAAGAACTCTTACACAGTTATTTCAGTTATAGACTTTAATAAATGGTACATTTGTCTCAGTTAGAAATGTTTGGATTTATATAACCCAAAGTGGCAACTCAACATAAATAGGGGTGATGGAAATAAATGTGCAGTATTGTTTAGCTGAGTGCCTTTCATATTTCTGGGGTTTTGTCCATGTTTTCATTTCCTAAGAGAATGAAATGCAAAACTTTGAATGTGTTCCTTTTTCATTAATTATAGATATAAAGGTAAACATTTCTGCAGATACATTTTTTCTTATGTGTCTTAGTCTTTGCTTACTTTCTTTAATTTTTGAAAATAAAACATTTGTATAGTTTCGTCTATTTTGATAAGTAAAACAAAATGCCACATTTTATTAGAATAAATGTTCTAACTTAGACCATCAATAAATCCACACAGAGCAGACCTGGAAAATGTGCATAGCCATACAAGTGATAAATATATTTATTTATTATGAGACTGTTGTAAATGGATGCTTTAGTAATTTTATTCAAATGAAGAAAATATGTTTTAGAACAGTTAGTGTTCTTGGAACATAACTGTTGTATGTATCTTCTATCAAGATATAGATATTAGGGCTAAGCAATATTTTGGATTTGATTGAAAAAGGGGACTTCAGAGCATATAGCAGCTTTCTGAAACTCTTCTGGTAGCTGCTCCTTTTCCAAATTTCATGAGCCTATGAAAAAAGGCAGCTGTTTTAAAAAGCTCTACAATCACCTTACCCTCTACTCCAAAGCACTTTTTCCAAATTATTTCTAAAGCACTTCTCAGTTAAAATAGCTGTGCTCATTCATGGCTATGCATGCATTTCTGTGTTGAATACGCTTTTGAATATAAAAGCACAGTATACAGTTTTACAAGAATGTAACGAGGCTCTTATACCTTATTAGTAGATAAAAATGACACCATAAATGAGCTATTTGTTACATGAACAAACTAGGCCTATGCAGCACTCTAAGTATAATTTCAGAAAAAGTGCTTAAGAACATGTGACAGCATGAATGTATTACCTTTCTTGCAACCTTTTAAAGCAGTAACATATTTTTGCAAGATTGTCTGGCTGCCACTTGATCTCAGAAAAGGATAGTTTCTCTAAAGAAGCGCATACAGTGCTACTGTTCATGGTCCTCTGCACTTCAAAGCATTTTTTGAAATCAAATCAGAAGCTTCACGTAGCTCAAGCACAAATATTCTTGGGAACAGCATGTGTTTTTTGGGAATTGTAAATTTTGTACCTATTTAATGTTTAATAAATAAAACAAAACCATTGATCGTGTTACACAATAAGCCTCTGAGAGAAAACTTTGATTCTCCTTGATGAGGTTGTTTGCCTGGCAAAGGTGCCACACAGTGAGAAGACACATTTTGCCTTAATGAGACAGTTTGCAGCCTCTGGGATATTCAGGAAATTTATGAGACTTCCCCCCTACATATATATCCCTTATTTCTCAGCAGAGACGTACAGAAAAATATTATGTGATTATATTCCAGAATTGGTGATATTTACTTTTAAGTATAAGTTTGAATTATTTCAGGCATTTGTTTTTAATATGATCCCAATTCTAGGGTCACTAAGACAGCATCAGAGAGGAATCTGATATCAAATTCCCACCAGTTTCCGTAGGTATTACTTTCCAAAATGGGGCAATTCCAATCTCAGAAAGCTGCAAAAAGAGACAAACATGAAATTGGAACAAAGTAGACTATTCAAGAGTGCCAGTTTTGTGTAGCGATTAAAAAATTAGGCTAGAAACTAGAAGACCATGAGTTCTAGTCCTGCCTTAAGCATAAAACCAGCAGGGTGACTATAGACCAGTCATTTTTTCTCATCCAAGAAAGAAGACAGTGGCAAACTACTTCAGAAAATCTTGCCAAGGAAAATGCAGAGACTTGTTCAGGTGGTTACCAGGAAACAAAACTGACTTAAAAACATAAAATAAATAAAAAACTTCCAAACATTTAAAATAGCAAAAAACCAAACAATTCTAATTTCCAATTTCTCCATGCTGAACTGCAGCCAAAAATGTTGGAATCACTGGAGTACTTCAGTTAAACTTTAGAATTGCTCTGCAGCAGTGTTTGAGAATTAATATGAACATTAAGTACAGTAGTAGCAGTGAATATAAACATTAAATGGACATTAAATATAGACTGACATCAGTGAAACAACAGCATCCACAACTTTAAAGCCCATTCCCAACACAACTACTTATATCTCAATCTTTATGGTCTCTTTAGAGTTAATCTGATAATTGAGTACTCACAAAATGGAATATTTCTATGTCTAGTTTTAACATTTTTCCAGTTGAAAGCACTGTATTTTATCCTACAGTTTTCCATACAGCTAGAATTCAAGTTTAATAGAGAGTCCAGCTTCAAAAACTCCAGTTTGGGCTTTTTTGTTTTGTTTTTTGTTTTTTTGAATGAGGGGAAACAAGAGAAACAAATCTTCATGAGGCAGTCTCCAGGACAAAAAAACTTTAGAGGGCATAAACAATTCTTTTTTCTTCCTTCCAGAAACCTTAAGAGAATGTAAAGATCTTTGGAACCAAGACAAAAGATTACATATTTAAGAGAACCCCCCTTCCCTTTTCCTTGACTCAAATTTTCCTTGAATAAAATAACACATATCGTCCAAGCTATGTGAAAAACAAAGATACTACTTTCTTTTTTTGCTGAAAATTACTCCTCACTGAAGGCATGACCTGTCAAGGCAGCAGACAACTCCTCTGAATTCCAATGGGTTTTGCACTTGGAGCTCCTGAAAATCTCTGCTGTTGTTCAGCACCCAATTAGTACAAGGGGATCTAGTCATCAGAGAAAAATGGCACTGCAAGAACATCGCTGAAAAAGGGCCATGTCAAAACCTCTGCTGTCCTTACCTTGACACATAACAAAAATATTTTCTCTCCTGAGACAATTCACAATTGAACTGATTGGGTCTCTACTTTCAGTACAGGAGAAAATAATGATAAAGCAAATATTAAATAGGTCAAAGCAGAGAATATCCATAGATTTAGAGAGTTGTGATTCAAGGTGGTAGTATTTTCTTTAAAAAAAAAGTCCCAAGAAACCAAGTAAAGACTGTGCTTCTGATTGACTTTTCATGACTCTTTCCTTTCTTCTGTCTCATTTTTCATTAATTTCTCTTTAGTATCCCTCTGTTACCTTTGATCTCCTGCTCTTTATATCTGTAAGGCCCTATTTTAAGGTGGGTTTATAAACTGTTTCCATACAGATTTTATTGAAACTCAGGCTGAGAAACTAAATCTACGCCCTGTCTCATATTTTTTAATTTATTTGCCTTTTAAACAGAGTGGACCAGGGTTTTTTCCCCCCTCACTCTTCTTATATTGCTATTAACTCACCTTTACCACTTTCCATGTTAAGCAGACAATTTCTGCCACATTCATTTATTATCTTTCTAGCATTGTCCTTGGCAGAAAAGTCAATTCTCTTCTGGCTGGTCTGCACAAAATTTCAGATCTCAAAATCACTGTAATCATTCACCACTATATCTTAGTATTTTGCAGGATGTTGGATGCACAAGTAGGTTCAAGTGCTTCAAAGATGGTGCTAGGGCAGACCCCATTGTTCATTAAGTTAACTTCCCTCCTTTGCTTGTTTGTATGTTCTACTAACTGATATGGAACAGAATGTATGGAATGGTCATTGGTGAGATTTTTTTTTCAGTTCCCTTTCTGGGATCTTTATTGACAATTAGGGATGGAAGTAGTTTTCTCAGCGTCTTTTGAATGAAGGAATGGCTTAGCATGATGTCAATGCTGCTAACATCGGATGTTCTTGCTTCAGAACAGATGGAATTGCAGCCATTTTCCTCTATTGCTTTTAGAGTTAGTTGATGCTGGGAGGGGGAATGTGGATAAGAGTCCAGCTAGTCATAAAAGTAATCTCAGTCGTGGGAACCCAAGGTCATTGGGCCCAGAGTTGATAGAGTTTTGGCGGGCTGGAGAACTGAGGAGAAAGCCCACGCTTCAAGCTAATTGGAAAATGTGATTTATGACTATTTATTGGAGGAGGGAATTGTGCTTTGTTACTTTGTGTCCAGGGGAAGTGAATTTAGTTTTTGATTTCAACTATGTAGCACTGATACTTTGTTTCTCAAATAAAAGATTCTTTAAGGTAAACAATGCCTTGAAGTTCTTTTGAAGAGTTTCATCTGCCGGAACCATGACACATGATACATAAGTCAGCTTAATATATATGTGGGATAATTATTCTACTCAGACTTTAAAGCAGGGTCACCAACTGCACAATTTTAATTTAAAATGCATATTGTTGATTTAAATGTTTTGGATTTATTTATGTCTTTACAGAATACATACAACTCACTCCACAAAGAATTCCAGCAGGATTAAAAAAAACAATAAAACCTGTGAAAAGTGCAAAACAATAACTTAACAACTCAAACTGGCAACTACACTCATTATGAATTAAATATTCTACAAAAAAACTCCTTTTGATCCCCTTCTAGAATACCATTAAGGAGCAATTGTGTCCATGGTAACTCAAACTATTGCCGACAGATATAATTCTTGGAAAAAAGTACAGAATGCTTAGATTCACTATGCAGCTTTTTAGTATATCTGTCACTGTGGGCTTCAGCTACCTTTCTGTGCCAAATGACTACAACATCATCCTTCCAAAAAGCAAAAGCAAAAATTATTTAAGAACATATATTGTATTATTGACAGAAGCTACTAAATTCTTTGGGTATGATGGTAATGGAATTGTTCCCTTTTGGCATACCACATTATTTCTTTCATCCAGGTACATATGTTGTATAATGCAATGTGATGAACATATATACCTGAATGAAAGAAATGATATGGTATGCCAAAAGGGAACACTCCCATTATTATCATACCCAAAGAGTAGATAGATTTGCTGGGTATGTGAATATGAATAGTGGGGAAAGAATGAATTATTAGTGCATATCTTCTGTAATTAACATGGAAGTGTGCAAAACTGCTTTAGAAGCAAGGCAACTATTTATGACATAGAAAGAAAGTAGCCTCTACCCTTCCAAAAATACAAACGGCCAGGAGGTGGAAGTTGGAAATGACGTTATAAACAAATAAAAAACCTTTCAAAAAGAACTAGACAGTCCTTGCCACACTGGGTCAGCATTTTAGAGATGTTTTCTTAGCTAATCAGACAAACAGAATGACCACAGATGGGCAAAAAAGCAACTTCTGACTTCCAATTTCCTGCCTGGAATTTAGAAGGTTGCATTTTTGCCTACTTGTAGTCCATTGAGTTTCCTTAGGGCAGGGGTGTGAAACTCGCAACGTCACGTGATATGTCATGATGTATCACAAGTTTTTTTTTCCATTGCCGGCAATGGGGTGGGCACGGTTTCGCTATGATGCATCTGGCCCATGGGCCGGCAGTTTGACACCCCTACCTTAGGGGAGGCTAGCAGGGAATAGGGAAATTCCTTCCTTCCTTCCTTGGGCTGCACAAGTTGGAAGAAGCATATGGTGTGTGTGTGTAGCATGGCCCAGGAAGGGTATACAAGGTCGCTTCCCTTTCCCTCCCATCTCCTCCCCTCCCCTTCCCTGTAATACTGGATGGGGGAGGAAGAAAGAGATTGCGAGACTGGCTGGGAAACTGTCACAGAACACTGATCGCAGAGGTAGCCCAGCAGCAGCAGCCAGTAACATTGAATCTACCACAACTCCTCCCAATTTCATTTTCTTGGGAGTCATGAGTCCTAGATTTTAGATACATTCTGTAAGTACCTTGATTCAAAAATTGTTATGTTTTGATGGACCTTTTCCCCACAATTTTGTAGTATATAGGTAGATATTTTGTGGGGGGGGGGTTGCCTAAGGCAGCTTTGTAATGATTAAATTCATACAGCTGAAAGGGTTCATTTAGGATATAGAATTCAACCCACGGCTGGAAATTTAGATTAATGCATACCCAATAGTTGACTGTCTATCCTCAGCTTGAACAGATCTAGCAAAGGGAAATGTACCATTTCTCTGATTAATTTGTTCTGCTCTTGAACTTTTTAATAAGGATTAAGTCAGAATTTGACTTTTGGTTGATTTTTTTTAAATGTATATTCATTTCTTTCAAAGTTTTCTATATTTCTTTTGACTTTGACTTACTGTTTAAAAAAGATGAAAAGCAAAGCTGCTATAGATTATTTGAGGTTTGTTACACAATGGGAAGATCCTATCTTTGCAACTTTTTGATACCTTCTTACCAATCACATTCTTCTTATGACGGAAGTTCTGCAAAAAGCTGTGACATACTTTGTTAAAAATTCCTCAGCATTTGTGGAAGTGGAATTTCTTTTACTTCTAACACACTTTCATTATAGGTGAACATTCATTCTTTTTGCATTGTAGTGCCTGTTTTTGCTTGGGCAGGCTATCGATCATTCTCTAATCTTCAAGTTTTAGTTATTCCAGAAAAGCCTTGGATAGTCTAAAACTTATAAGAAAGCCAGTTAGCATGCAACAGTCACAAACACCTTAGGGAAAATAGACCCCATCACCTGCCACAAAGGACAACATCTGTTGTTCCTCCAAGCAAGCTGCTTTTGTGGGATGGGGAAAAATACCAGCACTCTTTGTGTGTATTTATTTTGGAACAATATTTTTAGCTCTCTTTAAACTTTAAACTCTTTAAACTTTCTCCTCCATTATTTATGAATTCACAAAATTCAGGAAAGGAGTGGAAAGAGTGAGAGGAACGTACTGGACCAAAAACTGCAGATAGATTTCTTATTTAGGCAAATGCTGCTACTGAGTCAGCAGGAAAGTTTTATTCCTTTGTTCTCCTTACTGTACTTGATGAGTTAAGCTGTCTTTTCACTTCTCACCAACTATTTTGGTTGGGCAGAAATGACAGTTTACCTAGTTCTTATTTTAAACTTTTCATCTGAAATGTCTAGGAACATAAATTCTTTGAATGCTATTGTTTGGTTTATGACCAAAAATCAGGGAAGGGGCAGGGGAAGGGGAAGGGGAAGGAGAGGAGAGGAGAGGGAAAGGAAAGTATTCTCATTAAGCTGCAAAAATTAAAATTGCAGAATATGTATGAAATAAGAATAAAAAAGGCTGCAGTAGGTAAGGACCTTGAGAATTCATTGCAGATGTAACATAATGTGCTGCACCAGAACTCTTTTATAAGGAAAAGTAAGATCTGCCCCTACAAACTGCATTGCAGCATGGAAGGCAATGATGCATGCAGTTCAGTAGATTAAGGTCTGCTATTTTCATACCAGATAACATGTACAGTGTTTGGAAATATTGGTATTTAAAAAGTATACTATATACAGTATAATTGCATTTTTTAAAAAAGTATATGCAAATGTGTGTACTATCAGTTGTAGCCATATTTAGATATTACTTTTCTACAAAATTACAATTCAGAAATATATATTTAATAGTATGCATATGTATTTCCATTGCAAAAACCTTGGCAAAACAGGATAAATAAAGGAATGAATTTAGATTAAACTACATATCCCTGAAACCTGGAGGCAAGATTCTATTGCCTTGAGTGAAGAGAGACAGAATTCTCCTCCAAGATGGATGATTGACAAGCAAATAAAGCCATGGATATACTGTACTTCAAGAGTTACTGGTGATAGCGGTTGGGGTAAAAACACTTTTTATTTCTGACATGGTACCCACAGGGAAAGGTGAAAATGTAAAAATAATACCTGAAAGTCAGCAAAAAAGACACAATATTTTCATTCAAGTGATTGCATGGTTGATTACGTTGCCACCTAATTATATGGAATTAGTTGATTTATATCCTTGAATGTTGTTATAATTAATTTGAAAGAGGACTTTTCTGATCTTCCCCAATATTCAGCAAATTGCTTGTCAGAAAATGGCTGTCAATCTTGAGGAGTAGCAGTCTGCAATACGAGGTCTGCTGAAGTAGTTCATGACTTTTGTATTATCTCTGTACTATGGTATAACAAAATTGATTTGGTTCCCAGAAACCTGAATAATGATCCACCAATATGAGATAATTATTGCCATTCCTCATAATGCAGTTCATCTGAGTCTTGCTGAAAAGAACTGCTAGAAATGCTATGCATAATCAGTGCCTCTGTTGATTTGTGATTCTAGAAGTGCATCCCATTTTTTTACAGTTATATTTCATTAGTGGTAACTGGCCTGCTCTAGTTTCTCCATAAAATAACTTTCTATTACAAAGTATGATGCATTTCTCAAAAGCATCTTTTTTCTTATGAAATTTGGCTTAAAATATTAAAATGTCATCTTTATTGCTATCTTGGATAATAAGAACATCAAGCTAGGATGTTTCCCACCTGAAAATCTGGCATTCTGCTGAATGGGAAAGGGCCAAGATTTGAAATTCATTGTCCTGCAATTCATACTTTCATGAATTCCTTGAAAACCTTTGATGAAAAACAGATATGTGGTCAGATTCAATAATGTTTTAGCTTCTTTTTATAGTTTTGCTTCAGTTCTCTAGTTCATGTTTTTGTTTAGTTCTATGTATTTCTAGTATTCATTAAAATGAATGATTTCATCTCAGATATTTTTATGACTTCTTAAAATTACATCCTGTTCCACAAGAAAACTGTAATTTTTAGACATTGGCTGTCTCATTCTGTATGCACTGTGATTTTATGTTTAAAAGGTGATGCAAATACAATGCTGTATGCATTTTGTAGAAGAGTTTCAATGTAATCAGTTTTACTGGCATAGCTTAGACAGCAACAATTTTATGGGTGTCACTGTGTTTTTAAGAAAGTATACTTGGAAACTAAACCACTGGTCTGTTTAAGTATCATATGGTGCTGGACAACCATATACCAGTTTGAGATTAAGCACTCCAAGGGCTGCACTCAAAAAAGTAATGAGAGAAGCTAAGAAAAAAATTAAATGAAAATTTATTTTCTTCAGATTTAAAACTAAACAAAAAATAAATAAAGATCATGTGATGATTCTTCCATAATGAATTTAATAGGTTCTACCATCTCTCCCATAAACATTATAACTTGATGCAAGGCTTTGGTGGCTACCTTGAGCTTAGTATCTAGAACAGGGGTGTCAAACTGCTGGCCCGTAGGCCAGTTCATCATACTGGAGCCGCGCCCACCCCAATGCCAGTAATGGCAAAATAGTCCCGATACGTCTTGCGACGTTTGACATGTCTGATCCAGAACAAGCAACTTTGATGCAAGTTTGATTTTATAAATTTCTGAGCATTTATGTTTTCACCTCTAACATCTGCTCGGTATAAAATATTGTGTTTAAGACAGACCCTCTCCTTGTTTTTATTGTTTCTGATTTTTTTGACCATTCTAGGAGATTCACAATAAGTGTGCATATCATTTCTTAATATCTATATTTTATTTGCCATGGCTCAAATCCCCTTGAGAACTGACACTGCATCTGTTTGGTACTATAACATGAATCTCTTGCCCAAAGACACTTTTTGTCAACTTTTTCCTGAAAGTTTAAAAAAGCATTATGACAGTGGTGGGTTTCAAATAATTTAACAACTGGTTTTCTGCTTCGCCTTCCCTCCACCTTGGCCAGGGTGGGCTGCTTGGGGAGTCAACTGGGATGGGGGCAGGAGGTCCCAGTGGGGAGAGTAGGAGCTCCCAATTATAGAATTGCTGGAGGTCCCAGCTGGGGAGGGCAGGAGGGGGCTGCAGGAGTCTCGGAATGGGGTGGATGCAGGAGGGTGGGGGGTCAGCAGGTCCCGGCTGGGGGAAGGTGAGGGGGTCTGGCTAGGGGTGGCTCGGGGGAGGCAGGAGGGCTGGGACACCTCCACCATGGAAAGCCACGCCCCCACAGGCTGAACCTGTCATCCACGCTGCAGTTAGGTAGGATTGCATAGAAGGGGCACTGAGCAGGGGGCTGGAGGGGGAGCTGTCAGTGGGGGGGATCAGAGCAGCCGCTGTCTTCCTTCCTCAGCACAGCCCCATTGGTGCAGGTGGAGAGGGCCCTAGGACAGCCAGAAGTGGGCCCTTGCCCGGCCTGGGCCCCGTCCGATCAGCAGCTCTGATGGGGGTGGCAGCTGCTACTCTGAGCCCCTCAACCAGCTGGCCACAAAGGGAAGCAGGAGGCAGTGGCAGTGATCCCTGCATCACCAGGGCTGGCCGGCAGCAGCTCTGAAAGCAAAGCTGTGCTGTCCATTCTCGTGCTGGTGGGGGCAGGGGCTCTGGCATGCACCCACCCCTCGCTTCTTTCACTCCACATCATCCCGTGGCTCCTCTTCACCACCATCCCGGCAGATGCTGCACTGCGGAAGGGAGACAGCATGCTGTTGGCCGGGCCTGGTGATGCAGGGATCACTGCTGCTGCCTCCTTCTTCCCAGCCCCCTGCGTTACCCAGGCATCACAGTGCACCATCTGCCGGCCATGCAGGAGGAGGAGGTGGCGGCGATCTCTGCATCATCAGCCCGCCTAGCAGCATGCTGTCTCCCTTCCGCAGCACAGCATCTTCTGGGACCTCATGAGCCACTGCTCCTACCAGTGCAAGGACGGGCGGCACAGCTTTGCTTCCAGAACTGTTGCCAGCTAGGCCAGGCGATGCAGGGATCACCGCCACCACCTCCTGCTTCTCTGCGTGGCTGGCGGGGCAAGAGGCTCAGAGCAACAGCAGCAGCCTACCCCATTAGAACGGCCGAGCAGATAGGGCCTGGGCTGGGCAAAGGCTCCCTGTTTCCGCCCATGCCGATGGGGCTTCGTGGCTGGTTCACCATGATGCAGTGCAGCACCTCTTATGTTTTTGATTACAAGTAGTACCTTCCTCAACCACACGGTCTCCCTGAAAGCTATCCGTTCTAACACCGGACACAGGCAGTTGGAGAAAAAATAATAAGTCGCCATTTGATACCTGCCTTCTTCCTATGGAACCAAAGTTAGAGGGAGGGTGGCTGAAGAGAGGAACGGTCAGGGTTCTGCCTGCTTTATTACAGGGCAGGCTATTAACAGGCAACCTGCTCTATTTCATTAAAAAAATCCTATTTTTTTTTTAAAAATAATGAAATGGAGCAGGCTACCTGTTAATAGCCTGCCCATAATAAAGTAGGCAGAACCGCAACCGTGCCTCTTCAACCAGGCACCCGTTAACTCGCTGAAATACCATGTGGCTGGATACATCCTAGCATGGCTGGTTTCCCTCCCCCCCATCCCAGCCTCACATGCTTTCATTTTCCCGGGCACAACTCACTGCAGTGCCTCCTCAGCTGTTGGCTGGCTGGCCAGCCAGCTCAGAGGCAACTTCTTTGAACTGCTGACGGCGGGCGAGGCAGGGCCTGCTTTTCATCTTCTCCTCTGGATGGCTTCAGCAGATCCCCCCTCACCTGCCCACCCATCCTCTTCCCTTTCACTCCCCTTCCGAGTCCTCTTCACAGCTCTGCCCACATAGCCACCGAAGCGGCAGTTAGAGCATCAGAGCTGGAAAGCATTTCTCTGCCGCTGCGGAGTTGGAGATCTTGCCCTATTCACCACTGACAAGATGTCCTCACTTCCCAAACTATTTCTTTTCTAACCTTCTTTCCAGCTCCTCCTTCGTGGGACTAAAAAAAAAAGTTTAATCAATCAAATCCAATTTATCACGAAAAACAACCTTGCGAAGTTGGAATTGATTGATTGCACTTTTTTTTACGTCCCATAAACTTCTTTTGTTTGTGGGACTACTCATGGCAGTGGAGGAAGTGACGGAGGACCATGTCGAAGCTGGAAAGAAGGTGTCACATGGATCCCATTGTAGGCGGGAGGGGGTGGTGTTTCTGCCACACGTCAACCAGTTCTCTGAACTCAAAAGAAATTAGCTACTGGTTCTACCGAACTGGTCCGAACCGGCTGAATCCCACCACTGCATTATGACAACTACTTTGTATAATCTGATAAACGTATTCTTTTTACATTTACAATGAACATAATTTATCCTGACTAAATCAGGTGGGAATTCTTACATACTGTAAGTTCTTACCAATGTTGTATTTAAATTCCTTGGATTATTCCTATGTACAGTGATCATTTAGCTGTGGCTACAAAGCTTTTTACTTTTTGGAAGAAAGGTTATATGACTTTGACATGGGAACTATATGTGACAAAAATTGGATTCTTTCATCTCCTTTGAAACCGAGTGATCCCAAGAGATAGCCAAACTTTTTGAAGGCAAGACACAGAGATTCCTTTCTTTCTTAAAGGAAAGGAAAATTCTTCTTGGCTACTAATTTGATTTAATACATTGCAAGCATCAATTTATTTATTTTATTTATTTATTAAATTTATAAAGTAGCTATATGCATGGAGTAACATACAAATGTATGCACACGCATGCACATATACACAAATGCACATCATTTAGTGTCACAAGTTCTTTCCTCTCCAGATCTTATTTCTCTGGCTGAAAAGAGCTGAGAATTTATTTCCAGAATACTTACCCCTGACCTTGCAAAATACAAGGACTAGATTCAATTCCCCACTTTACATAATGTTGTCAGATACAAAGGCACTACTTCTGCCCCTTGAAAAAGCCCCCTTTCCATCACTAACCCTTTCCTTCCAGGGAAGAAAAGTATATTAAGGAAAATGCAATTAACTAAAGCAGAATGAATTCAGCTCCTTGCTATGTACTAAGGCAGATTTGATAAGAAAATTGCAATAAAATTGATGGTGGTGGGCATCCAATACCATCAATGTTTGTCACTTGCTAAAAAGAGCAGTGACTATTTCCAGGACTCCAGAAGCCTCCCAAAAGCACAATGTTTTTTAATAACATTGTTAAACATTTTACAATCAAATTTATCCAGTTTTCTCTATATCAGGCATGTCAAACTCGTGACGTCGTGTGACGTATCGCAACTTTTCCCCCATTGCCAGCAATGGGGTGGGCATGGTTTTGGCGTGATGTATCTGGCCCGCGGGCCAGCAGCTTGACATGCCTGCTCTATATGATCCCAAGGTAGAGACATTTTGTTGTCCCCACAATTCAAAATTCTTGTAATCTTCTTATCTATTGTTCTCTGCTACTCTTCCTTTGTAAGCTGGAAGCCAATGATCATTTCAATAAAATGTCATCTTCTTCCTCAGAGTTGTGCTCCACCTTTCACATCTACAACAGTTCCTTAAGTCATATACAGTATTTCTTTGCTTATGATTTGGTACACACTTTATCCATACCGTTCTTTCCAACAGCTTTTCATTGCCCTACTTCAACAATTTCCTCTCTATTGAAATTTCATATGAATGCCTACTTTTGTCTCCTGTCAGAATCAAAAAGAGCCCCATTTCTCTTTCTCTATGCAGTTATTATAACTGTATTATCTGCAGCAGCTAAAAGAGTTCTTTAGAAGAACTCACTTGTAATGAATGATTGTGTTTTATAATGAGGGAAATATCTTGTAGATGGTTGAAAATAATTGCTCTAGTTAGTATCCTCCAAGCTTGCACCTGTCCTTAAAACATCTGCCTTGTTTGGCTAGAAAAGAATGTATAAAGTAAGTTTATTTTTACTTGCTTGTCTACAATATTCAAGCCCCAAGGATTTTGGATGGTGTAGAACTTCTAACATAATAAAAATAACTAAGTCTAAGTCAATATCAACAATAAAAATTAATCCACAAAGAACAAAAATAAAGACAATAGCTCAAGATACAGTAGCCACCCAGAAACCATCAGTTAGAACAAACCAATTGCATAAATTGGGGGTTGCAGTTATTTCTGGATGACAAGATTCCTTAAGGTGGGACCAGTAAAAATTATTGCTATCTCACCTACAGGCTGTGAATTTCACCAATTGAAGGATTTTGTCTCTTGATGAATGTATGTACTAGAAAGGCAGCAACTTTGAAGATATTGTTGAGGAACTAAAACAAACAGTCATGATTCTCAGTTTTTTCAACAAAAGCAATTAAATTATTATTATTAGCAGTGGTATAAGTAGTAGTTCACATATAGCAATAGTCTTCCAAATATTAATTGCAGCAAGGACAAGATTGGTGACGTATTTTGTACAAGGTTGTGTAACTTAACTAATTAATTCCAGAGATGTGGCAAGGGTGATGGTAGGGCAGAATAGCTTAATACCTTTCACACCAAGAAGCTGGAGAGTTAGCAGAATGAATTACAATAATGAAGAATAGCCAGATGCTTACACTGACCTCTTGACCCAGTATAGAGAATTCTTTGGGGAAACAGTTTAGTATTATACACAACAGACAATTATTCAATATAGGGAGAATCATCTGAAGCAAAATAAATTACGTGCAAAGAAATCTTTCTGCAATTTCTACCTCTATTTACCTCTACCTCACTTTTCTGTTGTTAGGAATGACAAAGGAATCTTAAATCCATTCAGAAATACTGTATGTCCTGTTGAATTTATTTCAAACGGAATATTGATTATGTGCCATCAAGTCATTATTAACTTTAGCAACTATATTGATAGACTTCTCCAACATGATCTATCCCCAAGTCCTAACCTGGATTTTCAGGATTTTGAGCAATGTGTAAGGACCCACCCCACTTTGCATCTTAAGAAGACAGAACTCTTGGAATAATTCTTCCAACAGGAATCCTTTATTAAGAGAAAATGGTTGCAGGGGTTCTAGACAGGACTTGGGGTCCAAGCTCTCCAATTCAAGGTTTTAAGGGGTTCCCCAGTAGCCCCACCCAATCACCCCCCTCTTTCAGTGACAATCTCAGGCATTACACTCTCACCCCCTTTTCATTACTGCCGGCTGAATGGAGACTTCAAAGAAAACTACATGAAAGGCAATAGCCCCATTCTTATGGTTAGCTCTTTTGGCAATACACACATTCAGTTCCTTTGAAGTATACTGAAGGAAGTGAGGGCCATAAAGCCCCTTTGTTCACCCCCTTCCCTTCCTCGTATGGCAGAATCCATAGAAGGCAGAAATGGGGTTTTTATAATTGATAACTAGAGATGAAAAATAATTGGATTCTGACACAATGTATTCATCCCCACTGAAACTGAATCCATATATCTGCTGCTAGTTGTCCCCTTCTTTTTCCTTCTACTTTTCTCAGCAATACAGCATTCTCCAGAGAACTAGGTCTTTACATAATGTGTGTGAATTAGGATAACTTGAGCCTGATCATTTGTGCCTCAAGTGAGAACTGTGGATTGATTTGTTTAATGATCCATTGGTTTGGCTATCCACAGTATTCTCAGTTGTCTTCTTTAATCCCAAAGTTCAAAAATGTCAATATTCTTCCTATCTCGCTTTTTCAAAATCCAACTTTCACTTCCATAGAGTGTCGTAAGGAATACTATGGTTTGCGCAATTCTGATATTTGTGAGTATAGACATATCACAGCTTTTGAATATCTTTTCCAAGGTCTTACTGGCTGCACCAGCAATTGTTAGTCTATAGTGTATTTTTGACTGCTTATACTGTTGATGATTAATCCTAAAAGACAGAAGCTATCCACCATTATGATATCTTCATTGTCAGTTTTAAGACTGGTTGTTATGCCTGTTGTCTTACCTTTACAGCCTTGTAACACTTCTTTGCTAACCTGGAGCATTCTGTTTCACCATGTTCTGTCTGTACTCTAGCTTCCTGACCTGAATGTAAGTTTATCATGAGGACAATGTGATGCTCTGGGATGAGAGAATGAAATGAGATTCCTATTTTTCTCAGCACATTTCACAGCTTGATGTGATCAACACAATCAAGGCATTTCTGAAGTGAAGTATATACTGACTTCTTTTTGGTGTTCTTTTTCCATTACCCATCAGCAATAATGTCTCATGTTCGTTGAACTTTTCTGAAGCCAGCTTGAATTTCAGATATCTCTTTTTTCCTGTACAGCTAATGGAATGTTAATTAAGTTAATTTTGTTCTGAGATTTATAATTTATAAGGAAAAAAAGTATTATCAAAATATATGATTCCAAAGCATGCTGGCACTTCCAAAATGGTGCTCATTTTTTGGCGAAGTATGCTTTGTTATAAATTACAGCACAAGCTGCATAAATCTATAACCTTACCATGAAATGTATTGATTTTGAAGAACTTGATAGGTAGCCAATATATTCAGAGGTTAATAAAACTTTATAAATAAAGCTTGGCCTTTATTCTTTTATGATTAGAAGATGTAGCTTTCCATTATTTCTATCCTTGGAAAGAAAATGTAAGATATAATGTTTGAACTGAATTAAAGACTATGGCTTTACTAAATAATGTCATTGATCCAGAATGAATATATAGTTAAATTATCATTATTATGTAGTGTATTTGATTTGCCAGCATACTAAGCCAAAAGAAACTACATTTCTTTTTGCTGATCTCGCTTACACCATCTTTCTATAGTTCTATGTTCTTCATTCATTGCTACTCACACTGATTGTGCCATGCTGTTAGGTTAGGGGTGATGATGTCTCAAGGCCCAAAAGACCCTTGAGTCATTAAGAAGCTGATTTAAATAATTTTTCTTTCTCCAATAATAACTCTCCATGTTTAGTATATAGGTGACACATTTTTTCTATAATGTCCAGTAAGTTATCTGCAGTTGCTTCATATAGAGTAGGAGATTTTAATCAGATCTTTATGGCTGTTATTTTGCGTTGATTATAATGCTTCATATGTACTATATACTACATTCTCTCGATCCATAATGAGAGCTACAGAATTCAACTTTTGTCTTACAATATAAAATGGAGACCACTCAAAAGATTAATGTTAGTATCTTAAAGGAAGCATTTCAGTAAATAAACCAATTTTGAATGTAACGAATGAAAACATTTAGAATTTATGGCAATTGAACATATCAATGGTAGAAAGCGCACAGCTATTTATGTACAAGATAGATTCTATTCACATTGGCAAGACAGCATTGATATTTGTCATTATCATTAACCTTGTGCACCCCTTTGTAACATCAGTTCAAGAATGGGAAAAAAGAAAAATTTCTACCATAAGAGACATGATTATTGTTGATTTATTTATGTCGAAAATATTTTGCTGAAAAATAGGGCACCAGTTTCAAGTTGGTTTCAAATGAAACATTTACCAGTCACAAACAATGACAGTGCTTAAGAATTGTGCATATGTATCTCATTTAAAATCAAAGGATCCTCTTCAATATTACATAAATTCTCACTTCATATTAAAAAGGCTGTTTTGAAAATATGAGTGAGAAAACTCTATTTGAATTTAATATGTCAGCTTATACATTTTAATAGATAAAATTCCCCTTAAATCTACTTTGGCGTGTCATCAAGAAAGGGTTATAAAAATATTTCATGGCTGATGGTTCACTGCTCCCTTAAAATCGCAAAGTTTTCAACATTGCGTAGAGTGGTTGTAAATCAAACTGGGGTATATCACAATATCTAGGGGCTATGTAAATTTAGTTGCTTATACTGGCTGAACTTGGGGAAACTGGATAGGTTGCACAATTAAATGTGCATAACTGATTATTTATTATGAATGAAGGCAAATATACCTGTCCCAGGATAATTGTTGCATCTTGCAACAGTTATCTAACTTGTCAGGAGATTCAAAATGCATTAATGTACATAGATGTCCAAAGAAGGGACATTTTTCTTGTCATTCCTGGCCAATCTGACCTCTGAAAAGGTTCTTTTATGATCTCAAATATTGCAGACTCTCTTAGACTTGGCCCAAGAAGAGCAGCAATCAGCGTAAGAACCAGCAATGAAATGCTGATGCAGGAGCAGAGAATATCTGGCACGAGAGGCAGCAGTTTTGGGGATGAGCAATGCATACATTCAGGAGCAGAAACAGTAAAGAAAGCCTGTGTCCTAGAGTGTCTCTACTTCTCCTTTTATTAACCATGTCAGGCCCATTATCAGAGCAAAAGGCTGTGACTGCTGAGAAGGGCAAATGGACACATCTGTCAGGAGGACAGGAGCTATGAACAGACATCTCCAGCACAAAGTACAGCATCAGAACCTTGAAGAAATTTCTCAGACCAGTTGAGGGAAAGTTTAAAGGATTAATTAAGAAGAGGAATTACTGGAAAACTAAAGAAGAAGAAAAAAGCTTAGAAAAAAAATTAATGAGAGACACAGAACTGTTGATGGTTAAAGTAGAAAAAATAAAGACAAAGCTAAAAGAGAGACAGAAACAAATCTAAAAGTGTTTAGAATATAAGAGTAATTATGAATAAATACTAACTTGGAGAGAACAAGATATGAAAATAGGAGGTTAAGTTACACATTAGGAAATAATAACTCTATGATGTAGTCAATGTAAACAACAGTCCACATTGCTTAAAAATTTAGAGAACCAGTTTCATGTAGTGGTTAAGACATTAGGCTAGAAACCAGGTGGCTGGGAGTTCTACTGTCTTGAGCAAAAAGCCAACTGGGTGACTGTGGGTGAGTCAATTTCTCAGCCCTAGGAAAATGTAATGGCAAACCATTTTTGAAATCTTTCCAAGTAACTACAGGGAGGCGCAAAAGAAAAAAGAAAAGAAAAAAGAAAAGAAAAAACCCTTAAAAATTAAGTTAAAACTATTTTTGCTATAATCTATTTTATAATAAAAAGTTATATGTGGCCTGAATTTGTCAGTATTCTTGAACTTAGGACAAGCCACTCTCCCCAAAAGCAGAGAATTGAAACAGTTACTAGAGGCTACTACTAATTGTACTGAGTCCAGTTTTTATGAGTAGAATATGAAAAAGTATGCTGTTAACCATTCAACTAAATTCTCAATAGTCAGCAGAGATGGTTCATTATTTGAGTCAATAGCTGAGGCCACAGCTAAAGGTTATTGGATAGGAGAATCCATTTTGTTAAAAGTTCTTCCAAGGTAACAATAGCACTAACACTTAGACTTATATACCGCTTCACAATCAATGGTTTACAGAGTCAGCATATTGCCCCCAACAATCTGGGTCCTCATTTTACCAACCTCGAAAGGATGGAAGGCTAGTCAACTTTGAGCTGGTGAGAATTGAACTGGCAAACTGCTGGCAGTTGACAGTCAGCAGAAATAGCCTGCAGTACTGCATTCTAACCACTGCACCACCACTGCAGAGGAGTCTCTAACATTAATTCTTTCAGAGGGGGTCTGAATTATATTTTTAATCCCTTCATTTATTATTTTCTCACCACTGAATTTCATTTTGTTAGATAGGGCCCAAACTGTAAATTATTGCCCAGCATTTGCTCAAGGAAAGTACACAAAGAACAGAAGATCAAAGAACAAGAATATGGTACAGAAAGGCCAGGAGAATTTTGGACTTTGAAACGGATACCATAGAAACTACAGAAAACAGAATATGGTTCAGAGGAATAAGATAAAAAAAGACTTGGATCTAAGATCAGATATGCCGGCAGATGGTGAAGTAAATTAAATTTCTGGAAAGAGCAAAGCTAAGATTGTCTATGGAAGACAAAAATGAAACAGGATGTACTGTGAAAAGAAAGGGTAAATATAAAAGACTATCTCAAACAGGATACCACTAAAGAGTGAATTTCTCTTTGAAGGAAATTTATGGTGAAGTTTATTTAATATGTAAGAATACAATGGATCAAGAGATGAATAGAGTATCTTCATTGTGAAGAAACTTAAATGTATGCCTTTGAACAGCACATTACCTTATAAAAGTTACAAAATTAAGAATTATCTGCATGAGTAATATTCAGAGTCAAAGAACTCCATTCAAAGTCTTTGTATAGGTGACAATTATCTGCATGACTAATACACATATGCCTGAGCTTAGCCAGAAAAACAAATGATTGGATGGATATGCCAGGTGAAAAATGGGACAAAGCATGATGTTTGATGTAGCTGAAACTTTTTATTAGTTCTGAAAATGTAAAACAGCATTCTCAGTAAAGTATTTGAAAATTATGTATTATTATTTTATATTAATAATTTTTAAGTCAGAAACAATTTTGGACCCTGTTTGGTGCAGTGGTTAGGATGCTGGACTAAAAATCAAGAGATTGTGAATTATAGTGCTGCCTTTGGGCTCTTTTTCTCTTCCCAATGCATCTCACAGGGTTATTGTGAGGAAAAGAGGAGATGGAGGATTAGGTACGTTCACCACTTTGAGTGAAATATATTTTAAAAAGCAGAACAAAAATATAGTAATAAGAACAAGCTGATAATGTGATTCTATGTGTGTCTATTCAGTAAATAAATAAAACAAAATAAGGGTTTTATTTGGCTTTAACAAAACTGTGTCATGAATATTCCTGTGAGACTGTTAGAACTAGAAGTCACAACATCTAATTGTTTTCAAATCTAAACTTTAACAGAGTTTAAACACAGCTGTGACTATGTTACCCTTTTCTTCTTTCTTTTCCCTCCCTCCCTCCCTCCTATTGAAATCAAGGCTTGGGAGAACTGGTTTGCAGTGGTTATGATCTTTCCTGTTGGGAAGTGCCCAGAAGATGATAATGCTCTACATATATAGTGTTCCAAAGAATTCAACACTATTTAACATCTATATAAATCAATGAGGGAAGGTAATTTGAATGCTGATGATGAGACAGTATCATTAATTTTTTTCTATTGTTGATAACAGGCTAGATAAAAAAACAAGCAGAAATTAAATCTAAACAGGATGAAAGTGTTATTGATGAGGAAAATCCTAAACTATCTCTGAACTGAACTATTCTGTATAAAGTAGTACTCCTATAGTACACCTCCAGAAAGAGCAGATTTGCAATTTGGGAGCAATTGCTTAATAGTATGTATTAATATTTTCATAAAGTATACACTTTATTATAAGCTTAGTGCACAGGGTATTTGCTTTACAATAACAATTTATTTATTTATTTATTTATTTATGAGACTTATATACCGCTTTTAAGTGCAAGCACTCTCTAAGCTGTGTACACCAGTAAGCAATGTGTATATATATATATATATATATATATATATATATATATATATATATATATATTTACATTGCCCCCAACAATCTGGGTCCTCATTTTACCTACCCCGGAAGGATGGAAGGCTGAGTCAACTTTGAGCCGTTGAGATTTGAACCGCTGACCTGCTGAACACAGTCAGCTAAAGTGGCCTGCAGTACTGCACTCTAACTGCTGCGCCACCTCGGCTCCTGTGTGATATGATGGCCACTGGCCCAGATCTTCCACAGCCAAGGATTTGAGCCTGAATTTCCTCATTCCTTGTTTAACACCTATGATGTTATCAGCTACAGCTTTTATGAAACCATTCAGACTTAGTAACAGTTATCCACACCTTGTGTACAACCTGTCTTGTCTAACACAATATGTTTTATATGGGCCTACCCTTAAAAAGTGTTCAGAAATTGCAACCAATGCAAAAAACTTCTAATCAAGTCCAAGGTACAAGGATTATATTATGCCTGAGTTTGGTATTGACTACCAGTTGCCCACCAGGTGTAATTACATTTGTGATTTAAGATCTGAAAATTCATGGAATTGCCTCTCCTGCAGTGAACAAACCCGGTTAGTTAACCAGAAGACAAGGCCCTTCAAAGAAGCATCCACAGCCAGAGATTATCTGTCATGTATTGTCAAGTGCCAGGGAAATCAGAAGATCCAGACAATTCAAATTGATATAAAGATTTATTGCAAGCTTAAGCTATCAACCAAAATCTGAACTACTAACAGCCGAAGCAAAATGGTGGTAGATAAGAATCAAAGGAATTCAAGGTGGGCTGGACTTGAATCTCTTGTTGGTGCACAGGGACACATGACTGATGTCATATTTGACCCCTTCCTCAGGCTCAGCCTGGTCATTTCCTACACATATATAGAAAAGGGTCTTTTTTGTGAAGTCACAGTCTATGGAATGTGGTAGGGAGCTGTGTTTGGACCCCATTCCCCCAGTATTTAGGAAGATGGTAAAATTTGCCTCCTTCCCAAGCCTTTAATTTTTAGCTAATAAAATGACTGATTAAAATATTGGCTTTCAAGTTAGTCGATTTATGTAATGTAATATTTATCATAATCAAAAGATCTGAATAAATAATGGGTGAATGGCTGATACTACATAATGATTTATGTGGTGAATTACATGAAAAAAGAGAAGTCTGAAAGATAGCATGGAATATTTAAATAGCTAGAAAGAAATTGAAAATAGGATATATACATGCAATATAATGTAAGTTCTTGAGAAGCAACAGATTTTTTTTCAATGCAATTTTCTTAAAAATTAGGAATAAGCAATAGAATAAATAAAGGTTAACTAAGCTAACTAAATAGTATTTATGTATTCAGATACAACAGTGCCTTTATAACAATGAGTTTTGTGGGTGATTCCTAATAGAAGAGAAATTGAATTAGGTCCACTAATATAATGGGAAGTATCAGGATGTTTGGGAGATAAGCAAGGCCGGAACAAGTATAACACCCTTTTCCAAACCTCTTCCACTCCAAATTAATTCAGTGAGAATTAAACGTATTCAGAAGCTATAAAATGTGGACTGCAGTTGGAACAGAAATGTAAAAAAAAAATAAAAAATAGAGGCAGAAGATGATGGAATAAAACTAGAAACACTGTCATTCCTTCACAGCAGAAATATACACCACAAAAATACTAGACTTCTGCATTGATATATGCTATAATCTTCACATTCCTACTATATCAAAGATATCCAGTGTGGAACAATTCTAATTGCTTTTCTCAAACTTTCTTGTTTTCCCAGACTGAATTTTTGTTTTTTGAACAGTTTCCATTATGCAAAGTCATTTGTATCCTCCTCTACACATACTTCCATCCTGTTAGAACAGTGTTTCTCAACCTTAACAATTTTAAGGCATGTGGACTTCAACTCCCAGAATTCCACAGCCAGCAATGCTGGCTGTGGAATTCTGGGAGTTGAAGTCCACATGCCTTAAAATTGTTAAGGTTGAGAAACACTGTGTTAGAAGATAAAGATGTTCTTCATCATTTTAGTTATAAAGCTTTCTTGTAGATCCGAAGACTGCAACTTTCATGTGTAGCCTTCCCAAAACTTCTCAGAAATCTCTCAATCACTTTTGCTGGAAATCAGAATTTTAAACAGATTAAACATCCTTAACACGGGTTTAAAAAGACATGGTCCAAAGCAAAAATAAGATTTTAAAAGCCCCTGCACTGTCCATATTCTGTTGTGAAAAAGGCAAGTCATCTCTAGATTGTCACTGTGCTAGGCCCTATTTACACACAACTGGAATTCTTCTTTAAAATGTTATTTTTGCATTTTCAAGAAATTGAGATGCAGTGCTTATGTTTACTGCTGATTTGCAATAGCCTTTAAAAATAAAATTAAGTAAGAAACTAAACCAAACAAAGCTAGGTATATAATTCAAAAGAACTATATAGTTAACAGATGAAATTGACAATCAGACAAGATAAATAGATTCTCAGTGCCCTTATTATGGCTAAAGGTTTGGTCTATTGCTTAAAACACTGGGTTACAAAGTAAAATATCGAGAGTTCAAGTCTCTCCTTGGCCATGAAAGCCAGCTGGGTGATTTGGGGACAGTCACTCTCAGCCCAACCTATCTCATAGTATTATTGTTATGGGGAAAATAGGAAGAGGAACATGTGTTAGATATGTTTGCTACCTTAATAATAAAGGTGGGATATAAATAAATAAATAAAAACAAAAGACTTGTACTGCAGCATTGAAGAGATAAATGCATGTATTTCTTTTAGTTTTTTAAGAACACTTTTTATGTACATATCTCCATCGCCATCTGTTTTGCTCCTTTCTTCCTCTTTTCTCTTATTAATTAAAAGCAATAAAATATAAATTTAAAGAACCCAAGACTGCTCTACAGTAGTTCTGGAAATGTAGACATAAAAATTTTATTGCAAGCCTGATAATTGAGATGGGGAAGTATTTAATACAACAATTGAACTGAATTTGAAAAATGTTGGCAATTGCTGGCAATTCCCATGGAGATCTAAAATTTTGGCAGTAAACTTTGGCTATGTTTTGGAATGATTAAGCTGTGTTTCAGAATACCAAAATAAAGTCAGTATGTGCCCCATTTGCTCACCAAGGCCTTTGATTGAGTTGATCATTGAGTCGGGCATTGAAATAACCTTAAGAAAATGGAAATTTCAAAACATCACATTTTCTTCATTTGAAATCTGTACCCAGGACAAGAAATCAGAGTCTGGAAGTAACATAGTGAACAGATTGTCTTTAGACCAGCAAATGTACAGTAAGGAAGATGACCTTGATAGGGATATGTAGGAGCTATTGCCTAAGCCAGGGGTGTCAAACTGCAGGCCTGCGGGCAGGATGCATTATAACAAATCCACGCCCACCCCATTGCCAGCAATGGCAAAAAAGTTGTGATAGGTCACGACCCATCATGTGATGTTGCGAGTTTGACACCCTTGGCATAAGCAAAAAAGATAAAAGATTTTTTAAAATCTGGAATAGTGAGACAACATTCCGAAGTTGCTCAGGCAGATGTCTCTCCAATTCACTGAACAATAAGCAAGAGGAGAAGGTATAACACAATAGACTAGCAAGGTTCTGTTATTACAGCCAATCTCAATAAAAGTAGTTTTAGCCTTCCTGATCAGGTATACACAGGGCTTTTTTTGTCATGGAACGCCCAGAATGGAGTTCCGGCACCTTTTTTGGATGGAACCTTATAGGGTAGGCAAGGCGGCTTGTATGACATGTGTGAGTTCTGGCATCTTTTTTTTTTTTTTTTTTTTTTACAAAAAAAGCACTGGGTATACCTAGTAGAGTTGACAGCAAAGGAATGAGACAAACCTGTATATTCTCCTCTTATTTATCCAACCTATATGTGAAATATAAATCAAAGGAGTTTGGGCTGGAACTATATGAGCATGGTTTTAAAACTGAAAGTAGTAACATTAAAAAGCTGAACTATACTGATGACATTGCTGAGGTAGCTGAAAATGCAAATGATCTGGAAGGTCTACTAATGAAGGTAAAGGAGCCCAGAGTAAAAATGGGACCAGGATTAAATATAAAGACCAAACTAATGACAACAAACAACAAAACTAACCTTAGAAGTTACTTAGAAGTGGTGGACAGCTTTCAGGATCATCTCTTAACACAGGGGTGTCAAACTTGCAACGTCACGTGATGTGTCTTATGACATATCGTAACTTTTTTTCCACTGCTGGCAATGGAATAGGTGTGGTTTCGCCATGATGCATCTGGCCTGCGAGGGCTGGCCGTTTGACACCTCTGTCTTAACAGTATAGGACCTAGCAAAAAATATCATGCATATTGTCACGGGTTCTTTTTTAAATCAAATTCTATTAGAGTAGCCTGGACTCAAGAGAAACACAAACACACTGGATTCTAGACCAGATGTTTTTTTTTATATCTCCCTATAATGGATGGGGAGATTTCTTATTTTGTAAATGAAAAGTATTTTATAAAAGTGATGTGTAAAACTAACTATGTACGCAAATATATATGGGAGGCATCCTATTACTATATACTCTACAACATAATTCCCAGTTCCTATCTACAATTTATTGATGTTTTCTTCTTACAGAGCCTCTTCTGCCTTCTTTTTTCTCACTGGGATTAATTCTACTTTTTTTCCCTCCTGTGCTGTTGCTTTTAATGACTAGCATGTAGAGCTCTTGTACCTTTCCAGTTATGCTTTTCTTTGGTGACCTCTATACTTTTTTTCTCCCCATTCACTCTGTCTGAAGGGAAAAAAAATCTTTTATCTTTGTTGCTGATGGACCTCTCCCTTTGCGGAGCTCCCAAAACAATGTGCTTCCCCCATATTTGTGTCAAGGTTACTGTTTTATTAGCATTTGTGCTGTGCTAACAGTGGGGAAAAGGCTGAAATGGGAAAGAAAGGATTTTAATAAGCAGCCAACTCTTCTGGACATACTATTGCTTAGTGGGATAGCAATGAGCGCTTTGGAAATGATTTTCAGATATTGTGATATGTTTATACCCTTAAATATAAGAATAATGTAGGCAGTGGTTCCTCATGGAAGTAAAAGTTGGACTTTGAAGAAACAGAATAGAAAGGGTATTGATGCTTTTAAAATTTGGTGTTGGACTTTTGAGAAATCTATGGAAAGCCAAATGGATCATAGAATAAATTCAGAGTTTACATTTAGAGCAGATAATCATATCATGGGCCCATTATGTAAAGCCCAGAAAAAATTAATTTGTAACCACCTAGAGCAATTGGGAGTTGGATAGCATATACATTTAATATGCTGCTGCTGATGATGATGATAGAAAAGGTGGAAAGAAAAAGAGAATAACAAGCAACAAAATGGATGGATTTAATCACAGTTGCAATAGGTGCATTATTGGCAGACCTGAAAAGACAGGATGGGACAGATAATCCTGGAGAAGATTTATCCCAAGATTAATTGCAAAGAGTCAGCAAGCAAGCAAGCTTTTACTTTGTGCTCAAAATTATTATTTACAAAAAGTTTTACAAGATGCCAATTAAGTTCTCCTGATTTTTTCATGAAGGATAATAATTCAAATAAACACAGGGCCCCTAAAACTTCTCACCCATTCAGAAAAGTGGGTTAAAAATAAATACATTATCTTATAACAATGCTTCTTATAATTATGGCAAATCCACATAGAGAAAATTTTTAGCTAATGAAGATAGAATGAAATACATACAATGGTGATTTCCAAGCCAATAAACATTATGCAATACTACTAGATAAAGCTTGATCATTGGAGAGCTCTATTTTTAAGAAATGCAAGTACAATATTCTTTCAACCTTCCAAAATTGGAAATATAATGGGGTGGAATTTACTCCTACAACATTGAACCAGAATCTACAGGAATATTTACTTATATTCATTTTCAGAGTTCTAAGAAAGACCTGAATGAATTTTTTTTTAAAAAGTAAACACATTCTACCAAAAATCTGAGAGGATCTCATCTTTTTTCACCCAGCACCATCACAATAGGTTAGAAGAGAATTATGAGAATACAAAAAATCATGACAGGATGAGTTATATTCCTTCTTTGGAGGAATAGAAAAATACTGAAAAATATCATGCTACTTGGATTAAAAAAAAAGGTTGAATTTACAAGCAAAAAGCTCTCCAAATAAATAGGAATAATAAAATAGACACAATTCAGTATGAAACAAATACAGTTTTGGAAAAAGAAAGATTTCAATGATGG
This sequence comes from Crotalus tigris, assembly GCF_016545835.1. Taxonomy (NCBI): domain Eukaryota; kingdom Metazoa; phylum Chordata; class Lepidosauria; order Squamata; family Viperidae; genus Crotalus; species Crotalus tigris. The sequence goes on along the minus strand of NW_024096460.1, from coordinate 5,394,182 downwards.
GTTTTTTTTAAAAAAAAATATCCCAATGGGGATGCATCCAGATATTTCCAGCACTTTCCACAATTCTTACATATGATTGAGCATATGAACTGTTAACTGATAAATGCTTGTCAACTATTACTAACATTGCAGAAAACTGATAGCTTTGGTTTAGAACTTGCTACGATAAACAATAGTAATAAATACAGTCTTTCACTGTAGAAGCCATTACATTTATGCATTTCTATTCTGATTTTAGGAAGAGAATAACAGCACTCTTCTTTTATTAACATTTATGATGCTACTGTGAGCATTTTAAATGATATATAAAGCCTACTTTAAACATTCTTCAATAATGTTATCTGTTTTCAGATTCATACTCCATGAATTTGAGTATGCTTCATATGCTGCAACTTTGAGTTAGCTGGCATGGGCACTTAGTGTGCATAATTTCAGCTTCACAAAAATCTTGGCTTCTAGCACAATGGACACCATGGTTCTTTTGAGAGCTGACTACGCCAAGACTCACTAAAAGGATTTTTTTGTCCATTGACTGCTAAGGCTCCTTTTGAGTTGCCACAAATATTCAGAATAAATCACAAGGCACAAACCTCTTGTCAAAGCTGTCTTTACAATTTTTTTTAAATGGAATTGCTTTGAAGGGGAAGTATTTTCCTTTTGTTAATCATTTGTTGAAAATATAGCATTTCTTTAGGATGGGGGGGGGAATGGATTAATTCCCCAGAGTGGCTTATATTGTTCAAGGATCTTCTTTAAATTTTATTGAGCAGATCACTGTGCCCTAAAATATTTCCCTGATCATGTCATTAGGTTGGGCTGAAATATAAAACGTTCAGTGGCGGTTTTTTGTGTCAAAAAAATTCAATTACTCATTTAAACCCAAACCACAGTGCTCATTAATTCCTTCATGTTATAATACAGATAGTGTTATTCTTTAGAATTAATTACTCGAAAGGTTTATTTCTGTTTAGCAAGTTGTCTAAACCTGTCACAGTGTCACGTCTTACAATTTCTTTAAGTTAAATGGATTTCATATCATGCTACTTCAAAACAAAGAAACAAACCTACTATGGCTTAGCATTTTGTGCAAATCAAGTCAGTATAGATTTCCTTGGTAAAAGTCATGCTGACATAAGCAATTTATTCCCCCAGGGTCACCTGGCTTCTGCTGTTAAGATGAGGCAGCTGCTACAGCTGGCACAGTGGAGTGATAGACTACACAATATGAGCCCAAGGCACAAATACCTTGATTGGAAGTTATCAAGCACAACACCACACTATAATGAGCAGGAGCTATCCCAAAGCAAGGGAATACTCTCTACTCTCTGATAATCTCTTAAAATGTTTTAGGTTTCTCTCTGACCTTCTGATTTATATCTATTCACATTTAAGGATTTTTCTCATAGGCATTTTCTGATATACCAGACAGTTTTATAAATGATAGTAAGGGAATTTTTTTTTTAAAAAATGGGACTGTGAGAGAAACTCACAGATTTGTCCATCTAAGTCAAAGTCTTTAAAATCCTATTCTTCGATGCTTGGGTTTTAATTCCTGGGAATTTCATCATCACTGCAGTACTGAGTTGGCACTGCTATCTCTCTTTGTGTTCATGGTTTCATAACTTCAACATGCTGATATTACAGAGATACTGTATGACTATGGAATAATTGTGCCAAATGAATTTGTCCTCTAGGTACTGGAAATCATATTGTTTAGCAGGGAATTAAATGTTAAGTCTCCACCTTAAGTTATCAGCTTTGGATGACTTCCCTGTTTTCTGTGGAACCCTTCAAAATGATACCTAGATAATGGTTGTCTAGGAGCTAATCATAGGAAAGAGGTGCAGGAGAGGGAGAATCCAGGGGACCCTGAGTGTTTGTTTGGGCTTTTATACAACTCAGTTACTGTGGACTTTGCTGTCATCACATATAGTGAGGTTCTGATGATCATCAATGTAGCTGATATGATATGTCTGGGCACATGTCTTGGATAGAAGAACTGTGGACTACTTCCTTCTGTCCATTTCTGTGAGCTTCCTGTATGTATCTGGCTTGCTATTGCTAACACCAAATCAGGACTGCAAAGCTTATTGGCCACTCATGAGGATCCAGATCCATCAGTTCTTAACAAATATAAGCAGTTGGTTTTATAGCTGTGGTTACTAGGTCTGACCCACTGATATGTTTGCAGATAACACATCTAGATAACATTTTCCCACCATACTTGAACTGAGGTCTGCATAATTCCGGGAATCAGATCACACCTGAATTTTGGAACATAATCTCTGGACTGGTCTGGACACAGCAAAATTCAGTGATATTTTCCTTTGCTGACACTCTTGCCATTAAGTTAAACTAGTTCAAATGATGAGAAAGATCTGGCATCTAATTAATGTTTTTGCATTTTTTTGCCTTGGAGATAATTCTATCTTCCTGACAAAAACACAATGAGAAGTGTACACGTATTGTGCTGCTATAGGCAGCAGTGAAAAGTCAGAAAGTCAATATTAGTCCCACCTTTGTTTTTCTGGAATAAGAATTATGTGCCCCTGTTAGATATCAGATCAAGAAAAGCATAGACACAAACATGAGGACTGGCAGTAACTTACTTCCCCAAGCAGTTGCAATACATATAGGCATAGGCTAGTCTCCTAGGAATAACACTCAATCACCCATTGCCCTTTGACTCTTTTACAGTGATTTGCAAGAAAAAGCAGAAGTTTAAGTTTATAGCTTTCTTGGATAGGAAGTAAGGAAGGAATACTGCTTATTAGTGCAGTAATAACACAGGTGAGGCTATTTTGGAAAATAAATTGGTTTATAGGAATGGCTGCTTAACCCTTCTGTGCTTATAATTTTCCAGCTTTCTAAATTAGAAATGCTTGACAATTCTACTTCAGATGAATTTTGAAGGCCAGCAATCTCATTTGAATTTTACAAATTTACATCCTTCCACTTCAAGCTTTGACTAAATTTATAATACATTCATTGCTGTATAAATGACATATATTGCATATGGCACCATACAGATAAAAGTAGTGCCCAGCATATTATAAGGCAAAAAGCTTATAATAAAATAAAAATATAAAAAAGCTGAACAGCATATTTTAAGGCAAAATGCACATTAAATTATATACTATACATACAAATATAATAAGCATACAAAATTGACATGTTTGGGGCAAAATTACAATTTTTTGGAAATTCATGTGAAATGGGTTCAAATGGGTTGAAGAATTAACCTGTGTGAAAATGGCATGAATGAGAAGTATACAAATCCATACAATCCTGAGCAGAGAGCAATGTCAGCCATCCCAGTAATTCTTTGGCTCAAGGTTGTCATCAAAGTTTGCTTTGTCTTCAAAACAAAATCTGTGCTTTTTAAAAGAACATGTACTTAGCAATAGAAATCTAGAAATTTGCCTTTAGGAATACAAATATTTTAGCAAACGTATATATAATGGAATACAATGTGTAATGACAATTTTTTTGCAGGAGCAGGATAGATGCTGAAATGACTATTTTTCTACACCTGTGTACAAATAGTATATTTACATATGAAAATCTGAGATGAGCACACAAAGCTCTGTTGCAAGACCTTTCTGACTGACCCTTTTCTTCTAGAGATGCTGCCTAAGAGATCTTTAGTAGCACATCTGTTTTGTTTTGTTTTTTGCTTACAGCATAAGCAGAACATTCACTAAACTGGGAAGAGTTAAAAAGAGAGTGGATAAGCCTTATGTCTCATAATTTCTGTTGATGCTCTGAACCAAAATAACATGGGTTCTGTGGGGTGAGTATGGATAAAATGACATATGTGCAAAAAAAAAAACCCTCTTGCATAATTGTATCAGATTTTGTAATCCCATCAATATTCAAATTAACATTTGTTGTTTATTATTTCCAAGTATTTTATATTTAGGTGACCAAAGTTTCCATTATGTTAATTTGAATATTGATGGGAAATTAAAGCCTGGGGGAAAAAAAGCAATAACAGGGCATTGATTGTATATAAGGATCAAATGCAATTAAGATATGTATAAGCTAAAAATATTGATAATTGTAGCAAAGATGTTTTTATTTAGTTGATAATAATAACTGTATTAACCCAATATGAGATAGTAGATATTAAGGAAAAAGAGAGGAAATATCTGATGTTATGAGATTTAAATTGAAGATTTATGTATGCTATTGAACAATTGATTAACTCAATCATCACATTGCTTTTTAAATACTCAATTGTAAAATGAGAAAATTAATAAAATATTATTTTTTTAAAAAAAATTTGTAATCCAAGTTCTAAATTGTGATGTGCATGGTTGATTGGCATCATTAAAGCTTGTTACTTGTGCTGCAGATCAGCATTGACCAATAAGCCTCCTTTTGACTGCTTTTAAGGGGCTGTCATTTGAAAGGTATCTGGGGTACAAATTCAGACATGGGTAGATTGCTTAGGTGCAGCAGCCTTTTTCAAGAATTCAAAGTTGACTACCAGACTAAAGGAACTGGAACTGAATCTATCTATCTATCTATCTATCTATCTATCTATCTATCTATCTATCTATCTATCTATCTATCTATCTATCTATCTATCTATCTATCTATCCATCCGTCTATCATCTGTCATATATCTGATTTTTAGCACTAAAAGACATGACTCATGAGGAAATATCAGAATATAGTCTTTTGCAATCATTAGCCATTTCTGAAAATATTCTCACATTGTTGCTCTGTAGACAAGTGGAATTTGAAGGTATGGCAAGCTGCAGTTTGGATTATAGTAGTCATTATTCCCACTGTTCACATCCTAGTGATTGTTTGACTAATCAATGAGCCTTTCCTCTCCAAGAATGCTCAGCAGATGTCTTCCAGATAATTGAACTTTAATTTATTGGAATGTAATGCAAAACTCATATGAAGGGGAATAGAAAGCTAATTTAAAATGGTGCAAAAAGCAATCAATATGTTAATCCTTCATCTTTATATACTTCATTGCTGATATTTTTTAAAGAAATGCAAGCATTTCTTCTAGTTACACAAACACATAGGGCATATCTTCAGTTTAATCCCCAAGAGTCCTTATGCTATTAAAGTGAATATATCTTGGAAAATACAAATCATGTACTTGTTAGTGGTCTGAGAGGAAAATGATGACAACGCCAGCTCTCCATTTATTTATTTGAGGCAGAGAAGCAAAGCTAAATAACTGTGGATTTGATGTATGTTGTCTTTGGTAAAATGAGAAAATAAAGTTACATTTGAGTTTCAATGAAAAAAGTCAATTTTCTGAAACCAAAGGGTATCAGCTGCAAATTGAAAGCTTTCTTGAAATACTGGACCCTGCAGCCCTCTAAGGTGATCAGACTAAGAACCACTTTCTTGGTTTGGTCTCAGGCCTTGTTTATCTGATCTGAACAGACCTTTCCATGTGTGCTTCAAGGCCAGCTTATCTATTCATAAAAGGCCCAGAATTTTTATATAAAGCAAGAAACACACATTCTGAGATAAATTAATATAATTAAGTTCAAAGACAACATAATCCATCTCTGTAAGGCGCCGAGAGATGCAAAGTGGGAGAGATAATCAACCCAAATAACATCTGGATTGGTTAATACTGCATGTGTTAATTCACTCAAGAAAAATGTCTTATTTCTTCCTTATCCCTCTCCCAACAAATCACACTGTTTTCCATTCAACTTTCTTTATAAGTAGGTCTCCAACACAGTAGCATTGAAGAAGGTCAAAATGCTGTCAGAGGGGCCAAAGAGGAAGAGAGAGGAAGAAAAAAAAATATCTGTGAATGTCTCACAGAATTTAAGGAGATTGTCCATCTAAGTAGATAAACCTAGGATTGCATTTGATCCAAGTCAGAATTACAATGCATATAGCTGATGTAACTAAGCACAAAAATCCAGATATTTCTATATCGTGGGTGTCAAACTTGTCATGTCGTGTGACGTAACACGATGTATTGTGATTCTTTTTGCATTGCTGGCAATGGGGTGGGTGCGGCTCCGGTATGATGAAACCGGCCTGCAGGCTGGCAGTTTGACACTCCTGTTCTATATACTGCAAAACTCTGATTGGAAAAAAAGCTTGTGCCTTAGTTGTATCCTTGGGTTTTGACAACTATTGAGACTGGCATTCCATCACTAAACAATGTGGTAATAAAGTACAATGTCATATTATTGCGTTACTTACCGAGAGTAGTCTCAGATATCCTCATTGCTGTTATTAAGCAAGGACTGTTTGGAAGATGAGGGAATCCAAAGGCAAGATCAATGGGTAGGTGTCAGCTGTAGGGGGGACTCTATGGAATGCAGGTGATTGCCGTGGAGAGCAGTCAGTGAGTGCTACACAGGACAGGCACTATAGAATACAACAGGCAGGTGGACAAAAAAGTATTCACGAGCAGAAGGCAACTTGTGGGAATAACTTATGATCTGTCTTATCTTCCCCATTGACTTTGCTTGTGGGAAGCTGACAGGGAAGATTGTAAATGGCTATCACATGACCATGAGATGCTGCAACAATTGTAATTGTGAACCGATTGCCAAGTGCCTGAATTGCTATCATGTGACTGTTAGGATGCTGTGACAGCTACAACTATGAGGACAGTTATAAGTCTCCCTTGTTGGTGTAATTTTGAACAATTGCTGTATGAACAGTTATAACTGGAGGACTACCTCTATTCTATTAGTACATTAAGGCTTCAGGCCAATACTTCTTTTCTTTGTCTTCATGATAATCCTTAGAAAGAAATCCAAATTCGGTGAGTTGATTAGTAGGGAGATGAAAAGAGCCATCCAGCCACCTAAGAGGACAGGATGCTAATAAATAATTTGTTTAAGAGGAACTGAACAAAGGCTAGAGCAATTAGACTAATATTTTTAAATTAAGAGTTTTAATTTTTAATTTTTATGTTTTAAAGATTTTTTCATCCCGCCTTTATTTTTTTAAATAATTCAAGATGGTGAACATATACTCCTTCCTTCTCCAATTTTCCCCACGATAATAATGGTGGTTGGACCACCAGCTTTTGTGCCTATTTTATTTAGAAAATGTATTGATGATTTTGATAAATTCATGCCAAATGTAACAGCCAATAACTATCTGAAATACTTTCAATAATATTATGTTTTAACCTTATGGAAATTGTCTCATCAGATTCCAAATACTTGAAACATTTTTAATAATACTTTTTCAATAACCTCTTTCTTATACAAGGATCTCTCTCATATTCCTCCTTGATCTAGAGAATGATTACTGGTTTATCTCTGTGTTCACTATCAGAACATGATCTGTTCTTTTCCTGAAAGGTGAGTCCCTCACCAAGGCTATTCAAATCAGGATTGCAGAAGTCAAGCGTGTTGCAAGTCTTATAGCAGTGATGGCGAACCTTTTAGAGACTGAGTACCCAAACTGCAACCTAAAACCCACTTATGTATTGTCGAGTGCTGGGTGGGTGTGGCCCATTGGGTGGCCGTGGCTGCGATGGTAACGGCAGACTTGGTGGGAATAAAAAGTTCATTCAATTCCAACTTTGCAAGATCTTTTTTTTCCCCGCAAGAAGTTGAACTGATTGAACCTTTTTTTTTTTTTTGCACATGGCGGCAGAAACCTATAGCAAAAAGATTTTATAAAACCCAGCTGAAGGCCTAGGACTGGGGCGACGGTGCACGTGCCCACAGAGAGGGCTCTGAGTGCTGCCTCTGGCACCTGTGCCATAAGTTTGCCACCACTGTCTTATAGTATTTTAGAAGACAAATGTTGAAAAAAATGACGCTGGAGCGAGATAATTTGTTTTTAATGACCATTCACAAACATATGAAAACCCCATGATGATTTATAAAATGATTGCCTGCATCTGAAGTTACTAGTGAATTGACCTATAAATTTCCATACCAGATAAGTCAGTACCTTGTTCTGTGCTTCACCTTTCTACATGTTTCAACATTGGTAATTGTGGATGACTTCTCCCTCACTCTGAAATAAATTGATATTCACTCATGCCTGCGATCCATTCCTCATTGCTCACAAAGTACAACTCTCTAGATCAGATTAAAAACTGAACAGCTGCATTTATACAACTTGCTAAACTTGCTATTTAACTTGGCCATATTCAACCTATTTGGTTAGTTTACTTTAAAGTATGCCTCAACCTAGTAAAGAGTCCTTTAGCCTGGGTCAGCTATAAATCATCATCATGATAATCATATTCAGTAACTAGGTTAAATGTGGAGTCACCTCCTATTTGGATCATTGTATATTGATCTCAATCAATTTACCAAATGCTTTAGGGATGGAGTACAGCTTAGATTTCAAATGGGATCTCTGCAGAGATGGAATTTCTGTAGTTTGTGTCTGAGCAAACATATTTAAACAATTCAGTCTCAGAATAAACATGCTACATCTCCTTTGCATTGAGTTATATACAAGATAATAGTGTTTGTAAATGTCTATCCAAGCAAAAGAGTATTAGGCTTAATTACTGTTTACATGCGAGTCTTGTATCAAAGGACATCTGTATTTATAACTGGACAACAAAATCTCTTCTATCAAGTCAAGATTATTCTACAGGACTTTTTGAATACAAAAATGTTAACTTTTGACTAAAAAGAAAGGTATGAAATTACACCAGCCTTTTCAGTTCTTGTGTGGTTGCTGCAGCAGCTACAGACATGTAATTTTTTTTATTCTTGCGCCATTTACAGATTCTTAGAAACTAAGACCATGCTGCCTAAAGATGTTCCTTTATTTCCTTAAGGGCAACTGAACACAAGATCTGAAAAGGGAGTAGGATACACAAGAAGAATTACATATATATATTCGTTCTATTGTTTGGTAGGCTGGCAAAACAAAGCAGTACAAGTTAGTGGTAAAGGAAGTTTAATCTCATTATACAGGTTGTTCCTTAACTTACAACAGTTTATTTAGTGACTATTCAAAGTTACAACACAACTGGAAAAAGTGACTTATGATCACTTTTCACACTTACGACCATTGCATGGTCATGTGATCAAAATTCAGACAGTTGGCAACTGACCGTTGCAGAGTCCCAGGATCATGTGATCACTTTTTGTGATCTTCTGACAAGCAAAGTCAATGGGAAAACCAGATTCACTTAACAACTGTGGTACTATTTAACACCTGCAGTGATTCACTTAACAACTGTGGCAAAAAAAGGTCGTAAAAGGGGGCAAAGGTCACTTAACAAATGTCTCATTTAGCTCTATAAATTTGCTTAAAATGCAATTTAATATGTTAATGGCGGATCAGACTGCAACCAATTTACTTTATATGAAACATAATACATTTTGTAACGCTAATAAGCCAGGGAGATGGCTGGCTTATCAATTGCGAAAGAAACAGAAGTCGAGAATTATAGATAAAATAAATTATAATGGTAAATTGGTATATCAGAAGGAATTGATCAAGAAATCTTTTTTAGATTATTATACAAAATTATATATGGGTAGGAAAGTACAGGTTTTAGATATAGATAAATACTTACAAGATGCTAATTTTCCTAAGTTAACAGAAGATCAGAAACAAGAAATTAATGGATTGGTTACTATGGAAGAAATTGTTACAGCAATTAAACAATTAAAAGTAGGTAAAGCACCGGGTACTGATGGATTGACATCAATTTATTATAAGACTTTGATAGATGAGATGATAGAACCTTTAAGGGAACTTTTTAATAATATATTACAGGGATTAGAGACCCCCCTGTCTTGGGGTAGAGCTTTTATATCCTTGATCCCAAAAGAGGACCAAGATCTTACTCTACCAAAAAATTATAGACCTATATCTCTTTTGAATGTAGATTACAAGATTTTTTCGAAATTTTTAGCTAACAGACTTATGACTGTGTTGAATCAACTAATACATATGGATCAAACCGGTTTCATAAATGGAAGATATATGAAAAATAATGTTAGACAAATTATTAATTTAATAGAATATTTGGATAAGAACAACCAGATTTCTGCAGGATTGATATTTTTAGATGCTGAAAAAGCTTTTGATCAGTTAAATTGGCAATTTATGTTAAGATTGGTTGAGGAAATGAATTTTGGAGATAAAATTTTACAGGCTCTTCGAGCCATTTATCAAAAACAAACGGCACAACTTATAGTTAATGGAGGTTTATCAGAGGTATTTCCAATTGAAAAGGGGACCAGACAGGGTTGTCCATTGTCGCCTTTGCTGTTTGTTTTAACCTTGGAAATTTTGCTGATCAAAATTCGTGAATCACCTAAAATAAAAGGAATAGAAATCAACAAAAATGATTACAAATTAAGGGCCTTTGCAGATGATCTGGTTGTTACTTTGTCTCAACCAACTTATTCTGTAATGGAGTTGCTACAATTGATAAATCAGTTTGGACAAGTTTCAGGTTTTAAGATTAATAATAATAAGACTAAAATATTCTCAAAAAACATGACCAAATTGGATAAGGAGATCTTAGTTAGACTGACAGGTTTCGAGGTTGTTAATAAGGTAAAATATTTGGGGGTTATTTTATCTGCTTCCAACGCAAAACTGTTTAAAAATAATTATGAAAGGCTGTGGTTTAAAATACAAAAGGACTTGGAGAATTGGAAAAAGCTGCAATTGTTCCTATTGGGGAGAATAGCAGCGATTAAAATTAATGTGTTGCCATTAATCTTTTTCTATTCCAAATGATACCTATTCTAAAGAAAGAAGCAAACCTAGATGAATGGCAGAAGGTATCAATAAATTTATTTGGGCAGGGAAAAAACCAAGAGTAAAACTTAAAATTATACAAGATATACGAGAGAGAGGTGGACTCAAGGTACCGAATTTGAAATTGTATTATGATGCTGTGGTTTTAACATTAATTAGTGATTGGGTTAATTTAACAAATGTAGATATACTCCTCTTGGAGGGGTAGGATTTATTATATGGATGGCATGCCTATTTAATTTATAATAAAAAGGTTGACAGGGTTTTTAAGTCCCATATTTTAAGAACTTCTTTACTTTGGGTTTGGAAGAAATATTATAGGATTGATTCAAGAATTCCATTATGGGCTATTCCATGGCATGCAATAGAAGGAATAAGGAAAGGAGTTAAGATGGATAGTATTTCTTATATACAATTACTTAAATGGGATGGTAAAAACTGGCAATTAAAATCCATAGATGAATTAACACAAGAAAATATTAATTATTCATGGTTTCAGTACAGACAATTATTGGAAAGGTGGAAGATAGATTATAAAGTGGGTTTGCTTAGAGAGGATGAGAATTTGTTAAAACAAATTAGAGATCAAAGCCGAACCCACATAAAAAGAATTTATGGTGTATTAGTGGAATTGGATTCAGAAGCAGAATTAGTTAAAGATTGTATGGTTAAATGGGCTCAAAATTTTGATGAACCGATTCCATTAGATATATGGGAGATTATTTGGGTGAGGAATGTTACATTTACACAAGTGCAAAATTTACGGGAAAATTTCTATAAAATGTTTTATAGATGGCACCTTGATCCACAAAAAATGTCTCGTATGTACTCAAATTTGCAGCCTAAATGTTGGAGATGCGGTTGCTTGGATGCAACGTATTATCATATCTGGTGGTCATGTAAAAGCATAAAAGCCTTTTGGATTAAGATATGGTGGAATATTCAAAGAATTTTCAAAAGAAGGATAAAATTTACCCCACAATTGTTTTTGTTGGGTATTGTTTCTGATTGTGATGACAAAGAGATTATTTTAATGTTAAACTTAATTACAGCAGCAAGGTTGTTAATAGGACAATATTGGAAGAAGGAATTTTTGCCTACTTTGCAGGAATGGTTTCTTAAAGTTTCTTACTTATCTGAAATGGCAAAAATTTCGGCTTTTTTGAAAGATCAATCGCAAGAGAAGTGGAAAAGATGGATAAATTTTATACAATGTAAGTATGATATAAGAAAATATCATTTAGCTTTTGAATAATTTATATTTAAAGTTTAAGATATTATTTAGAAGTGTAGAATAGTTATTTTTTTCCTCTTATTATTTTTCTTATTTTCTTTCTTTTCTTCTTTTTCTCTTTCTGTTTTTTATATATAATGGAGTTAAAGTACTTAACAATTTGTTTATTGAATGTAATCATATTTGTTTGAGGTTTATTTGTTTTTAAAAGTTTTTTTCTTTTAAGTTCTAGTTAACCCTGTATTCAGCTCTGGGAAGAATGAGGGAGGGTTTTGGGGTGGGTTGGGAGGGATTGGGAAAGGGGTTTTTATTGTAAAAATGTATAATAATAAAAAAAAATGTCTCATTTAGCAACATAAATTTTGAGCTTAGTTATGGTTGTAAGTCAAGAACTACCGGTACTGACAAGAAAGATTTTGCTTCCTGAACACTTTCAGGTGTGTCTTATAGAATTTTGAATGTTTATCATGAAAAAAATCTGTAATTTAAGCTGTCATGTACTATATTATAAAAATCTTCTGTTTTTGCAATGCTCATCCTATGTACCTGTTGACTATGCTGCCCACGTGAAAGAAATATACAAAAACATGGAACTGTTGTTGAGGCACATCCAGTACACCAAGTACAACTGGAATATCAGTGGAGATCCAAAAGTAGTGGCTCTACCTCTTGGAATGCAGCTTGACTATACCAAGTACTGTTATATATGCAAATGGGATAGTTATACAAGACAGTCACATTACATTAAAAAGAGATGGTCACTCCAAAGGATGTTGGTTGTAGGCAGGAAAATGTGGCACATGAACCATATGTTACCTCACAAAGCTATTTTTGCCTCTGCTTTACATAAAACTTGGACTGATGAAAAAAAATGTGAAAACAATAGCCAAGGAAGGTGAAAGTTTCCATTATTTGAGACAGATGTTTCCAAGAATAATTGATCTCAAGGAATTTTTGTTCAGCCACAGATCAGATACATCACCAATAACCAGCAGTTCCAAGATTTGTTAGTGAGGCTAAATAAAATTACCTGGAAAGCATTCAAGGATGTGGTTGAGCATTTTCTTGATAACTACAAAGCTTCAAACTACATTCAGCTATTTGACAAACTTCTTATAGCATGCAAGACCACGAAGTGGAACATGTCACTGAAGAAATTCATTTTCACTGTTGGACATATTTCCTGAAATTCTAGGTGCAATCAGTGATGAATATGAAGAAAGTTTTTGACCAAGACATTGCCACATTGGAAAATGGTATCAGGGCAACTGGAATCCATCAGTGCTGGCTGGTTATTGTTGAACATGCAGCGAGATACATCGGACACTGAGTACAAATGCAAATCAGCAGCAAACCACTTTGGGCCCTATTGAACTCATGCACCATGTCAGAAACATATGTGATTAAATACATTATTGTCATTAAAAGTTAATTTCATATTTATCAAAATTCCTAGATGATATAGTCATTATGAAACTATTTTATGTAAAGGCTCTAACGTAATCACCAAAACATTTGAAAAAAGTTAATGTCCAGTGTTATTAGAGAAATCTCCTTTTTATTCAAAAAAGGAAACACACTTTTTAGTTTGTTTGTACTTTTCATTTATTCACTATTTCTCAATTTCTTTGGTGTGGTCTAGGAGTGCTTGATCTTTTTCACAAGTTGCAATTTGGGTCACATAATTCATATCCTGAAGTAAGAATTAAATTAATTGTAAGCTATAATGAAAAAGTTGTCTGATGAATTGATTTCTGAGCACTCATTATCTCAAGAGAGTTGTGTCCCAAACATTTTGCTACTTGCTCTCTCCTAGGATTGTAACATTGTGATTTCAAGTTGTTCCGGATCTGTAAAATTTAGATCCTAGTGTTTTGACTGGTTCCTGATCATTCTGTTTATATGACATCAGTCTCTTAACACTTTTCTCAGCCCACCTGTTGTGTGGCTCTTAGTCTCTTACCTTACCAAGTCTTCTTATTAACACAAAGACAGTAACATTTTTAGGGATGGCTTTGGTTTTAGGGATGGTTAAGATTGTCAGTCTCAGAACAGTCATTCTTGGATCAGGAGACTTATGCTCTGGTGAACTCACAATTCGATTATTGCAATGTGCTATAGCTACCATTGAAAACCATCCAGAAGGTTTGGTTTGTCCTAAATATGACAGCATGGGCAATGGATGGGCTGCCTTCTGCTCACTTATCACCACTATTTTGTGAGCTACACATTTTACCAGTTTGCTTCTTGGGGCAATTCAAGGTGCTGGTTATCATCTACAAAGCTATGACATAGGACCAGGCTATCTAAGGCAGGGCTTTTCAACCAGTGGTACAGGTACCACCTGTGGTACATTGGCACCTGGCAGGTGGTACACAGCCATCCTAAAAAAGTGGTAGTGGGGGAGGGGAATGAGCTGAACCGGTGGCAGTACCGCACAAGCCTGAGCGAGAGATGGCTGGAGCTGCACGGCTGTCAGGGCTCAGCGGAAGCGTCAGGATCAATGCCGCTTTCCAGCTGATCAGGGCTTTGGGGCTGTCAGGACTCAATGGAAGCGCCAGGATTAGTGCCAGGCTCCAGCCAGAGCTCGGCATTGATCCTGGTGCTTCTGGTGAGCCCTGAAGAAGCACCAATCAGCTGGAATGTTGCAACATCTCCAGGGTCTTGTGATTTACATTCAGATGCTTGGCAACTGATTCATATTTATGACGGTCACAGTGTCCCAAGGTCATGTGAAGTGACCAAAACCTGCTGCAATCACCCAGCAGACGGGGGGAATAAAAACCAAACATTTCCCCTCCCCACCCCCGCTGCCAATCCTCAACAGAAATGCTCACAATAATAAAAACGTCGGACAGGAGGAATAGTGCCGCCAGGTGGGCAGATAGGTGTTTTGCTCAGCTGTGGCTTGGGGGGGCACTTTTTCAGTGCCATTGTAACTTCGAACAATCACTAAGTGAACTTTTGTAAGTCGAGGACTACCTGTACTTTATCACTTTTTTCCTTTTTTGGGGGGGAGGGTCATCAAGTTTTTGACACCTTGCTAGGTGATTGGTGGTACTTGGATATTGCCATATCCTAAAAGTGGTACAATGGGTGAAAAGTCCTGATCTAAGGGACTGCTTTACTCTAATTATTTCTGCCTATCCAGTGATGCCAGAGTTGGTGGGTTCTGAGTCCCACTGATTAAGCATGGTCACCTTATGGGACTCAGGAAGCACATCTTATCTTTTGGAATGCCTGCTGTAATGGTATGTAGAAAACACTTTGGGAGACTCAGACTATGCTATCTTTTATCTAACCATTTCCCTGGCAGTATCTCTTGGCCCAGTCTCCCAAGTTCTTTTCAACATACCATGCTCTCTGGAATGACATCTGAAAATCAGTAAAAAAAAAATTGGTGATTCTCTGAGGCCTTCGGATAGGATAGATGCCAAGTCCCCATTGTCTTGGCTTTTTATTGGAAATATATAATCTTCTGATCAGTTGTGATTTTTATCTATGCATGTTATTTCTCTCTTAACACTAAACTGCCTAAAGTTGATAGGAAGTCACATGGCTTCACAATTTAAATAAACAAATATGTTTAATTGAAAATTAAACACACACACACACACACACACACACACTCACTTATACATAAATAATCTATATGCATATGAATATATATATGTATACAGTATACATATACATATATGTTTTCGTGACACACACACACACACACACACACACACATATATATATATATATATATATATATATATGGTACGAATAAAATACGAACACCAGGAGAATATAAATATAAAAATATACTTTACTAAAAGCTGCCAAGCTTTCGTTTGGAAACTCCAAACATCATCAGGGTTAAGGAGCCAGTAAACAATGATGACTTAAATGGGTTTGGCTGGCATTTGCACCCGGCTCATGGACCGCGTCACCAGTCCCGGCCGGTTAATTAGTGTTCCAGATGTTTCTTTATTACTCTCCTTGCGCTTCCTTCTATGGTTCTTCCGGATCATTCCTCCAAGCCCATAAAGGGTGTGGCTAACTGATGAGAGCAGAATGAGCTCGAAATGGCCATCTTAGTCTCCCAATTTAATTCTTTAATTCTTTGTCAGAAAAAGAAATTTGGATTTGTAATGTTTCGCAGTTACGACTTGAGCCTGCTTAACGCCCCTAGTTGGGGGCTGCAAGGCAAAAGAGATTGTAAAAAGTAAAACTGCAGTATAGCAGTTAAAAAATGTCAAGGTGTAATCAATTAGACATCTGTCTGAAAAACTTCCTACATATACTCCCTTGACTCAGCTGGCAAAGAGGGAGGAGAGCCTGTGGCTTGGTGGTTAAATCACTGCCTAGTATGTAAACTGCCCAGATTCGAATCCCATAAAGGGTGTGGCTAACTGACGAGAGCAGAATGAGCTCGAAATGGCCATCTTAGTCTCCCAATTTAATTCTTTAATTCTTTGTCAGAAAAAGAAATTTGGATATATATATATATATATATATATATATATATATATATATATATATATATATATATATATGAATAAAAGAATAAAATACGATCACCGGGAGGGTTGAAATAAGAATACTTTACTAAAAATATACTTATACTAAAAAGTTGCCAAGCTTTCGCTGGGGGAACTCCCCAGCATCGTCAGGGCTAAAAGACCATTACAATAAAGGTGGTTTAAGTAGGTTCAAGTAACATTTGCGCACGGCTCCTAGACCGTGTTACTGGCCCTGATTGGCCAGCTGATAACCAAGATGTGTCTATAACGTTATGTTCTTTTCTTCGGATGCCCTTCCCTATCCCTCCACTATTAGTCTTTGGAGGCGTTAGTAACCTTGCATCCCCTCCTCTTCCGATATTATTATTATTGGTATTATCGTATTTTATTCTTATATATATATATATATATATATATATATATATATATATGTGTGTGTGTGTGTGTGTGTGTGTGTGTGTATGTGTATGTATATGTATATATGTATATATATATATATATATATATATATATATATATATGTATGCAGGTCTTGACGTATTTGGGTCTTTTCCTGTGTAAGATTGAGAGTATCTTGGCAATGTTTTGACAAGGTCCCACTTGTCATCTTCAGGCTGGGGTCTTCAGCTTCGTATAGACAGAGACATATAGATAGGTAGGTAGGTAGGTAGGTAGGTAGGTAGGTAGGTAGACAGGCAGGCAGGCAGGCAGGCAGGCAGGCAGGCAGCCAGCCAGCCAGCCAGCCAGCCAGCCAGCCAGACAGACAGACAGACAGACAGACAGACAGATAGATAGATAGATAGATAGATAGATAGATAATCCTTCCTTGTCCCTGCTCAGGTAGTATGTATGTATGCATGTAAAGGGCATGAAAAGAATTGGGCTGTCTCTGATAGGCACTCCATAGTATCTACCTGAGCAGGGACAAGGAAGGATCAGAATAATACAAGCAGTTTGTCACATTGCATGCATGTCACAAAGGGGAAACTTTGTGCCTAGAGAGCATATAGCTTATCTTGCAGCAAAATCTTGCAGAAGATTAGGTAACTGGAGGGCTTTAAGGATTGTAATGGGAACATTTCCTCCCCAAAAGCTTTCCCCCTCATGTTTAAAACAAAAGCAAAAGACTACACAGATGAAAATTTACTATTTTCCTACTGTTATGGTTTTTAGGGGAATACGAATAGTATTGTCTGATGAATATGACCTTTTCTTCTTGACTATTATGTATTCTTTTCTAAGCTTATTTTTTGTTAGCAGTTTTAACATTTGTGTTTTTGGTTGCAAACCTCTTATATTTATCCTTTTGCTTCAGTTTCATCCCCATTTTGCTTCAGTTACCCACCACTTTAAACATATTTATAGTTACCTACAAGAATCTTCATCTTGCTACCACAGAGTGTCATATATCAGATGTACATGAAGGTCCTTGTAGTCATGGCAACAATTAGGGAATGCCATCTCTAACATTGAGTGCAAGAACCCTCATTCTATGCCAAGACTGAGTTGGTGTGTGTGTGTGTGTATGTACCCACACACACAACACACACTCTCTGCCAATGTGTAATTATAGCCACTCTTGCTCTCCTCAGTTATTTGCAGTTCTACAAAACCATGTAAGAAACCCTATACAATTTTTGGGTCTGGTTTCACTCAAGAAAATACATTATTTCAGCTTCTCCTCTTCATTCTATTGGATTTCAGTTCATATAATCCATAACAACACAGTCAATGGGAGAAAGCTGTGTGGAGATCTCCTAAATAAATAACTAGATCATTTTCAGAAATTACAGGAATGTCAAAATAAGTCAAAAGCAAACACATTGTACTAAAATTATACACTGGGAAATGATATTGGGCAAAAAGTGACACTTAGTCTTGTCAAAACTTCACTCAAAACATGGTGGGACTAAGAATGTGAACAGGGGTAAATAGATATAGTTTACTTGGGTATATTTTTACATTATTTACCAATGTATTCAATATATTAATTTTAATGTAATCATCAGTTTTTCATTTTCAAGTCTTTGATCAGTTTAATTACTTTCCGTTTTAATCATTTTTTAGAAGTCAGTAGATTATCCAATATATTTCACATTAATAGTAACAGTAATAATTATTAAAATACTAAGCTCTTATTTTGTTAAGCTTATCATTGCTTTCTCCCACAGAATGTATGATATTAGAAAATTCAGATGCGAAAAGTTTTTTTTAAAAAAAACATTTGCTAAAAAATGTCACAATCTGTTTTCTGCAGAGTTCTGATCCTATAGTATTAGTAAGAATATCATTCTATTCCCAGTAAGTTTACTCATTCAGAATTATTGTTAAATTAAAAATCAGTATTCTGATTAGTTAGCAGGTATTTCTATTATTACCATCAAGAACTCCAACAGCAAATTACCCTTTTTTAAAATAACAAATTTGGAAAGGCTAAAGCAACTATACTAACGCTTCGCAGATA
The DNA here is from genome assembly GCF_016545835.1 of Crotalus tigris. Lineage (NCBI taxonomy): Eukaryota > Metazoa > Chordata > Lepidosauria > Squamata > Viperidae > Crotalus > Crotalus tigris. The sequence continues at coordinate 5,375,260 of NW_024096460.1, read as the reverse complement.
TGTTATATTTTGTGTAATGGTACTGCTTTTATGACAGCACTATGAATCTCCTTGGTATGTCTGTGGAACAAAATACACCTGAATTAAGAAAATCACTTCCTTATACTGCTATTAAGAATGCTAATAGACTTGTTCAGAATGAAGGGGGGGGGGGGAGGAAAGAAACAATTTGATATGTGCTCAGCTCATATGGAAATTTTCTTTGAAGAGAAGTTCCCTTAGGTTTATATGCACTGCCTATTTTCCCCATTGTCAGGCTGTCATCCAGAAGCAAACATCATCCTCTATTAATCCCCCATTTCCCTTTAAAGGGTAGACTTCTTTACCACACTTGCAAAATATGATTCTCCCCGTTATATCACCTCAATGATTCCTGTTTATTTGGCTCAGAATGCTCCAGGTTGCAATAAACTAATTTCTGCAAGTTATTACTTTGAAGAAAAAGGACTACTCCTTTAAATGAGAGAGCGAGAGTGCACTTATCATGCATTTAAATAGGTTCTAGGCCTTTTCTCACTACTGCTGAAATAGCTTAGTGGTTAAAACCTTTGACTAAAGAAAAGGTTAACAGTTCAGAACCTCTTAGAATTTTAATTATTAGGCTTTTGTTACTTATAGCAGGAGAATTTCAACCCCAATTCCTAAACAGCCTTTGGATTTCTCAGTTAAAAATATGGTAGACCCTTAGTCTTATTAAAGAAACGGGGAAGCAGAAAGGAAAACTTTCTACTCAAGAAATTTTGGGGGGGATATTATGTATGACAGATTTTAAACCAGCAATCTATCTATACCAAGCAAAAAGCTTAACCATCATGCTATTTCTACAATGCCGATACAGAGAAGTAGTACACAAACATTGGGAAAAAAATACTAGAAATAAGAATATTATTTTATAAATGGTTTATTTATTATTATTATTATTATTTTTTCACACAATATATACTCCTCCTTTTTTTACAGCAATTACGTAACAATAATCTAATATTTACATTTCCCCCTTATTCTTCTTTAAATATTTGTCCTTATAGCCCCATTATTTCTTATTTACATTTTTCTTCTTTCATGTTCTATTTTTTACTAAGAATAATTCATATTAGTATTATACATTATTGTACACATATTTTCACTTTTGACCTTTCCATATTTATTCTCCTCTATTATTTCTAGTCTCCAACCAGACATACACCTTGTTCCATACTATATAATACTCTGTCTTCCTTTTCTTTTATCTCTTTTGTTAATTTGTCCATCTCAGCACAGTCCAGGATTTTTCTTATTACTTCTTCCTCTGATGGTATATTTTCATTTTTCCAGCACTGTGCATATGCTATTCTTGCCGCCGTTATTATATGTAAAATTAAGTACCATATTTCTTTACTATATTTTCTATTTAAAATACCCAACAAAAAGATCTCTGGTTTCCAGTCTACAGGTTGGTCTATTATTTCTTGGATCCATTTTCTTATTATAGACCAGTATTTTTTTGCAACTGGGCATGTCTACCATAGATGATAATATGTTCCATGTACTTTTTTACATTTCCAACATGTTGGCGAATTATTCTGGAACATCTTGGCAAGCTTTGCAGGTGGAAGATGCCATCTGTAAAACATTTTCAACTGGTTTTCCTTGAATGCCGCCGACATAGTCAATTTTATATTTATTTTCCATATTTTTTCCCATTTCTCCAATTCTATATTATATCCAAAATTTTTGGCCCATCTAATCATTGTGTCTTTGACAACCTTGTCTTCCATTTTATATCTCAATAGGTATTTGTATAAATTGCTAATTAATTTTATTTCTGTTCCATGTATAATTTTATCCAATTCTTGTGGCTCTTTTTGGATTTCATATAATTTTTTGTCCTCTATATATTTAGATTGAATTTGTGTAAATGTCCACCAATCAATCTCTCTGCCAATGTCTTGTTCCAATTCTTGTTTTGTTTTCAAATTTCCCTGTTCATTTACTAATTCCTTGTATCTAATTATCTTATTTATATCCAATAGGTCTGGGTATTTCAGAGCTTCTGTTGGGGATAACCACATTGGAATTCTTGTATAATGTTTTTGTTTTATTTTTTCTCAAGTCTGTAGCAATGCATTCCTAACTATGTGTCTTTGAAAATATCTGTGTATTTTATGTTTTTCGTCCCATAGGAATGCATGCCACCCTGCTTGCAAATCATGTCCATCTATTGTTAAGACTCTAGTATTTTTCAAATCCATCCAATCTTTTAGCCAAGTTAAGCTTGATGCTTGATAGTATATTTCCCACTCTGGTAATGCCAATCCCCCTTTATCTTTCGTGTCTTGCAAAAGTTTTAATTTAATCCTGGGTTTTTTCCTTTGCCATATAAATTTAGTGATCAATTTATTTAATTCTTGAAAGAATGTTTTCCCTAATTTTATTGGAATAACCTGGAACAGAAATAATATTTTTGGCAATACATTTCATTTTGATCGTAGCGGTCCTCCCTAAAAATGAAATTTGCAAATTTTCCCAATTTTCTAAATCTTTTTTTATCTGGTATAGTATTTTATCATAATTGTCCTCCTTAATCAAGGAGCATTTCGCTGTAAGTGAAATAAATGGTTTATTATGCCTGCATATTTCTGTATTTCAATGATTTGATCTTGTATACATATATTTAATCCAACTTTGTGTCCGCTGTGCATGTGTTTGTATACTGTATATATGTTTATGGGATGTAGATTTGTGTGGTGAAACAGAATGAAAGGGAGAGAAAAAGAGAATAGTGCACTGGACTAGGGCAAGGAGACCAAGCTTCTAGTCCCCATTAAGGAGAGAAATCAGCCTAGGCTGAGAAATCAAAAATTTTCTACAAACCTATATTGGTCTAGCATGATAAATTATAATTCAGTAAAGAGGTCTACATCATACAGTACACTGATTCAGGATAATAACAAGCAATAATATACATAGGTATGAATATATGTGTTTTATGTAAACATGCATAAATATACCCAAAAACATATAAACATCTTGCCTCCAAGGAAAGTTTCCAGAACAAAAAGACAGGAGGGCAACCAGCAAGATAATTGCACTGAATAATTTACAAGCTGATGCCAAAATGTCTCATTCCAGGCAGAATTTTCTTAAGTTGACTAGGGTCAAACTGGCGTGGGCACAGGGCAGAATGAGTTTAAATGATAAGTGTAGATATGGTCTTAGTCATTTACATACATTACCAACATAAATAACTCTATCTTACACGTTATATATTGATTTCCTGAAAGCATTTTGTATGAACATTGTTTCATTTGCTTTATTCATCCAACTGCTACATCTCCCAAAATTATGACAGAGATTATACACTAGCTTTGTAAGGACCAAGAGGCATTTTAACAAGAAACTACAAAAATCCAGGCCAGTGACAGTCATTTCCAACTCCTTCTTAATTCTCCGAAATGTTCACTGAGATTTCCCTTCAGGTTTCAACTTGCAATATTGGCTTGTGAATACGAAGATTTGGAGGAATGAAAACAGAATGCTTTCTTGCAGTTGGCCCAAGGGATGACCAAATGGCATGCAAAGAATTTGGGAGTGACAAAGTATTGAGACTGTTGGCCTGTAATTATATTCCTGGGAGCTAAAATATTGTGGTACTCTTTCAAGTTAGTCAGTTTGTGAATTGGCTCAACATACAGAGCTAAATTAGCTCTTCAGCTTTGAAGTCCTTTTTCAGGTATTTCTTTTTCCTCAAGTTTTAATCTTCTGTACAACAAGAAAGAGCAAAGCAAAGAGAGCACCATTTGCACTACACATCTTGGTCCAGCTACATCTGGAAAGCCAAGGGCACAGCTCAATAGCTTGCAGCGCTGCACAGATTAGAGATATTAGATACACATTGATTGATGGTTTTATGTCTTTTTCTTTAAATGGAAGGAACCACATCAAGGGAAACCGGTTACTTTTTTGAGGAGCAGAGAATAAATCTTTTAATGTTTGGTAGATGGAAATGGCAGCCATCTGCAACTGATTTTCCTTTTTGGTCAGCCCTTTAAAACAGCATTTGACTCAAACTTGTCTTCTGTTTAAGCCTAAAGGCTCATGTTTCTATGGTTTTATCAACACATACTTCATTTAGTTTAAGTGAGGAATGTTTAGAAAGAGGTTTGAGAGTGTAATTATATATTACAGAATGAAGCATTGAATTATCCATCGTCTCTTCTTTTACTCTAGAGTAATGTATTTGGAGCCTCAGTTCATATTTGGACCACTAGGCAAGTCTATAATAAGATTAATTGTTCTCCCTACAATTTGGTTCACTTTCAAATTACCCCCCTTTGCACAGGCTTAAAAAATAATATAAATCAGTGGAAGAATTTCTGTTAGTTATTTTAAACAGACACTGTTATTCCAAACACTTCACATACTGTTCAGACTGAATGTTGGCCTCCATGCAAAATAATGTCAGACCAGATATAATTATTTTCAAAGAAATCCATTTTCAATGAACACTGGAGATTATATTTAAAAAAGAAGTCAGATAAAATTCTGATGTCATATGCAGGGTTGTCAGTTAAGCCATTTGTATATTTGTCCTCTATTTTGCTGTGCTTGGGCAGGGGAAGACCACAATGACAATTGAAAATAGCCTTTACTAATATAGTGTATACAAATTCCCAGCAACATGGAAAAAATGTTAGAGGAAAGTTGCTACAGATGTCCCTCTTAGCAATCTACTACAGATACCTTTTAATTATCATTAATGCAGGAAGCTAAATTGGATTCCGTTCTATTTGAATATAGTATAAGTAATTTATAATTACCTTTCTTTGTTATTTTGCACTAGCTAAAGGTGTATTTTGAGACTGAACTTTGGAGAAACTAACGTAAGAATATAAGCAGTACCCTTCTGGATGGGACCCCCTAGCCCAGGCATGTCAAACTCGTGACGTCACATGATGTTGCGTGATGTATCGGAGCTTTTTCGCCATTGCCAGCAATAGGGTGGGCGTGGCTCTGGTATGATGAAACTGGCCCGCGGGCCGGCAGTTTGAAACCCCTGCCCTAGTTTGTTTTGGGTGTGTATTTATTTATTTCAACTTATATAAGGCTGCCCAACTCATATAACATGAACACATAATAAATTAAAAAAGAAAACCATATAAAACAAATAGGCAACATATAAATTCCTACCAAACATGTAGGTGGCTCTTCTCAATGGCAATTTTGAATCTTTATTTAAATTAATGGTTAATAGTAATCTTTTGAACAAAATGTACAGTATACTTTGCTGATTTATATTACTGTTGTTAAAGTAGATAATTTTAATCTAGGAACATAATTCCCACTGTTATATCATGTCATTCTACTTCAGGGTATACAACATTATGAATACATAGCGTGGAAAAGTGAGAAGTGGTGAGAAAAAGAAATTACAGAGAGGAGATAAAAGAAAAAGAAAGAAAATACAAATACATCCAGCTTATAGCAACTCAATAATTGCTATATATGTCTCAGTGCCTGTCTATTCTTGCAAACTATTCTTGTCTCATTGTCCATAGCTGATTCATACCATTTGTTCATTTCTCACTTTTACTTTTTTAGGATCCAAACACAACTTTCTTAGTCCTTTACTTCTTCTCAACCATTTACCACTCTTTCATATAGTTATTTAGCAATTCAGTCCTCATTTATCCTCTCAGCTTCTTTTATACAAATCATCCACTTTTTAATTCAATCTGCATTTATTTACACAACTCATTTTCTGTTTGTTTTTTTCATTACACACACTTCTAAAGTAACCCAGTCCCCTTTCATTCGATGGACTTCCGTACAATAAAGTCAGCAGAAGCACATTCTTACACAGAGGCATTTTTCTTTTTTGATAAAATATCATCTCAGTGGATTTAAGCAGGCAGCCATAGAACAACTATTAAAATTCTTGAGTCTCCAAATGACCCAATCAGTTTTTCTGTACTGTTTTGTCCAGTCCTCAGCCCTCCATTTATGTCACTTACTGAAACGGAATCACATTTTCTTTTGTACTGCACTAATGAGAAAATGGTGTTATTTCTTCCAAACCCGTTGCTGGGTATTTTGTGTTTATTATTAGCTGAAGAATAATGAACCATCCCCAGCCTATGGATTTCTGCTTTCATATACATCCACAACAATCTAAATGATGCCCATTTTAGACATACAGCGTATCTATTTTCCTTCCTTTTCTTTCATTCATTATTTCATGCTATTTATTAATTATTCTCCTATAGCTGAAGTACTCTCTTCCATTTGCTAAGATCATTAACAGATTGAACCTCAGAAGCCACACTTCTCTGTAAGAAAAAAAGGTTAACAGCTTCAGTTATATATATGTCATCTATAGCATTTCCTTCATAGCAGTTCATCTTTGTACATTTTGGCCATATTATATCAAAAGTGCAAGCAATTTTACCACAAGGTGTAGATATCTCATTCTGTTTCTAATCTAGGTATTGCTTGGCAAGACAATATTTTGTTCTCAATATCCCAGGAACTAGCAGATATGTGCAGTGTTCTGATATATTTAAGATACTTTTAAAAACATAGAAGTAAAAATTTCAAGGAATATACAAAGGAAACCAAATTATTTTACTAATATAGTACTTACATTCTTATAAGATTTTAAAGATCTACACAGATTACATTTGCAACCATCTGCTTTGTTCAGAATGTTTGAAAAAATGTTTGATTTTAATACAAAATATTAAAAACACTATGATCAGACCATGTTTATATTTAAAATGAGGCTGAATTGAATAATTAAGAGATACTAAAGTAACACATGGGAAATAATGGTGACCTTTTATTTGGTGACACAAATATTTCCTGCAGAATATGTTTCTTTTATAATATAAAATTTACAAGCAGCTAATGAATGGTTTTGTAAAAGTTTTTGTATTGTAGTTGAAAGAATTTAAATGGAAATACAGACAACTTCTAGTGCAGCAATACCTTTCAATTTTTCTCTTGAGATTTTAATACAAATATTTTCTCTCTATTTCATTCATTTATGTTTTCTGTAGAAAGGAGAGGGAGAATCAGCCCTTTAAGATAGATTAGGTTGGAACCTGATACTACAAGGACTCAGAAATCTACTTTATTATTCTAGAATATAATAACAGAATCTTGAAAGTCTATCCTTTCATATTAAGCAAAATCAAGGCATGGTTATTTTGATTTTCTTTCTCATATTTCCTTCTCTCTCTAAACTGTGTAACCTTCATTCAAGTCTCTGCTTCTAAATTCCTTCATCCCTTAACAGTTCTTTCATATCAAGCAGCTCTAAACTTCTTAACAAGAAGAAAGGATACAAGATTCAGTGACAAGTCTATCCTGAAAGAAGAGCTTTTTCCCCATCAGATCATCTTTTATCAATCACGGAGTATGTAAGAAAGAATGAATATAACTTGAGACAGCATCGTTCTTTAATTAATTACCACTCATGTTTCTATTTCCACGTATAGAAGTAAAACAAGAAATATATGTCTCTTTATCTAGCTAATTTAAGAAAAGATCAGAATAAGGTGAATATCTAACACATTAGACAGGATACGAGATTCAGACTATGCAGAGAAGCCTCAGAGATCGTCCAACACACCATGGCAGGATGTAAGATGCAGGTGGGAACAACATACACTGAAGGGCACAATCAAGTAGGTGGCAGTATGTTTTATCTGCATAGCTAAAATGTTTGGAGCAACATAAAATACCATAAAATAAAATAAATACAATTCTTATTTCAGCTGCAGTCATTTCTTTGTCCTGGCCTAACCCACTTTTGGAGCATAGCCCATGTGTTGCCATTCAAAGACCAAGGATTACGCAGTCTCAAGCTATTCTAAATTACTTTAAGTTTCCTTCAGTCTAAGGAAGATGTTAAGTGAAATTGGTCTGGAATTTGGTAAATTAATGAATATGTAACATATTTTCTTGGAACACATTGCATGGTTTAAATTATGTGCTGGATCTTCATTACTTCTGTGTAAACCAGTGTTTTCAGCTTACAGATATGTTGGACTAGACTGCCTATCCTGGTCAGCCAGAAGCCAATTGTTATGCTGGATCATGATGAAAGCTATAGTTTAATAAATGGATGGAACTCACTGGAAAAAGGCTGATCTGTGAATATGTTTGCTACAGTCTTCCTACACTCCTAATGTCCAAACACTCTTGTAAAACAATTCAGGTCTATTAGCATCCTTGATTTAGTGCTTTTTTTCCATTCTGGAAATTCCCCCATGTGGGAACATTATCTCAGATATAAAACAGTTCCAAAGAATCTTTGTTGAACTACAAACCATGCAGTGGGTAAAAAACAAGTACAGACAACTAACCTGTAATTCATCCAAAAGTTAGATCCCATCCTCTTCTGGATAATTTCACAACACCAAAGTATTTGAAATACATAAAAGAGTCTCCATGTGTATTGGCAAAAACAAAAGAGCATCTGCTAAAGAAATATAATGCACACTGAAACAAAAATAAATGGGTAAATAATCTAATAAATGAACTAAAGATTCCTGCCCCCCCCTTTCCAGTGGAGGAACAAGCAACATATTGAGCATGAGATTACAGTTTCCTTCAATTTTTCAGATCTGAACAGAGAATGACATGTTAAGGAGGAAAGCCACAAAAGTTCAGTTACTATACGGGTTACGGAATATATATTATATTAGTTTTACTAGCATGTATGTTGTCAACTCTACAACGAACCTGGCTGCAGCCATTATGCTCGTTCTAGTTTGCCACAAGAATGGGAGAGTGTGTGGAGGATTTCTACTAGTTTAAACATTTTACTGTCCTCTGGGAACCAAGGTCATTTCTGTCTGTTAGATGGGGGGGGGGGTGAGCATTTGGTTAGAGAGCCTACCAAATTGCTCTATTGGGTAATGTAGCTTATTGTATAGCATTGGAGTGGGAAGTTCAACTTTATAATATTGTCTCTTTTTGAAGGGGATTTCAGACTTGGTTTCACTTTTGACCGTTTCGATACTACGGTATGTAACCAATAAACATGTTCTTTGAGGAAGTTTCAAGCCTCGGAGTTCTGATTTGTTTGGTCTTGTCTATTGGAATCTTGACATATGCACTGCATTCCTTATGGAGCTTAACATGGAAATAATGAATTATAACATTGTGGGCCAAAACAGTCAAATTAATCAATTTTATGTAGAGGAGTGGGCTATTTAGTGGGATCTATAAGCTACTGAACTATATTCATCATCATGCTTCCAGGGTTAAGCACCATGATTTAGCCTGATCTAAATCTACTGTAGGTCCAAATTGTGTCTGTGTATTTTTTGTGTTTTATTTGTTTTGTGGATTTTTGGATTTGTATACTTCGTAAAGACCTTTGGAGTTGGGCAATAACAAATTTAAGAATACACAGAAATAAATATTTGGTCTAACTTTACTGTTTTTCACATGAAACTGTCAGGCACAAGGAACCACAACAACTACACAAATAGGCCAAAGCAGTGTCTTTATTGTTGATCATCTATTTACAAGAATTTCAGCAGACTGATGGCATTCCCCTGGGAAATGACAGATAAAGGCTTCAATATGGTTTCCTTCCAAGGAGAATTCCATGCTGGAATGCCTTTTTTACTTCCCTCTCTTGTTTAGCAATAGCACTTAGACTTAAGTCTTAAGACTTAAGTCTTAAGTCTTCACAGTGCTTTATGCCCCCTCTAAGCAATTTACAGAGTCAGCTTATTGCCTCAACAATCTGGGTCCTCATTTTAGTGGATGATTTCACCACATAGGCAGATGTTTAAATGTGAATGTGGTCTTAATCTGCCATTATTATTCATTGAGAAGTGTAAGTTTATTTTAAAAAACACACACCTAGTTTTAATATTTTAATAGCACCATTCTGCTGTTTTTAAGTTGTCCAGTCTTGCTTATGAGGTGCACTTTATGATGAAGGGATATTGGCTAGGAAGGAATGCTCAAAATTATTTTACATTCTGGTCTCTTTTCCAATTAAAGTTTTTGATGTGCGGCCATGAAACAGGGCCTTTTTAATGGCACCTCCCCACTACAGTAATCACCATTAAAGGCATTCAGATTGGTTCTATTCTTATGGATAAGTGGGAGATAAAGCTGGGAGGCACCCAAGGCTCCCCCTGCGCCCAATTTTACAGATAATTTGATAGTTTGTATGGAATGTTACACATTAGTTAATATAATTTCTATAGCTTTCTGAAAATATGGGCAATTCATCTCCAATTCTTGTTCAAAATTCCACTTAAAATCATCATCATCATCATCATCATCACCTTTGCACAAATATGAAATCAAAATCTTTGTCTCTTTGGCTTAGTTCTACCATTACTTGTCTGATTTAGGATATAGTCTCCAGATCTGTGCTCTCAATTTTCCAACTCAAGTTGTAAATATGTAAATATGGAATTGGGAAACAGTGAACGGACTGAAAACCAAGTCTACAAGAATAGTTAAAAGACCTATGCTATTTATTTATGTGATTTTTATCCCACATTTATTACTTAATAACTATTGTAACTCAAGGCAGCAAACATACATAATACTACTTTTTCCACCTATTTTCCCTACATAACTGCAACCTTATGAGTGGGTTGGGCTCAGAAAGAGTGATTGGCCCAAAATCACCCAGCAAGCTTTTATGCCCAAGGCGTGGCTAGAAATAATGGTCTCCTGGCTTCTAGACCAACATCTTAAACACTGCCAAATTTACAGAAGAGAAGTTTGAGAGGACCATGATGGCTTTAAATATCTGAAGGTCTGCAAGGGTTCAGACTTATGCTCAACATAGTTTGGGTGGATTTCTATCAGGGAAGGTATAATGGGATTGTACTTGATGATCTCTCAGGACTCTTCCAACTCTATGATTCTGTAAAATACTGCATTATGTATAGAAATTAGCAAAATAAATTATCTTAAGAGAACCATGTAAAAAGATAACTAAGAATGTGCCTTTAAATCTGCTAAGGAGCTTAGCCTCGAAAAGCAGTGTAACTGTATTAAACATGGTGTGACTAATCTTCAAATTGAATCTTCTGCATCATCACAGTGTGGTCAGGAGGTGAGGAAGCACAGCTAGTATTCACGTTTCCATATCTCCTCCAGGCATTGAGAAAAGCCGCTCTGATTTTTAGCAGACTTTGTGCAAAGGTTAGGTCAGTGCAAATAGTCCCATTACAGAGTTCTCACTTTTAGTCTTATCTAAAGTTGCTCAAGTAAGTGGCGTACAAGAAATACTAAGTAATAAATAACTGACTGATCCCAATTCTACTTTGTAGCTTCCTGCCTGTTTCTTAAAACTAATTTCTCAGTGATAATACCAAGAAACTGGAAGGCTCATTTTCACTGAAAGATAAGACAGTGGAGCATGTTATCTTATGAAAAGCAGAAAAGAAGCAATGGGTGGAATTGGGGTTGCATAAAAGAAGGGCAAAAATTCATTCTTGCACCTCATTAAAGAGGGTGAATAAACAGGAAACAGTGAACAGATGTTAGCACAGCAGATTAGATAACTTAAATGGAAAAGAAAGATTTAAAAGTTTAAATACAGGTGTTTCCAGCTTCCCTTGGCTTTAGATGAAAGACACTGTAAAACGTGGGTTTTCTGCCTCTTTCAAGACAAAAATGAGCCATCATCTCAAGAATCTCCCCCCCCCCTTAACTGTCTCCATAGCGAACAATCCACATGGAGGTCAACCTAGCTTTTCGAAATAGTTTTAAATCTTCCATAATTGCCTGGTTTTCTTGGCTTCTTTCACAAGAATAGAAAGAAACAAGGCCAGCATTAGAAAGTAGAGGTATGCAGCCTGAATTACATTATTCAATAATACTTCCTCATAAATCAAGGAGTATATACTCTTACCTGGTTATTGGTTACTTGAGTCACAACCTGTCTCCTCACCAAATAGCAAAAACAAAATAACTTTAATTTTTCTGCCAAAGTAGAGCCTGTCCCACTGTTTTTATTGCCTCAGGCCATGCATGTTTGCTTATGAGCAGGAAGAAAATGTCTCTGTAATGGTGTTTGTGTTGTTTTGTTAAGGAAAATATTGTGGCATCTTCACCACTTCATCATGTCTCTGTCCAGACTAGGCACACAAAATGGCAACATCTTGTGATGGGAATGGGATTTCCTGAACATATTTCTTCTAATGCATATTTTGTTGTTGAGACAAAATTTGTTGCATTTCTGTGTTTGGAGAGTTCACACAGTGTGAAATGAGAGCAGAGTAGGGTCAATATTTAACCATGTGAAATCAGATTCTTATTTTGAATAAAAATAAAATCGTCTTGCTTCAATTCTTTGGTAGAGGAAGAAACTCCAGTAATTAAAATGTTGAATGAAGTAAAAGCAAATGCTTTCCATAATTTGCCACTCTTTCTTGTATCTTTTCAGCTGATCAAACAAAAGACAATAGAGTAAGGAAGATTTTGCTTTGCTGAGATTTCCAGAACTAACTCCAATTATTCTGCAAGAATTAAAATACAAAAGTTCAGATGTCTCTGTATAACATGTTAGTGCTATTTATAAATACCTTCCACAGGAATGTTTATTTATTTATTTATTTATTTATGAGACTTATATACCGCTTTAAGTGCAAGCACTCTCTAAGCGGTGTACACGAGTAAGCAATGTATATATATATTTACATTGCCCCCAACAATCTGGGTCCTCATTTTACCTACCCCGGAAGGATGGAAGGCTGAGTCAACTTTGAGCCGGTGAGATTTGAACCGCTGACCTGCTGAACACAGTCAGCTAAAGTGGCCTGCAGTACTGCACTCTAACTGCTGCGCCACCTCGGCTCCATGTTCCTATTTGACATTCACATTTGCATCATTAAACACATGTGCAGTTAGAAAACATATATTTTCAATTGATCAAACAAAAGACAAAGGAGCCAGGAAGATTTTGCTTTGCTGAGACTTCCAGAGGAACGTACGCTATTGATTCTGCAAGAATTAATATATAATAAAAAAAAAACAGGCCCAAGCAAAGTAACTGAACAAAATCCAAAATCTCAGGCATCTTTAATAAAGAAATAAAACCAACAACTCATAACAACAAGGAATTTGGCCATTCATGGTGAGAATGTTGCATGCTGCAGTGATCCTGGGGGCTATACTAGCCATAAATTTGTTACTAAGAGCTGAAAGCAAGCATGACAGGCCTCAGTTGAAAAAGTAGGCAAAATATCAAAAAAACTAATTGATACTAATGAATAACACAAATTGTATTATTTATGTGTGTGATTCTGGGTAGGCAGTAATAATAAACAATATAAAACAAGTAAGAAAAAGAAATTTAATTTGTTCTCCCCTGCTGTAGGTCCTAAGGGGGAAAAATATGAGGTTTTGCTTTGGGGAGGAAATAGGACTGTAGTAGGGGAAGCAAACATTATATTCAGTGCCTGCACAGTTCCTTTTAATTATCATTCTCTGATATATAATTTGTCATATGTAATTTGCATTTTAAGAATAACATGTCCATTAGCCACTTCTACTTTGTGCCTAAGCACATCAAATAAATGTAGGCTGAAATAAAGTCTAGAAAATATTTATATTAGAGATGACATATGTGGAACTATATAAAAGCAGAACGAAATTCAGGCAAGAAAATTAACACCATTTGGAACACAAAATACACTACAGGCCTTTTTTTTTTAGTTCTTCACTTGCTTTTCCCATCCCTACCTAATTCATCTAAACAGGAATCAGCAGTTAAAAGAAGATGGTGCATTTAAATAGTTTTAAGTAACATTCCATTAAGTATTATTTAAAATGAATTTACAGAAAGTATAGTATCTTTGACAGGCAAAAAAAAAAAGCTGGCAAATTAAAAAAAAATCACAAGCTTCTTAGACAAGTGCTGAAAGCAGTGAATTAGGAAAATAGGCAATATATGATGTGACAGTTGGCTATTTGGAGAACATAGTATAAATGAGTACAGATAGTTCTCACAATTACAAAAGTTTCTATTGCTAAGCAAAACAATTGTGCCCTATTTTACGACCTTTCTTCTCACAGTTCTTAAGTGAATCATTGCAGTTAAGTTAGTAACACAGTTGTTAAATGAATTTGGCTTTCCCATTGACTTTGATTGCCAGAAGGTCACAAAAGTTGATTACATAACCTGAGAACATGCAACGATGAAACAGTTGCCAAGCATCTGAATTTTGATTACGTGATCATGGTGATGCTGCCATGGTCATAAGTGTGAAAAGCGGTCATAAGTTACTTTTTTTCAGTGCTGTGTAACTTTGAACAGTCACTAAACAAACGGTTATAAGTCCAGGACTATCTGTAGATACTAGGTATCATAGAGAATAATGATCCAAAAGTTTCATCTTTTACTGATTTGAAATACTATAATGAGAAAATGCTTACTTGGTTTTTGACAAATATTATTTCTATTTTTTATTTATTTACATAGATTTTTCTTAGCAATATAAGAAAGAATAATGGGAATTTTAGCAGAGTTCATACAACTCATTGAATCATTTAATTCGAAAGCCAATATTATTTGATATTACTGGAAATAGTAATGTTGACATTGTTTTAGTTTCATACTAGAAGTTTCTTATAATTTTTAAATACCAACTATCAAAAATCCCAATCCACCCTAAACAATGATTGCAAATAGAAGACTTAGCATCATTCTTTGAACAACAAAATAATATCATAAGGGTTAAAATGATCCAAATCAAAGCAACTAATAGTTACAAAACTTCCATACTGCTATTAAAATACGCTATACAAAGGTACTTTTTACAGTCTAATTTCCCTAGCAGTCAACACATTTAAACTTGTTTGCATGTAAGTGTTCAGACTGTGCTTTATGTTGAGTTGTCTTAGTAAAGATATAATCTTGCTTGATTATTACATGGTACTTATATAAAAAGCCAAGTCAAACTTTTTATATATATACCATGTGATCATCATGTACTGTAGAGAATTATTGCATGCCAGAATTAATTTTATGAGATGAGTGGCCCTATAAATATGATTAATAAATAAATTACTATAAATAAATTACTAAAATAAACTAATTGAAAAATAAAAGCAGCATTATCTTTACTTAGCCAAAACTGACTACAGTGAAAAGACTTAGCAAGATCATGCTTCGGAGGAAGACCACAAAGATAATCCAGCACTAGAAATTAGAAAACCAAAAAACCAAAACTCATCCTACAAGAATACCAAATGCCAAACTGAGAAAAACTACATGATTGCGCCAATGGAATCATTAGGAGTCAAGCTGTATGGAGACTTTATCTTTTGAAATATATTTATCTCATTATTTCATGGCCTTTAATCTGATATCCCATTTATGGATATAGAAAATATTTTGTTCAAAATTACCCATAAAATTCTGTGTCCCTGATTTATGACTGTAATAAAGCTTTGATTTTATTTTACTTGATCTGTGCTCCTCTGAGCAGTGCAAGACTGCTAAATTGTATGATAATTCTTTTATGGAACTGTTCAGTTTATGGTGTTTAAAAGGAAAGGTCTCAAAAGAGCTGACTCATTGTGGCTATTTTCCCCACCCACTCCATTTATAGTCTAGCATGGCTGACTCATTTGCCATAAGTGAATAAGCTGTGATTTTTTTCATATCACTACTTAACCCCAAATGGGATTGGTTTTAGACAGCATGGAAATCTTCCACTTTGGTTAAGAGCAAATAAGTCAAGTGTTACAATTCTTTTTTTTAATTGCATTTGTAAATAAATAATTGTTGTATGAAACAAGAAATATAAACAAGTGCAGAATTTTAATATCAGTAATCCAGAAAGATTTCCTTAAAATTCTGAAGTGATTGTACCTTTCTACATTTAACTCATCTTTTGAGTTTTTACCAGATTGTCCTTAAAATGTGGGATTCTGCCTTCTAGATAAATGCTAGAAAATATAATAAAGTGAAGGTTTACTGACATGTTTTCTCTACTAAATGCTAGTAATTTGATGTGGTGCCATCTTTTCAACTTGGATACTTAGGTAAGATCATAAAGACTGCAAAGATTGCTGACCTGTTGGAAACTGCTAGCAGTAGATTGAGAGTCACATTAAAAAATGATCTCAAGAAAGACTATTGTACCTAATAAAGACTAATATATTTATTACAGTATAAGTTTCAGTAGATTACTGTATCAAATGAATTAATAAACAGCATGTAATCTGGGGGTTCGCCTGGACTCATGACTCCTGCTCAAAATGCAGATGGCAGTTGTGGCAAGAAGGATCTTTGTGTAACTGCAGATTGTGTGTCAGTTATATTCTTTCCTAGACCAACAATTCCTGCTCATAATCATTCATGCTTTAGTTATCTCTCTTCTTGATGATTGCAACGTGCTCTACATGAGGCTGCCCTTGAAAAGTATCCAGAAGCTTCCATTGATTCAAAATGCAGCACCTTCATAGTTTTGTGCAGACCTAGATGTGCACATGTGTTGTCTATCCTACGGGAGCTGCATTAGCTGCAAATTTGCTTCCGGGTCCAATTCAAGGTTTCACCTTTAAAGCCCTACATGACTTGAGACCAGGTTCTTTGAAGGACTGGCTTTTCTCAGTCACAACTATCCTACCCACCAGAGCAGGGAGGCAGGGAATGCTACAGGTCCCTCTCCTAAGGAAGTACATCTAGCAAGACCAAAAAGAAGGGCCTTCTCCATGGTAGCTCCCTTCCTGTGGAGCATCATCTCACAGAGATAAGATTGGCCCCCATTTGGCATTCTTTCATAAGTCCCTGAAGACATGGTTTTGTCAATTGGCCTGGGGAACCCAGAATGGAATGGCTTATTTCTAAGGTGACCAACTTTTTTGCAATGAAAAGGAGGACACAAATAAATTGAAGAAAAAAATAAATAAAAGAAACATTTTATTCATTGCAACAATAATACAGACAACTTGCATGTGCAAAGTTTGCCAGCCAGGTGTTTTGGTGCACTCAGCAGCAATTCCTGTTGGCTTTCGAAAGCCAACAGTGGGAGTAGCACAGCTCATGCAAAAGTTGGGAAAAAAAACATCAAAAAAAAAAAAGATGCCCGAACGCCGTTCTGAGCGTTCTGTGAGAAAAAAAAAGCCCTGCAGATTAGTCTTCAAATATCGAAAAGGAGGACATATAGGAGGACACTTTTCGAGGGAGGATAGAACTTACAAAAGGAGGATTGTCCTCCCTAAAGGACGACAGTTGGTCACCTTATTATTTCATGACTGATTGTTGTCACCAGGGGACTGGATGTTTATTACTTTTTCATTCTTTTTATATTGGGTTTTTATCTTTGTAAGCTGCCTGGAGTCACTGAGCATGAGTTGGACAGCCATACAGATTTTCTTAAATAAAAATATCCTGAACTGACCATAATGTTTAATTCTAATCAAATTCTAATCAACAAGGCTACTTATAACATTTATTATTTGTTATAACAAGTAATATTTATCATTTAAATAATATCAGAAGGCAAAAAAGAAAATCTAATTTTAATAGTGTATTTTTCAAGAACAACCCCAACATACAAAAAAGATGATGAGGCCCTAGAAAGATTTCAAAGAAGAACAACAAAAAAAATAAGGGGTCTGGAGACTAAATCATATAATGAACAGCTAAGATAACTAGGTATGTTTAGCCTAATGAAGGAAGGCTTAGGGGAGATATAATAGCCATCTTCCAATATTTGAATGGCTGTCACAGACAAGAGGGGGTTGATTTATTCTTCATAGCACCTGAAAGCAGGAGGAGAAGCAATGAGTAGAAGATTATCAGAGAAAGATCTAACCCAAAATTAAGGAGGAATTTCCTGACAGTGAAAACGATTAATCAGTGTTTGCTTTCCAGAAATGTTAGTGCTCCATTGCTAACACTTTCTTTTCAAGAAAAGATTGGACAAACATTTGTCTGGGATGGTATAGGGATTCCTGCTTGGGCAGGGGGTTGAACTACAAGTACTCCAAGGTCCCTTCCAGTCCTATAATTCTATAATTCCTTGCTCACACAGTGTACTGGTCAGAATGAGTAATCTATAATTAAGAATTATGGTTAAAAATTCAAGAAGCCTAAAAACTTCACCAATTCTTTTATGTATTTAAAAATCAACAGAATATCCAGAAAGTAGGAATTAGGCTTAAAAGCAGATATAGCCATTTCCCATCTCTGTGTTATGTACTGACACGTCATGAGCAGCGAAGCTGGAACAAACAGGTTCTGTGAATTGGCATTTGCTCTTTTGGAGTCGGCCAGTATAAATCAGAAATTTTGGCTTCTTGTTATAAAACAATCTCCATAATTAAGAAACAGCACATCAGAATGCTTCATAGCTCATTGTTCTGAACGATCATTCCATTTGTGGTTAACTATAAAATTTATTTTTTAATTGTAAAATGTGTAATGTAATTTGCTACATCACCGCTTTGGGTTTACTTTATAATTAAATAGTGGCCCAGAAATCAAATAAATATTTTTTTTTAAAAAAAAGGTTCTTGGAAGGTTCAATTTGTTCCTACAAAAGAATTCTACCGAACCCAGAAGTTTCTATGGGTAGCCTGAATGTTCAGACCTTTTGCAAATGTTGATGGGGTTTTTTTTTTAGCACTCCATAGTATTTTGCTTAGCTCCTTTGAACTCTTGAAATCATGACAAATCCATATTATATTTTCCTAGATTTTTCCTTTGCATTGTTCTTCACAATATTCCATCATCTAAGAAATTTGCAGTGTGCATGCTCTTCATTAATATGCATTACTGAAAAGATAGGAAAGTTCTTATCACATTAATAACTTGCCAATTGTATAAATGAGATGAATACTAATAGTGTAGAATAGAATAACAAAGCTGGAAGGAACCCTGTAGGTTATTTAGTCCAACCTTCCACTCAGGTAGGAGACCCTACACCATTTCTGGCAGATGATAGTCCAGTCTCTTCTTGAAAGCCTCCAGTGATGAAGCTCCCACGACTTCTGAAGGCAAGGTGTTCCATTGGTTGACTGTTCTCACTGTCAGAAAATTTCTCCTTATTTTTAGGTTGAATCTCTCCTTGATCAGTTTCCATCTGTAATTCCTTGTCTGGCCTTCAGGTGCTTTGGAAAATAGGTTGACTTACCCCTCTCTGTGACAGCCCCTCAAATATTGGAACACTGCTGTCATGTCTCCCCTGGTCCTTCTCTTCACTAGACATGCCCAGTTCCTGTAACCCGTTATTCATATGTTTTAGCCTCCAGTCCCCTAATCCTCTTTGTTGCTCTTCTCTGCACTCTTTCTAGAGTCTCAACATCTTTTTTATAGTTTGGAGATCAAAACTGAATGCAGTGTTCTGGTCTTACTAAGGCTTTATAGAGTGATATTAGTACTTCACGTGATCTTGACTGAATCTGTTAATGCAATTTAGAATTGCATTGGCTTTCTTGGCTGCAGCCACACACTGTTGGCTCATATTTAATTGATTGTCCATTAAGACTCCAAGATCCCTCTCACAGTAACTGCTATTAAGCCTGGTTTCACCCAATCTATATGTGTACTTTTGGTTTTTCTTGCCTAAGTGTAAGACTTTACTTTTCTTTACATTGAATTTCATTTTGTCAGATAGGGTGCAGTTTTCAAGTCTGTCAAGTTCCATCTGGATCTTGAGCCTATCATCAAGGGCAGGGGTGTCAAACTTGCAATGTCACATGACATGTTGTGATTTATCATGATTTTTTTTGCCATTGCCGGCAATGGGGTGGGTGCGGTTTCCCTATGATGCATCTGGGCCATGGACCGGCAGTTTGACACCCTGATCTAGAGTGTTGGATATTCCTGCCAGCTTAGTATCATGTACAAATTTGATAAGTTACCCTTCTATTTCCTCATCTAAGTAATTTATTAAGATATTAAAAAGTTGGGCTTAAGACAAAACCTTGTGGTACCTCACTGTTTACTTCCCTCCATGTAGATGTAGTACCATTAAGGACTACTCGTTGAGTATGGTTTGTCAGCCAGTTACAGATCCATCTGATGGTGATGCTATTTATCCCACTTGTTTTCTAGTTTACTAAGAAGTAGGTTGTGGTTTACTTTGTTGAATGCCTTGCTGAAGTCTAAATCCTCAGTATTTCACTGGTCTACTAATTTAGTCACTTTGTCAAAGAATGAAATAAGACTGGTTTGGCATGATCTCTTTTTAACAAACCCGTGCTGACTTTTAGTTATAACTTTACTCATATCTAGATGTTTGCAGATCTGTTTTTTATTACCTTTTTCAGTATCTTCTCGGGTATTGATTTAGGCTGATTGGTCTGTAGTTTCCTGCTGGTTTTGAAGATGGGAACTACATCAGCTCTTTTCCAGTCCTCTGATAGTTCTCTGGTGCTCCAGGATTTTTTAAAGACATGGTACAATGGTTCTGAGGTGATATCTGCCAGCTCCCTTAGAACTTTGGGATGTAATCCGTCAGGTCCTGGTGATTTGTATTCATCAAGATCAGACAGATGTAAAATAACCTTGATACAGAGGATAGTTTAATGTTGGATGGATTGCTCATGTTTAAATAGCATTGGTGACATTGTGGCTCCATCCTTGATTTTAGTATTTTAATAGTACATGGACATTCAAGGGAATATAATTTTAATAGTTTTGAAAAAAATACAGTGAAACTCTTATCTGTGATAATTTTAGGTATCTAATATAAGAACTAGCTTTAAGACAATTCTCCTATGAATTAATTCCATTATCTGTTAAACTCCTTGTAATATATTAATGTTAAATGTGAACTTGAATTCTTTGAATGTGTAAAAAGAATATAGATCTATTAAAATTTTCAGTCCTTGGGACACAGTGGCATTTCTGATTCGTAAAATGGGGAAAATTAGTTTTACATTAGTTTCATTTTACACATACTTATTATTATGTGGCAACAATTGATTAATGCTACCACTGCTCTAGTATTGTCAGGATTTCTCTAATCAGAAAAGTAAAAGAAGTTTTGTGATTGCATTGTCAAACAATGTACAGATATTCCTTGACTTACAACCACAATTTAGCCCATGATTTATGCTGCTAAGTGAGAAATTTGTTAAGTGAGTTTTGCCCCATTTTACAACATTTCTCACCATGTTCGTTAAGTGAATCACTTAACTTGTTAAATTAGTAACACAGTTGTTAAGTAATCTGGCTTTCCCATTGTCTTTGCTTGTCAGAAGGTCACAAAAGAGGATCACATGACCCTGGAATATGCAACCGTCATAAATGTGAGCCACTTGTTAAGCATCCAAATGTAAATCATGTGACCATGGGGATACTGCAATGGTCATAAATGAAGAATAGTCATAAGTCACTTTTTCAGTGCCATTGTAATTTCAACAAACTGTTCTAAATCGAGGACTACTTGTATGCAACAGTCATTCCTGAAGCTATAGGACAATGCAAACTTTGCGACTTGTATCCGACTTTATAAACTATATAGATCCCAATGTCCTGTGGCTCTAATAGGAGGCGCCTATTTGGGTTTTCAAACAGTTAAAGTCCCAGTTTTGGTATGTGATCAAACTTAATGTCTATGATATCCTTTCTCTAGAAGAAAAACAACTCAGCAAGTTTGTCAGCAATAAATCAGGTTGTTCTAAAAAACTCATTCTTAATGAGAGATGCATTGCAATAAGACTTTGCTTAACAGGATTACGAGTTATAATATATAATAGTTTCGTTTATTTTTGCTGGAGAAAGTGTGAGTATAGATCAGTGGCAGAAAATAAATAAGCAAGAGAATTCAGTTCTGGCATCTCCTGTTGAAAGACAGGAGTATAGTGAAGTATAAAATTTGGGGAAAAATAGGTATTAAAACCATGGTAAGAGGGCAAGCCCCACATCCCACTAGATATGGTACAAACACACACTTACCTTATTTATATTGCTTTCTGTTCATTTAGCAGTTGCTTTAACTTTGGTTAAAATTATCTGCCATGAAATGGATGACGAAGTATCATGTAAGTGTTTGAATGAATTTCAGTTTAAGATAGTTTCATCAGAAATATCCATAGTGTTATCATGTGGATATACTGTATAGGAAGTAGGCTTCTACCCATCAGTGAATAAACTATGATTATATAGACAAAAAATCTGATATTTGAAGACTGCAAACCTGAACATGCTTACTCAGGAATAAATTTCATTGATCTGAATAGATACGGTCCTATACAAAAGAAGATAAGCTTTTCTTAAGTTTATTGTTCTAGCTATTTATAAACACATCAGCCTTGGCAAATTTCAGCCTTCACTGGATAATTTTCACTGTGTCATTATTCTGCTACTGGACTCTGAGTGCACTTTATTTGCACTTCTGGATATGCATGTATCCATGTCTGTAATTACACTTCTTTTGCAGTAATTTTCTCTAGAATAAAAAGCGTATGTGGTGGGCAGGTAAAAAAATACCCTCAAAAGTACTGGAAAGAAATATACAGTATTATTCAAAACATTTTGAAAACAACATTTCAGCTGAAACCTGAGGGGTTTTTGTTGTTGTTTTTTTAAAAAACGAGGAAACACATAAATAAAAACTATTCTTTTCTTTCTCCCTTTTTTCTATGATTATGTGTAGTTATCCTTAAAATAATAATAAATAGTGACATATCAGTTTTACAGAGTTACTTTTTTATTTGTGTCCCTTTGAGTCATTGTTGATTCCTGGCAACTCCCTGGACAAGCCTGTTCTGTCCTAGTGCTGAGAGAGTGACTGGCTCAAGGTTACCTGGCTGGCTTTGTGCCTAAGATGGGACTTCAATTCATAATTTCTTGGTTTCTAGCTTGGTGCCTTGATTACTATGCCAAAGTGGCTCTTACAGAGTTACAGCAGTTATTTTTTAAAAAATGATATTCAGTTCTACACAATCAATTAATCAATTGATTAATAAATTAAACCCTGAACTTCAAATTTCATGCCAATTGTAACCTCTCTGTTGTCTACTTAAATTTTACTCTTTTATCCACTACAAAAAAATAATGTTTTCTGGCAAGAACACATTCAACAAGCAATTGCTAAAGAATATGAACAGGACTTGCCTATTACATTGTGGGGATATATTTCAAAAGATACTGTATGTGGCAATTCTAACACTAAATTTACAAAGAGCAGGAATTATTACAAAAATCTATGAATGTTTCTCAATAGGGCAGAATGAAGACTAATGCGCTATTTTAAAGGTAATTGAATACTGGTGTCAGCATAGATGTGCTACATTGCCTCTGATTAAACAGAATTCACGCAATACTGCAGAAAAATATATATTGTACAATTAAGTCATTCAGTCAAGAACAGCAGAGCCAGTTATTAAAATTCTGCTGCACGGAAATTTCCATTTGCATCTTAGTATTTAAGCTTCCAGTTTTCAAAGCATTTTAGAACAATTATGATCTTGACTATAAGTAAAAAATAAACTGGTTTTATGGAATCATGTTTATTGCTTATGCATAGTGTTGACCTGGACTTAGAGGACAGTATTAATTGTGAATACATGCAGGTGGACCCGCTATCTCTGGCCACTTGCAGAACCATGAATGCAAGGTCATAAAAGGACAGCAAAGGAAACACCCAATATCCTAACCCACCTGGGAACATATGGTGTCTTAGGGAAACACCTAAACCACCCAAAAGGGAACATATGGTGTCTTGGGGAAACATCCAAAAGGGCACATTTTTAGCTACTTCTGCTTTCTTCCTTCTTATCTATAGTGTGCCAACCTTAAAGGGCAAAGTCTTTATCTTATGTATGTCAGCTTTGCCGGGTGAATTGCTTATGTAATCAAAGAAAGTATAAGAATAAGGCTTTTCTGATATTTGGGCCTTTTTCTCTCTTTTAGAGGAGCCCGTCTTTGTTCACCTGAATAAAAACGTAAAGCTTGAAGGTAACTTCTGGTTTCTTCTATTTTTTATCAAGCAAAACCTCAGAACCTGCATAGCAATATCTGTAGGGGGTGAGGATGAGGTGGAAAGCAGAAACCCTAGTGCAGTGTTTCTCAACCTTGACCATTTTAAGGCATGTGGACTTCAACTCCCAGAATTCCACAGCCAGCATTGCTGGCTGTGGAATTCTGGGAGTTGAAGTCCACATGCCTTAAAATGGTCAAGGTTGAGAAACACTGCCCTAGTGCTTCCATATCTCCATAGTGAGCTGTGGTAGCTCACATGGTTAGGATGCTGAGTTAGAAGGTTGACAGCTCAGCAGTTCAAAACCTGGGAGCACAAGCCACATGCCAGAATGAGCTCCCATCAATTTGCCCTAGCTTCTGCTCATCCAGCAGTTCAAAACCATGCAAATGCAAGTAGATAAATAAGTACTACTTTGGTAGGAAAATACCAAGGACACAAAAGGCATCCCCTGGGCAACGATGATATCACCAGCTAATCCTTTCAACCCGGAAGTGCCTTCCAACACAAACACAGCAGTATTTAGATAAATAAGACTGACATCTTTGCCTTCTCCATCTAAAGTCAATATTTTGATATACTTTTCATCTTCAAGAGTGGCAGCAATAGTGACACACCACAGAAATGGATAACGTTGCATCATAAAAATGGATGGGACTGTGAACTGTTCTCTCTCATATTCTTCTTGTTGGGAGTGGCTTAAATAGCAAGCTAGTATTTCAAGCCTATTTTAAGACTTACAATGGGTGTGAACTGGTTCATTGCATGAATGGAAACTTTCCTTCCCAAATTTCCTACATTGCTTTCAGTGAAGGAGGCATGCATTGCCTCTTCTTAATGCTCTAGATTTCCTATGCATTTCTGCTGAAATGAATGAATGAATTAATAGTAGAACAAACCTCAAAGGATATGGCTCAAAAAGCCTGAGACAAATTTCAGTGATATTTAGCATGCTTTTTCTTCACACTCTAGTTCTTCTATAAAAGTTATCCAATTCCATCAGTTACCTTTCTCTCTTTCTGCTTTTTTCTCCATGTCAGTCAATAGGCAAATGAAGAAATAAAGAAATCTCTGGATCCAGGCCACGGATTTAATTCTGACTGTCCTAGTGGAAACAGCTGGATGTCTAATTCCCAGAATTAATCAGCTGAAGTTCCATTTCAGTTTCTTGAAACGTACTGGGTGGTTTCTTACATTCCTAACATTTAAGAAAGTTTCAAATAAGATGTATACAAGATGTTAGAGCCATTGCCACCACCACTAAACAGAATGTTGCAACATTTCAAGTAATGGCTAAATATATATGTGTGTTATTCACACTGATTGGAGGCTGGGCTATCCATACATTTATTTGGGGCAAGTGTCAAATGAAAGGAATTTGATTGAATCCTTTTGGGTATCTTCTCATTATCATAAGTCACGTCAACTGTCAGATCCACAAATACAGTTCTTGGGACAGACATATGAAGATTGCATCAAAAGCATCTTTCAATTTAGAATACATGATAGCAAATTTGTTTTCAAAAGGTATAACATCATAGGATTCTTTTTTACGTTTTGTATTTCCAACCCATGTGTTTTAAACAGATCTGTTGACTGCTTTTCTACCATTAATGGAGACGTTTCCCTCAATTTATTGATAAACCATGGAGCCTGCTGGGTTTTGCAATCTGGGAGAGCAGACTGAGTCATTACTGTGGGTTGCTTGTTCTTTCTCACTTCTCTTAAGTATGCTGCATACTTAAAAACATTCACAAATCTGTTAGGTTCCATAAAACCTTCATGGGTTGGCCATCCACTCTTGCAGGATTCAGTGTTGTATACCAGCCCATATAGTTTTTGTTGTGGGAAAAGAAAAGTAATATTCCTTCTAAAGCTAAAGACATCTTTAAGCTAAATTTCTCTCCTTGTAATTACTTGGATCGAGTTAGTTTGGTATATTGGTTCAAGCATCAGCCTAGAAACTGGGAGACCCTGAGTTCTAATCCCACCTTAGACACAAGAAAACTTGTCGCATTCTCTCAGTCTAAGGAAAAAGGCAATGGCAAACCACTTTCTGAAAAACTTGCCCAGAAAACTGCAGGGACTTGTTCAGGCAGTCTCTGAAAATCAGAAACAATTGGACAGAGTATAATAATAATATACAAGAATACTTCCACATGGACACTTCTTGATAACAGTATGGACATGGCCTACCATTATCTTGTCTGGAGTTTATTTTGATTCCTCAAATATACTTTATAGTCCTGGAAATTCTTGATGGTCTTCTATCCATGTACTAACTGACTGAGCATGCTTAATTTCAAAACCCTGAGAAAAGCAGCCAGTGCTGTCATCTGCTAAGTTGAAACTACAAAACTATAAACATTGTCCCTGGTTAGTAAATAAAATGGGGCTGGGATCTGGATATATATATATTTTTTTAGTAGAAAAGCACCAAAAAATACTATACAAATTCCCTGGTTCTGTAAGAAAATTACTGAGATTATATATCTCTGGAACACTCCTTCCAGACTTTGGAACAGGCTTCAGTTTAACGACTACAAAACAAATTACTTCTTGCAGAAGTAATGTCTCATCCAAGGTTAGGAAAATTGTTTTGTGTCTTTGAAAGCTCCTTTATCAACCTGAGTTACACAGTGTCTTTGCTATATGAATAGTAGCATTTCACTTATTGTAGTACATTATGGAGATGTGGTTGCTATGGGCTCTGTTGCTTAGAAATCCAGTTGACTACGGTTCTTCAGATGCTAAATAGGGCTTCATCCATTTTTATTTAGCATGTTGTAGCCCTTCACAGCATTTGTGGTTAAAAAAAGAGTTTATTGCTCAAGCATAAATGAGAGAAATTCATTTTAAGAAGGTCTTGTGGTATAAGAATTAGACTTGGAAAATGAGTCAAATCAATTTGCAAGTCAAATTCAGTGTAATACTAAATAACAACTAGAATAACAACAGGTCAGTCATAACTGATCTCTAATTTAGAAAATAGTGTAATTTCTTTGTAAATAAAGCTTAGGGTAGATAGGAATATTTTTGAGTGAAAGAATGAACTATGACTTATTTTCGTCTCTTGTATTCAGAATACATTTATGGAATCACAAATTTTCATTGTAAGGGTATTTCTTTTTTCCCCCTAAGCTAGTCAAACATGAAACAAATTCTGGAAATATGAAATCAAGACAATTTTCTGAGCAGAGAAGAAGCATATTAAGTATTCTATGTGTAAAGCAGGATCCCTCTGTGTTTTCTCTGAGATAATGCAGCCACAAAAACAGGAAAGAAAAATGTCACCCATTCCTAGTATATTTAGGCATTTAGTCTCATACTGTACATATTTCCTGTTTTCTGTTTGCAGGATTTGGCATGATATGACCCTTTGCCAAATTCAGACTAGCAGAAAACTGTATTAAGCTTTGAGTATAATTTAGAAGCCCATCCTGTAGTTTCCTAGCAACTAAAGCACAGATTTCCTGCTCTCAAGGATAACCAAAATGCAGTACTAGTTTCCTAAAAGATAGCAGGACAAGCTGGTAGCTTAATATCTACAATAAATACCCACCTATCTCTTCTGCATTGTATCTCTGTATTCTCCTATTTAAGAATGCTTATTTTTCACGCAAGGTTGAGAATTTATAGAAATTGGATAGATTCCAGCAAACTGCCTGACTAACAATCTTTGTTCTTTTTGCCACTATAGCAGCTTTAGCACAAGGAGCAATATTCTCCTGAAACAGACCAGGGCCCCATCTATCTCTGTATTTTCCAAAAAGAGTAGAAAATTATTGCAGTGGCTTGCTAGGTCTTGACGCAGAAATCTTTCTTGTCCATTCCTTCTCTAGATGCTAGAGAATGAAATTATGTCTCCTATATGGTTATGGATCTATCTATCTCCTTCAGTAGACTTACTGAAAGTGAACTAGGGACTTTTATATTCTGCAGGAGAATATCTCCCAATCTTGAATGGTTAATAAGGGATCCATGGCTACATATCCTAAAACTTCTTTATTATTTGTTTATTTTATGTTTCCCCTTACTTTCTATTCCACTGAGTACTGAAGGCAACTTACAAAATGTATAAATAAAATATTTAAAAAACAGGATACAAAAAATTTAAACATATGTTGAAATTATCATTAACACTGATTCCAAAATTAAATTTTTTTGATCCCCTTCGTATCCTATCCTCCAGAGAAGAACTGCAAAAGCCTGATGGCAAAATTCTGAAGGACAACACTAACTTTTCCAGGAAAATAACATGTGAAATAAGTGGTTGAGCTAATTGAGCCTCTTGCAATCCTAGACCATGTAACAATGATTCTTTTTCAAAAGGAACGTCTGATCATAGAACAATCCCTACCCTTGCTTGAATAACTTAGTCAAATGTAGGATTGCTCTGTATTCCTGACTTGTAATAGCAAATTCACGAATGAGTTCAGAGCCTGAGTGAGATTCACATTCTGACTGACTCAACATTCTTCTCTTATCAGTCATGAGTTCATAAGAATTTTTGAGTAAAAGATTGAAAAGGTACCTCCCTTGTTATCCTTGGAAAGAAATTGGATTCTAAATGAAAGCAACCCAGTTACTGACATTACTGTAACCGTTATCTACGCTTTTCAATAAGAATTTTGCTTTTCTTTGAGTTGCCAAGAGGATTGTCTAACCTTGGTTTCATGTGTAACATTAAATAGATTTGATAGATGATAACCAGCACCTTGATTTGGGCTTGAAAGCACTGTCAACTGTGTAGCTTCTGTACTATATACATTATTGTGCTGAACTAGTCAATACTTACTTGCAGAGTGGAAGATACATATTCCACCAGGGGCAACTGCTGGGTTATCTTCAAACACAATGTAAAACAAATTTCAATAGGCTAGGTGGAAGAGGTCAGGCCTAGAAAAAAATGGTCGTAAGCTAATTCCTAATTCTTCTCCCTTCCTTTTCTCTTCTTCTTTATTTTACTTACATTTTTACACTACTAATTGGATATGAAAAAAGCAAGCAAACAAAAAAAAAGAGTGTGATCATTTTGCTAAATAATTTGTGGACAAAACCATTTGTTCAGATTTGTCTGCCAATGGACAGGTGCTGCTATTTATTGTTGTGTAATGTCATTTGGGAATTCTTTGATATCATCTAGGAAGCCATTGAGGCTATGACACCTGAGGAAGTGGCCAGGGTTCTCTATAGGATGAAGGACTGAGTTCCTCATTACCTTTGGAAATGTCTAATTCAGGTAAAAATTGCCAGCCCAATATGTGTTAGCTAAGTTGCAATGGTTCGGGTTCCCATTATAGGAACATGGGAGCAAGTGGTCCACAGATGGTCTTGTAAATTTTAGCACCCTCACACTGGAACTAATTTCCACCCAACGTCCACCCAACTTGATGAAATTGGGGAAGGCAGCCTTCCATAGGGCTTTTGTGGAACTGTGAATTGTGGCAATGCATTATGGTGGTTTGATTGACTGGGTTTGTTTTTTATTTTTCTGATTATAAAAATTCATCATAAAATCAAATGAATAGACAAGGAATGCTTGTGTGTTTGTTCCACAATCCCCCCCAAAGCTTGTTTTGCAATTATAAATGAAACAATGATGCCTGAAATGAATTATTTTGTAGAGCAATATGAATTTATTTCTCCTGCAAGCCAACTCTGTCTTCCAATCCATACACCATGGTAATTTATCCAGGGAGTTAGTTAGAAATTAGGGAGAGGGGTGTTTCTCCCCATTCTTGGTTCCTAATGCAGTGCTATAGAAGTGGCATCATTGGTAATGGCTCTTAGAAATGTACATGACCCAGGGATATTAGTTCCTGCATACCTATACAGCCCTTATATTTAGGAGTTATATTTAGTTCTATTTAGCCTTTAATCAACAAGCACAGGAAAGGAATTATTAAAATAGTAATCTAAAGGAACGAGAAAAAGAAAACATAGGCAAAACTTGTTTTAACCAATACCATTCTCTATACCGAGGGTGTCATAGCAAAACCGCGCCCACCCCATTGCCGGCAATGGAAAAAAAGTCGCGATACGTCACGACACACCATGTGACATTGCGAATTTGACACCCCTGCTTTATGCACTTTCATGCCTTTCTGCTTTCCTTATTTCCATCACATCCATTCATATCACATTTTGTTCTTTTATTCTTATTTTTTTTTCTGTTTCAGAATTCATCCACTCTATTCATGATTTTCATAGATTTTCCTTTACTCTTGATGCATTTACTACGCCATCATATATGTTTTGTAGTTTGATCTTCAGTTATTTCTCCCACTGTGAATACACTATCTATATTTACTGTTATAAAACTCATTTGAACGCACATTTATTCATCGCCTATATTTTGTAAACTCCCTTCTTTTACCATACACACTTCTTAAGTATGGTAATACATTTCAACTGCATTTAGCAATTTTTCTCTTTATATAGCTAATTATAACTTCACACTGTCATACACATATATTTTTATTCAGCACCTAGACTCTAAGACCTAGAGGCAAAAACTCATAAAGCCTGAATGAATTTATTTACACTACATTATTTGATGACTATTTGACTTCCCTCTTAGTGGTTCTCGTACTTATGTTTGATTTTAGTTACTTTTATGTGTATAAGTTGTTTTTGTTATAACTGTACATGCTATATCTGACTGCAATAACTGTAAATGCATTTACAGTTTTATAGTACAATATTGCTACTACTGTTTCCGCTTATTGGATATTGTTCTTTCACAGTTGACTACTGCCTGCTACCTTTCTATTGATATTTACGTGTCTTAACATTTCTCTATTCTTTTCCCCGTTTTCAGAAATTGTTCTACAAATTAATCTACTGATCTAGTTTTTATAATTTATTTATAATTTATTATTGTT
Organism: Crotalus tigris; assembly: GCF_016545835.1. Classification (NCBI taxonomy): domain Eukaryota; kingdom Metazoa; phylum Chordata; class Lepidosauria; order Squamata; family Viperidae; genus Crotalus; species Crotalus tigris. Next base: position 5,344,458 of record NW_024096460.1, on the reverse strand, counting down.
CATTTTCTCTGTCAAATACTGCTACTTCAGTAATTGATATATTAAATTCTGATTCATATTTCTTATTGCATCATAACACAAAACATTCAAATTCCAAGCAGACAACATGATATTGCCAACATACAAAAGTACATACACATTTGTGTTCCAGATTAGGACATCTCTAACAATCCAGGTATTGTTACTTATTTACCCCAAGTACCAAGTTTTACTCCCTGTTCAATGCTGAACCACTCACTGGTCATTCTATTTATTCTCATGCATACTTTATTTCAGTTATACCCCATTCTCTCTGCAGACATTGTACAATTTGTAATTTTGTTCCTCATTTTTTTTTTTTTGCAATAATGATTCTCCTATATGCATTTTTCTCACACAAAACCTCTTTCACTTCACCATTTTATCATGCATCCTTTTTCCTACTCTCCATTAGTACAACTCCATGACTTCTGAAGCACTTTCTAATACAATTCCGTTCACTCACTTCCTTACTACTTTTTCCTTAGGTCAATTATCTGTCTATTTTGCTGGAAGATCAAACTACCTTCTAATAGTATTACACAAAATTGTATTTTTTTCTTCCTGTTGCTGTGCAGGTTCTGAGGTTTTGTTTGATAAAAAAATACAGGAAACCAGAAGTTGCCTTTCAGCTTTATGTTTTTATTCACAAAGACGGGCTCCTCTAAAAAAGAGAAGTCCCGAATGACAAGAAATCCTTGTATTTATTCTTTCTGATTACATAAGTAATCCACCCAGCAAAGCTGACACACATAAGATAAAGATTTCACCCAGTAAGTTTGGCACACTGTAAATAAGAAGGGAGAAAGCAGAAGTAGCTAAAAATGTTCCCTTTGGGGTGTTTCCCTAAAGACATCGTACGTTCCTGGGTGGGTTAGGACATTGGGTGTTTTCCCTGCTGTCCTTTCATGACCCTGCATCCATGACTCTGCAAGTGCCCAAAGACAGCAGGGGCATCTGTACATATTCACAATTGATATTTCCTATGCTGTCTCCTAATTCCAGGTCAACACTGTAGTCATTCTACTTTTAGTCTAATTTCTTTCACTTCTTACCTTTTTTAAATTTTTCTCAAAGATCTACTGAATACTACCAAAGAATAATCTGCCCTACATTCAGAATCCCTCATTAGTTTTCTACCTTCACTAATTCTTTCCAATTTTTCATAATGAACTATTAAACCAATTATACTTTTAGATTTATATTTGCCATGACTACATATGAACATGTTTGTGCTTAAACTATGAATACAAAGGAAACAGACTTTCATCTGAACAAATATTAGCACAAATAGCACCAATTCTCAAAAAGCTTTTTCTGCACTCTCCATTTTGTTCCCACCAATCTCATGCCACTTAGCAGAATATGTTCTACTGTCTCTTAAATTCATTCAAAATGTTGCACAATTAGCCCTACAATTTGTATCTTTTTTTTTTTGGAGCGTATCCTGTAATTATCACCAACTTATGGATTCCTACTTTCATATGCAGTTACAAAGTTAACAACATTATTTCAGAATTTCTGGCATGTATTTTAGCTCTTTCACAATTAAACCTATTCATAATTAAACTTTCATTTTTATTTTCCTATATGTGTCCATTACTATACCGTCAGATCACCCTTATCCAGATTTTTTACATCCTTTGTCTTTCTTTTTGTGCCAGAGATTCTCAACATATCTATTTTCTTTATTTAATGTGTACTTCATTCTCCTTATCATGTATTCCTCTCACATTCAAGGTTACAATCTTCCATCTTCCATGGTCATCACCAGTTGAGGAAATAGGTATTGCCCTATATTGCTTACTGTGGCTTTTGGTTACCTTCACATGACATTTTTTCAATAGAGAATATACACAGGGAAGGCTAACCTGTTTTGTCACAACCCTGTGATATGCAACCATAAGCTACTTTTATGCAAATTTGTTCAGATTATTTTATGCTTTCCATCGATGAGAAACTATATGCTCCTGATTGGCATATACTGAGGATGCTGATTTCTCCCTAGGAAATTCAGTAATCCTGGAAATATGCATTTGTCTTGACTTATAATTATTATTTGAGGTATGACAACATTCAACATTCTGGAACAAATTTTTAAAACTCCTCTTTTTCTTTTTTTTCCACTCTGAAATAAACATTTATGAGAGAAATTCTTCACAGTGTGGACTGAAGCAGAGAAAGGAAGATACCTTTCTGGTTTAAAATCTGTGATCATAATAGTAATCTTGCTTTTCAGGACAACATTATGAGTCTCTAGATTCATATTCTGAGCTAAGGAATCATTGGTTTCAATAAAATCTTTGACTTGAGTCAAAAGCTTCTTAGCTTAGGTGATAATGATTCCCTTGTTGTAAGATATAAGATATAATCAGAAGGAGAAAACACATAACTATGCGGAGATGCCATCATTTTCAGCATATTAATAGAAAGATAGAAACACTTCTGTCTGTGTGCAGCAGAGAAATGGGCAATTATGATTTTAATTCATTTTCGCACAATTAGCCAAACCAAAAGGCATACATTCCTAAAACCATTTTAAGGCAATTTTGCAGTATTCTGGGAAAGAAGTGGATTTTATGGCACTTTCCAATCATTCTGTTAATATTGTTAAAGGATACATTTTGTTGTAATAAACCTAGGTCAGATTCAGAATGACGTGTAAGATGGAAACTGTGAGTTAAAAATTAATTCATATTCACTACATGTATCTTTGAAATTGTATTCAGGGAACAGTTGGAAACATATAATCAAAGCTGATTTGGTGACCATGCTGTTCTGTGGGAAAGGAGGGCAAGGCTGAGTATGGATGAGTTTGCTATGTGTTTAATAAAACTTCAAGTGTGATCTGACAACATAGCTAGCATGATATTAAAGTTAGATGCAAAATATTGCCTTTGGAGTTGGGCTAATTATGTTGGACATTTTGAACCATATACTATATGGTGTTCAGATACAAGTATAAATCTTGATCAGAGTAATTACGAATTTTGTATTTTTTTTTTAATCATCTCTCAGAATTGGATAGGGGAACTGGAAAAAAATCTGGTAAAAGAAATAGTAATGTTCTTTGCCACTAATGGTACATAAATGAGGGATCATGTATATAATAATAATAATAATAATAATAATAATAATAATAATAATAATAATAATAATAGTAGTAGTAGTAGTAGTAATAATAATATTGGTTGAAGAAGAAAAAATGGCTTTGGAAGAATATCTGAAGAACAATGACAAAGATGCACTGAAATTAGTATATCAGGAAGGCTTACTGACTACTGGAGAGACCAAACTGGCCTACAAGAAAGACCAAATGAAGAACAGAATAGAGGCATGGGAAGACAAAGCACTACATGGCCAATACATTAAAAAAAAATAGCTGGGAAAGCAGATAATAACAAGACCTGGCAATGGCTAAGAGCAGGAAAATTGAAGAAAGAGACCGAGGGACTAAGTCTGGCTGCACAAGACCAAGCCTTAAGGACAAATGAATATAAAGTCAAAATTGAGAAGACAGCAACAGACAGTAAGTGCCGCCTATGCAAAGAAGCTGAAGAAACAGTGGACCACCTGGTAAGCTGTTGCAAGAAGATTGCACAGACTGACTACAAGCAGCGGCATGACAAAGTAGCAACAATAGTGCATTGGAAGATCTGCAAAAAATATCATTTGCCTGTAAGCAAAAACTGGTGGGATCATAAAATAGAGAAAGTCATAGAAAATGATAAAATTAAACTGCTCTGGGACTTCAGAATTCAAACAGACAAGCACCTGCAACATAACACCCCAGACTTAACAATTGTCGATAAGAAAGACAAAAAAGTCTGGATAGTGGATGTGGCAGTGCCTGGAGACAGCAGAATAGAAGAGAAAGAACTGGAGAAGATAACAAAATACAAAGACCTACAAATAGAAATAAAAAGACTGTGGCAAAAGCAAGCAAGGGTAGTACCAATAGTAATAGGCTCTTTGGGTGCAATTCCAAAACAACTGGAGCACCACTTGAACAGCATTGGCATTGACAAATTCGCTATTAGTCAATTGCAAAAGGCGGCCTTACTAGGAACCTCTTCCATCCTGCGACGATACCTGTAATACCATCAAACATCCACATCTGCCTATCCCAGGTCCTGGATAAGGACTCGATAGGTAGACAAAATGCCAAATCCAGTCTGAACATCTGGTTGACTGTGCGATGATCTATAATAATAAAGTTGGAAGGGACCTTGGAGGTCATCGAGTCCAACCCCCTGCTCAGGCAGGAACCCTACACCATTTCAGACAAATGGCTGTCCAGTCTCTTCTTAAAAACTTCCAGTGTTGGAGCATTCCCTGCTTCCGGAGCAGGTTGTCCCATTGGCTAATTGTTTTAACTGTCAGGAAGTTTCTCCTTAGTTCTAGGTTACTTCTCTCCTTGATCAGTTTCCATCCGTTGCTTCTCGTCCTGCCTTCAGGCGCCTCGGAGACTAGCTTGATTCCCTCTTCTTTGTGGCAGCCCCTGAGATATTGGAACACTGCTATCATGTCCCCCCCTCGTCCTTCTCTTCGTTAAACTAGACATACCCAATTCCAGCAACCGTTCCTTATATGTTTTAGTCTCCAGTCCCCTAATCATCTTTGTTCTCTGTACTCTTTCTAGAGTCTCAGCATCTTTTTTACATCGTGGTGACCAAAACTGGATGCAGTATTCCGAGTTTGGCCTTATTAAGGCATTGTAAAGTGGTATTAATACTTCACGTGATCTTGATTCTATCCCTCTGTTAATGCATCCCAGCACTGTATTGGCTTTTTTGGCAGCTGCAGCACACTGCTGGCTCATATTTAAGTGATTGCCACTAGGACTCCTAGATCTCTCTCACAGTTACTACTATTGAGCAAGGTACCCCTATACTATACCTGTGCATTTGGTTTTTCTTGCCTAAATGTAGAACCTTACTTTTTTCACCATTGAATTTCATTTTGTTAGATAGCGCCCAGTGTTTTATAAAAGTAACAAACATTCTGATGGTATCTGAGAATATTCCTCTGGTAACATTTTGTTTCTCTTGAAAAATGAATATGTATCATATATAAGTAAGTAATATGATCTTCATAAAATATGCAGTTGATATGTAATGTTATGTCATTATAAAGGACTGAAAAGGATGCTACTTCTTCCCGATATCTAAAAGACATCTTACATACAGGAAAGTATTAAATAATATTTCTTACTCTTGTTATTTTTCTGCTTAACTAGCAGCTATGTGATTTTGTTTTAAAAAAAAGTCCTTTGAAACAAGAATTGGAATACTATACAAAACTAAATGCACCTATTTAGTAGAGTGATCATGTCTGAGAGAAGTGGAGATAAACTACTTCTGTTGCTACTGCTTGAGGAAAAATGTAGATGTGAGTAGACATCACAAATATGTGTTACAATAATGCATCAGAATAGCCTTTACCAATCTGTCATCTTTAAAAGATGTAGTACTGTAACTCCCACCCTCCTAGCCAGCTTTACCCATCATATCTGAAAGTTTTGAGTCTGGTGTAGGCTGTGATAAAGCACTGAAGGGTGGTGACATAAACACAAAGGAATTACTGATTCAAGGAACTGTTTTGCTAAATTTCATTCCCAGTGGGGTTTCCAAAAGCCAGCAAACTGCCTGAACCTAACAAAGGCATAGAAATAAGCTTCATTCGTTTAAATCCATCACATGTCTTCCTGCTTAAAGATGAAGGAAACACCTGCTTAGGAAATCATTCAAAAAACATCACAAATAATATGTGAAAGCTAAGGACTATGTTGTTACTCATGCAGCATTTACAAGGGGTAACTCTGTCAACATGTACTGAAAAACTGGCAGCTTAATTTTTCTGTGGCTATTTTTAAAATCACATGCTTGGAGTCAACAAAGTTGCCTTGTGGTCAGTCTGTAAAGAAGATAACTCCCAACTTTTATTCAGATTGTTCTTCTCTGACCAACAACTATTTCTAAATTTGAATTTGTTTCAGAAATCACCTTGAGAAATCATCTTGAGGCTAGGAGGAATTAATTATACAAACCACTTCTCTTTTTTAAATTCTCTTAATTCATCCAGAGCTTCAGAGCAGCAGCTAAACAATGTCCAAGCTATTCCCTTTCTTCTTCCTGTCTTTGGGAGAAAAAGATTTCCAATGTGCACATTGCTGGCCAGAATCCACAAATGACCCACAAGAATTTTGTTTAAAAAAGAACAGCAGCATCCAGTGGAAGAGAATGGGTACTCTGTACTGGTAAATAACTAGGCGTGTACCCTACATTCTGTTTTTCCCATGCTACATTTTGCTCAATATTTCACTTCAGAAGCACTGAGTCATATTTGTCTTTCCAATCTGTCCCTAAATCTCTGTACACATATACTGGATAACATTTTTGGACTATAAACAAATACTGATATGTGATGAATGCTTAGGGTGAAACAAGTTTTCAAATGATTTAAAATTTTGAGAGCTTGCAGTACATATAGTCATAAAAAGCCTGTGGTCTGAATTGCTTGTTGAGAAAATATCTGCCAGTTTTTCTTTGGTATCCAAATGGCCCCAACAGCATTGCTGCAAACAAATGTGTTGGCAACTGACACTTTACCCTGCTTTAGTTATATTAAAAGAATATAAAGAAAGTACGATTATAGATACCCTGGAGTATGTTGATATGCTGCACTGCCTATCTCTAGGATCTTATATGCTCCAATGAAGCCACCTTGGACTGATTTTCTGAAACAGTCTTTGGCAAATCAGCATCCTCAGTTTTTCTTTCATACTTTCATAAGGTATCTTTTAAGATAATTTATTTTAGAAGGTGAGGAGCTCCTTGGCTGCAGTACTTGATTTAGCTTTTTTTGGTATAAAATCACTAGAGTTTTTGATGTGTATTTTAAATAGACAGATCAAATGTGTTGAAAACATACCTTAAATGTTCAAAAGATAGCCAATTTTCACACAATTATTTCAACTTAAAGACCAAATTTAGTGATTTAAGCAGTTTTTCTCAAACCACAGCCTCAGACCATATTTTTTTTTTCAGATGGAGCTATCTAAATCATATCCTTTTTGGATGGAGTTGAGGTATAGATATCTCCTTTCATAAGTATATTTCACTATAAAATATCATTCCACCTATGCTAGATCTATTTATACAATCCACACTTCTATTTTCCAGTTCCAATAACAGTATCTACGCTGCCTTCCTTGATTAGAATAGTTAACTTTCAGTGTTTTGTACATCTTGGGCTTAGAATACTTGCATAAAAATGAAAGTAATGATATAAATAAATGATGGGTTGCCAGCATTTAATGATCATGTAAACTTGCACAGCAATATCTCTTTGGGGGGGGCTGCTCCCCTTGACATTGTTTTCATCTTTCCCTCAGTCCATAGATTAGATAAGCCCAAGTACCACTACAGCTATTATTGAGTGACAGAGGGTGGATCAATCTGGTACTATTGATCACTTAGGGCACATCTAAGCTCATCTATCCCCTTTGCTTTGGACTCTGGTCAATTACTCTTCTGTTGTTCCTTCCCTGTAGCTTTGGGGGCTTTTTGATAGCTCCCCAGCCAGTGCTATAAGTATGCAAGCAGTAATCTTTCTGACTCAACCACATCTGCTCTGAAAAGAAATTGGCTAGAGCTTTGCTAGCTGAGGAATTATGGGAGTTGAAGTCCATATTATCTTCAATTTGCCAAGGTTGAGAAACACTAGACTAGAGTGGAAAAGAATGATCTCCATAAGGAGGGCTTTGGCAGTCTTTGCATGTTGGTCAATTTCATGTCCCATTTTTGCATCACTGATGCAATTTTCTATCAGCTGTTGACCTTTAGAGAAAAACAAAGCTGGTTGAATCAATAGCTATTTCGCTTAAAGCATCCAGTAAGAACTTAATTAGGATACCTTCATTTGCTTGTCCATATAAAGAGAGAAATGGAGGCAGGTTAAAGATAGGCCATAGGGATGATAAATCTCAAACCAGCGTGGTTTTAAGCCAGTTTAAGTAGAGGTAGCGCTTCAGTTCAACAGTGGAAAAAAAAATGCAGAGGTTGAGGAAAAGTACCATAATAGAACTATTTCTGAGTAATCTCCTATTATAAACTTTTTACTAAAACAACTGGGACTTTCTGAGGAAATGCTCTTGGGCTCATACTGAATGGAATTTTGTGCATAATTCCTAAATCAGATGGTTTCCAGATGTTTTAAGCCTGTAATTCTCAGCAACCCTGTCCAATGGCCACTCCAGGATATGCAGTCCTAGTATATAGGAAGGCAGAACCTTAGGGAAATGCAAGACTGTCTTCACAACCTACAGCTGAATTGTTTTAATATTGTTCAGAATAGAGTATATTACAATGATGGGTTTCAGGTATACCTTTCTTTCAAAAAACCAATTCCAGGACCAATACATAGGGGACAGGTTGTAGATTCCTCAAGTGCCTAGGCCCTGGAAGGTATAAGTTGCTGCTATCATGCTGGCATCAACTGCAGAATATGTGCCCCTCCCCCCACCAAAAAAAAGCATCTAAGGAAAATAAACCAGATGGGATTTTTTCTGGCATGGACCCAGATTTCTGGAAGCAAACATGCCTGCTGTTAGGAAGCATTACATTTCAAACTCAGGAAACCCTTTATAATCATAACTTCTGGTTCTTGAACTAACAGTTCACCTAGGGGCAGTGGAATAATTACCTCATTACTTTCCACTGGGGCCCATTTTGTGGCTGTTCACTGGCTAATAGGTAATTACAACTTGTTAATATTATTCCCATATTTTAGTGGGGAGAGAGGACTAAACTATTTCTTCACAACAAATTACTTATTTAAATCTTTGGGATAGTATCTGAACTTTATGATTTCATCACAGCCTTATGACAGAACAGATGGGATATAGGAGTTCCATTGGTTAGTTTCCATATAAACAGATAATTGTATGTATACCCCCCCCCAAAAAAAAACATACAGAGATCCCGGGACAACCATATAGGTATTTTAAAGATAACAAAGTTGTTTTGAAAGGAATGTGTTTATTCTTTCCTCCTGTACTGCTTTGTAATCTAATTCCAAAATTCCAGTTTAGTAGTTTTTGGAAAGGGAAAAGGAAAGGGAAAGGGAAAGGAAGATCGTATCTGTTGCTTTAAAATCTGTGATGCAGCCTTGTGCATGCCAGGACATTTATAGCTATCCTAGAAGATGTCCATGACTTTGTCCCAGCATATGTTTTAACCTCCCCCCAAATGTATATAAAAGATCACCAAAGTCTTAGGTTTAGCCAATTTTAAAAGTAGCCATAGCAAGATGACTTATCCGCCAGATGAGTGAAACAACTTCTATTTTCCCTAATTGTAATGTGTTGAGGTTGATGGAAGTTGGACTCAACAATATCTAGCTTGTAACAGTTTTGAGAAGATATAATTAAAATGTTGGACTTGGAAAATTGTACACATGTCTCCACTCACACATTTCTAAAAAAATATTATTCAACTTATATGCCCCTCATCTCACCTAGAGCTGACTCTAGGCAGCTTACAAACATTGAACATTAAAGACATAACAGTTACTAGCTGATTTTAAGCCAGCCATTCTTTTCTTTATACAAACCTATTTACATAATTGAAATAAAAGATAAAATCATTGAGCTATTGCTCTTCCTGTCTCCACTTGCACATCAAAATAGGGCTTTTAATGGAGAATTATAACACTGAAAACCTTCTTTGAATTTACATGAGCATGTCTCTCAAATCACTGTAGTATTTATGCAATATGTCATTCTAAAGTTTTGAAAAGTCTTGGATCAATTCCCATTACTCTATAACTTGATAATCACTGATTAAATAGGTGGAACTACTGACATATACATCTGAAGTAATGCTCTTGTCTGTGGGACATGGTGAGATCATACCAGCAATGCCTTACAGACATCTATGGAGTTTGGATTGAGTACTTAGACTCCAGGATTTACTTCAGAATTTCTGAGCCTGCAAATGTAATTTCCAAAACCCACTATGCAAGGAAAAAAATATTTTGAAGGATTTAAAAAACTTTTAACTTGTTGCCATTAAACAAAGGCATTGCACAGTGAAAAGTGGAGACACATCATTCTATTCATTTCAGTTAATATAGCACTAAAACCTATCCAAGACTTGCGATAGAAATATTAATTCATATTAAATAATTTATTCTAATAAATTAATAATATCATAATGCTGAATTTGGAAGAATCTAGACCAATTGTTCCTTATCTAAGGCTGAGTTATTTGGGGATTACAAATTTCAGGCCAAACCTTTGGGCATTTTTGTTCAGGATATAGGGTATTTACATGCTTTGGCATGTAAAAGAGACATGAACATTTATGTGAATCTTAACATGGGAACCAAGTTAGTGTATTAGAAAAAAATCTGAAAAATAGGCTAGTGGAAGTAATTTGGTAGATTGGAAAGCTGTATCCTGGAAGAATCTCTCTTCAATGAGATACTACCTTGTTTGGAAGAGACATTACAACTAAACCAATGCAGGAACAGATTAGATATTTCAAATTAGTAGTTTTAAAATCCATTATGGTATGTTGGTGTGTGTCTATATACAGTATATATATATGTGTGTGTGTATGTGTGTGTGTGTGTGTGTGAATATATATATACACACACACAAACACATATATACAAATGAGAGAGAGAGGGGGGGGGAATCTATCATTAATCTTTTTTTTTAATCATGGGAGAAGGTAGCAGTCTCAACTCCAAGAAAAAATCTTGATCTGCCCGAACTTATACATAATTAGAGAACGATAAAACCTAAACCTGTGGGAGTGTGTTTTTTTCTGGAATAGCTTTTTCCCAACCTACTGCGTTGTAGAAGGACAGCCTAGGTTACCCATAATCACCACTGCCACCAAAGAAAAATAGATTAAAGGATGAACTAAACACACAAGACAAATTGCTGATTTGTACAAGCATGATATGAGCTTAGATGTATGGTATGGTTTTATTTTACTTGAAGCATCCCATCCATAGTTTAGGAATGGTCCTGGAGGCAAGATTACCTTTGCTTGGTTTGAGTTTGTGAGTATCCTGCACCCTTTCTTTTAATGAGCATTACTGAATATTGTATTCATTCATTCAATACATAGAAATTGGATTATTGCAATTTGTAATCAGACCTTGAAGAGAATATTGTAGATTTCTGCTGGTTAAAAAAAAAAGGCTATTTTTGGTTTGTTTTTCACAATGTGTCCTACCAGTATTTCTGTTCATTTGTTCTGACTCCCAGCTCATTTCTAGGCACAATTCAATGTGCTACTTATTATTATCTATAGGGTTTGGAATCTAGTTGTTTATTCCACATATAATATTCTGGTCTATGTCCCAACATCTTTTACACTGCATTTTGGAAACACATTTAAGTAAGAATTTTATACTCTCTTCAGGTTTCTCTTCAGATCGTATAAAGTAAGAATTTTTTGTGACATGATCATTATAGGAGAACCTCATGAAAATTTATTAGGCCCTTTTTCTGTTAGTATGGAAGCAATAAAAAGCTACCAAAAAGCTACTGTGCTCTTAATGTACTTTAAAACCTTGCTATTTTAATAATTTAATTGATGCATTTATTTTTATTTATTTGTTTAAATAATCTGGGATTTGAAAATTGGGTATTTTATTTTATAAAATTAATAAATGAGAAGAATATTAAAGTCAAGATTCTTAAATATATAAAATTTGAAATTCATGTATAATAATTTAGATATCTTGGTTTCCATGTTAATGGAATAACAAATAATAAGCAAGCAAGAAAAGAACACTAAAGCCAGCATTTTTTCCTACTTGCCTACTTGCCTGTAGAGATCCAATACGTAACACTATTTTTATAACAATATAAAAATATGTACTAGTTAAAATCAACCAATGCCAAGCAGCTACAAGGTGATTGGTCTTTTCCCAGTCATGTTTCTCAGTGACTGATGTTATACTATTACTGCTTCAAATTCAACAAGTTTCTTTCAACATGCAGATAAAGAAGAAATTCTAAAGTGATCCATAGATAATTGATAAAACTGGGCCATTAGGATCAAGCCTTAACTGTATTCCAAATAAAAGGGATAAAATCACCATAGGTATACTTCTCTTTCTAAGTCATTCCTATTCAGGTCTACTCACAAATATATTCAACTGTGTTAAATGAGTTTTATTTGCCAGTTCAGTGGATAGACATACAATTACAGTTCCTGCTATTAAAGAAAATGAATGACGTTCAACTGGAAATTTAAGTTTTTTACAGTTAAAATTAATAAATGAACAAATGCTATAAAGAAACTGTTGAAAATAGGGGCTGTGCGGTACAAGAGACAACATAGAGACAACAAGTGACTGAGCACTCTGAGGTGAATTATAATGGTTTCAAGCGTCTAGTTTTGTGAATTCAAAGAGTAGAAATGGAGAATTCTGAAGTAATTAGATTAGAAACCAATCTTTTACATCAGAATTAAGCAGTGTTTGGTCTCCAGATGTTGTGGAATGTAATCTCATCAGCCATAGCCTGCGGGTTTTTATTAGATACAACTGAGGAGCCTTGAAAATCTGAAATACCACAATTGCCCATCTATTTTACACTGTTATTATGTTCGAATAGGAAAAATGAAGTATAATATGTGAAATGAACATAAATATTTTAATTACTTGTATTTATTTTGGCCAATTGTATAGAAATAATTTGATGACACTGCTTATAATGTACATAGCAAAATATACTATTGTGAATGTATTTGTGAATATTTCACCATGACAATTTTCCAATAGTTTGTTCAACCCTGGAAATTTCAAGAGGTTTAATGCTTGGTTTATTATATGCACATTTTCTGAGCTAAGAGAGATATGCTATGGGGTTCATTTTTTTCCCTGACCTTCAAATGTGTAGGTAGTATGGCAACTTGAATAAGAAATGAATTTGTAAGAGAAATTTGGTAAGTAGAATGGACTTGATTCTATATACTGTATACCAGCTAAATCTCTCATAAATTCCTGTTTTTTTCCCCTGACTGGAAAGATAAGAGAGGGTTGAAAATGGCTGGGAAGGCAGTTGTACAGAAGATAGGTAATTATCAAGTGGCATTCTGTAACGTTACTGATCTGTGATCCATTTGTATGTAATGTGATTTACTTTGTACACAATTACTTACTAGTGAGTTAAAGGCAATACTGGAGGGCATTCTTTTTCTTTGGCAGACTTGAAATAACTATTACAGGAAGCTGCTGCTTAATTTTAAAAGTTTATTGTTCCAGAGTTTTTGTTTGAGCTACACATTTTTCAGAAGCTGGAAGACAAGGAGGTGAATAATCAGCACAATATGCCTTTGGGACAGAGTTTGCCATGGATTTAATTAAACTGCTATAAACCTTCCAGGGCCAAGCTTCAACTTAAGTGCTAGAATACATTCGGTACAGTACTTACAGTACTTGATGCCTGTTCTGCACAACTGATTGAAGTTAGCATACTGAATGCTTATTTTAACAGGATTACATGTGATAGCAGCCCTCGGATCTACTTGTATTGTTGTTTCAATATTGCATCCTGATTGGGGCATATTAATTTTAATATTGGGGCATAGTAATTAATTTTCTCAAAAGGGCACTTTCTCAAAAAGTGGCCTCACCGTAATGTCTCTTAAAGCCAACTTTAGAATGCCATACCCGAACGGAAATGGGTAACATATTTTCTTGCCCTGGTCCTGTGACTCATCCGAGCTTTTCGGGGTTCCTGCCCATCTTTTCTGCCCTTCTTGGTCCCAAAGTTGAAGCCACGCAGGGCAGCAACAAAGACCCCGAACTGCCAAGGGCAGGACTTTCCTTCGCGGGCCTATGGCGAAGCTTCCACCCCTGGATTGAAACCGTTGTAACGCGTGCTCGGGAGACTCTAAGGGAAGTTTTAATCAAACTTCTTCATTTTTAGCCCTTGCGGCTGCTCGTCATTAATCCTCTAAATGGGTTTCTGCGCGGCTGCACCGCGCTGGGAAAACTACCAGTTCGGTGATGCTTGTCCCGCGCCACCCTGCTAGGGACTGTCTGGCGGCGGAGATCGGCCTCCTCCTGTTAACAGCAAGCCCCGAAGCAAAGCGAGGAAGCCGATCCAGACTCCGCCGCTCTGCCACCCTGAGATCAACCCGGCGGTTTGTGGTGGGAAGGCGGCAGGTCAGGGGCACCACGCCCCCTCCCTCCCCCGGCCGGCCCCGCCTTCCTTCGCCCGGTGTGTGGTGCAGCGCGCGGCGGAAGCGCAAGCGAGCGCTTGGAGACGCAGCGCCGGCTCGAGTGAGCCTCCTCCGACCGCGCGCCCGCTCTTGCCAAGCCCCTCAGCTCAGGGGAGTGTGCTTGGGGGGGGGGGGGGAGAAGGGAGGAGGCTCCGCGTGCCAAAGCAGGAGGAAGCCCGCGGAGAGGAAGGGCTCCGCTTGAGGTCTTGGCGACTGGAGATGCTGAGAGACTCGCGGGTCCACCGAAAGAAGAAGTTGCCTGGAGGGAGGAGGCCGCGGCACGCGCCCGCCGGTGGATTGTGCAGGACCTGCATTGCTAAGCCAAGGTCAGTCTGGGAGCGGGGGGGGGGCAGGGGAGAGGAGGAGGGAGGGCTCGCGCCGAAGCTCCCCAGGACTCTCCGCCTCACTTTGGGGGAAGTTGTGTGGAGCAAGGAGGGGCGCGCGCCTCCAGCCCGCGGCGGGGTCTTTCAGACCCAGCGCGTCCCTTCGGCAGCCGAGGAAGGAATAGAAAAGCTGCCTGAGCGGAAGGTGGCACAGGCGCGGCTCCAGTCTAGAGCCAGGGGATGCTGAGGAAAGCGATTGTTTCCTCAGGGTAGCTAGCCGGGTCAGGGGAAGGGAGCTTAGAAACCCGCCGGCAGATGCTAAAGAGTCCAGGCTGCCTCTCTTCCCTCCTGCTGCGGCGGCGATGGAAAAAGAAGCAGAACTTCGGGCTGAGTCAGTTGCGTGTATTCTGCTAGTGTCCCAAAGAATTCAGCCTTCGGTCAATGGGATTAGGCAGCGAACTGCCAACTATCCAGCCAGCTTCATAGCCCTACAGGGATTTTTTTTTTTTTTAGACTGTAATTGCTGTGCCACACCGTCTACCATGCTGCTGTGCCTGAATTTGTCTTCCGAGGAATTTAAAAAAAAAAAAATGTTAACCGTATTTTAATAGTTTCCACAGGGGGAGCTATGCTAGCCTGTTATATCAAAATCAACAAAACATCTTGTGGCATCTTTAGGACTCACAAGCTTGAGTTGGTGGAGGCATCCATGGATATCACTTCTAATCACCACATTTCATGCATCTGATATAATTACTATAGTCCATGGAATTTTATGCTATGAAAAATATGTTGATATTTAAGAAGTTGCACGCATTTGCAGGATTGGGAATATCATACAGTACAAGACACTGAATATGAGGTAGTTTTATTTCCAGAACTCTGCATAATATCCTTGTTATTTCTATCTTTACTTTTCTTTGTTCACTGTCATAACTGAAATCACAGTGTCATCACTACTGTTTAGCACCATCATAAACGCACCATGCCACTGAAATGGTGCATTCATAATAAAGATGGAACATTCCTTGTTGCTGTTGTGAAACTGATTTAATCCTGATCAAAATACAATGTTTTTTAATATCTAAGTGATTCACAGCATACATTTGTATATTTAGAAACATACAATGCTATGTACATTTAGAAACAAGGGTTTATCTAGATCCTCATAGCTTTAGAATCAATAGGATTTGTGATAAGAATAATATATTCTGTGGTTTGACAGTAAGAGCTTCGAAGCTACTTATGCAGTGTAAGATGGATATGAAGGTGCCAGGTAGGCTTATTTGGAAATGGATGCATGTATCTTTCAGTTTTTCATTTGACTATTCAGAAGACCATGGATTGGTTTCTTTACATTATCAGTCTTTTTGTGGAAAATGTTATTTCTTAGGCATTTTGGTTCAGGTGGTTTGATTAAATGGCTTGCCACAACAACAAATTTTTCTGTTTCATTTATTTTTAAACCATCTCTAGAGAAGGTAACTTGTAGTATTAGTGTCATAAAGTCCTTGGATATTGACTAATTAGTGACATTACTGTTCAATGACAACTCCCTGCATGTTTTTAAAATCTTTTCTCATTTCCAATTGTTGGTAAAATAAAATTAAAAATTACTTCTGGATAGAAAAGGATAAACAATAATTTGTATGGTATGATCTTAATGTTCTAATGGGATTTTAAAATTACCCCTTGCACTATTTAATGCGTTAGGTAGTAATAATGAGAAATGTAGATTGTTGTGTCTGTTCCTTAATAGATAAAGGATATCATTAAACATCAAGGAATTCAGTAGAGACCTGGCGTTTGCAAACAGATAAGGACATTTAGCTTATAAAAAAGAAATCTCATGTGTTTTTTCCAAACATTGTCAGTGTGAAGTGAGTCCTTGGAGGAATTGTGTAATAGCTGAGATAATGTAATTTTGCTGGTCTGCCAGTTGGGAATCAGTGATTGATTCATTGAAACATTTGTATGGCAATTTGCCAGGGATAAATATTGAAACAAGGTATAACTTAGGCAGGATATATTTCTGTTTAATGCTTAGATAAGATAGGAGTGTCTTTGTGGTTAAAAGGCTCATAAAATATGAGTATTTTTCAACAGGTTTCTTTAGTTGAATGAAAAATTAATTTTATTTTCTGCAACTGCTTTGAAGTTTGTTAAGTTATTATAAGGCCCAAACTTTAAGCAGCTAAATACTATCTTTTCATTTTATCATCACAACAATTATTTGATTTACAGAAGTGGTTTTTTTAGAATATAAGATCAGTGATAAACGTGAAGGACCAATGTTGGTATATTTACTCTGTTCATTACAAATTTCTTTTTGCATTTTTAAATACAGAATACTTTATTGTTCAGTTCATATACCATAATAATAACCATGATTTCAAAACCATCAGATTTGATGCAAGTGAAATCCCATTTTGGATTTGTAAAGAAATAGCATATCTTCATTATTAAAATAGACATGCATCGAAAGTAATTCTTTTGTTTTGTAACTGGAAAGTGGCTGGAAAAATATAAAATTCCATAATTAAAATAGTTCAGATATTGCACACGCTGTTTTTCTATAATTCTTAATAGATCGTATACATGACAAAAACAGAAATACTTTCTTATTTATTACTATAGGATGGAAAAATATTTCGGTGAATGACATTCATCTTTGTACTAGCTGCTGATTTTGAAAGGATATTCCTAAAATTAAACTCTAAAAAATTCATAGGCTTCATTAAACAAACTGGATATCATTATTTAAAATCAGTCTTTTCGTGGTAGTGAACAATAATTCTGCATGATATCCTTATTGCTTCTGTCTTATCACTATCTTATTTATACATTTAGAAGGCATTGAGTCAGAAGAGTCATTTGATCATCATAAAGCAAGTGATGTAAATTAATTTTAACTGCAGAAAAGAACCCATTCTGTATATAAGGGTTACATATATTATGGACCCTAAAGGATTCCGGAAGAATATTTAAGGCAATATGTACCCAAAGTATACATGTAGTCCTCGATTTATAACCACAATGAGCCCCAAATTTCTGTTGTGAAGCAGAACAATTTGCTCCATTTTATGAACTTTCTTGCCACAGTTGTTAAGTGAATCACTGCAGTTGCTAAGTTAGTAACATACTCGTTAAGTGAATCTGGCTTCTCCATTGACTTGTCAGTAGATCGCAAAAGGTGATCTCATAACACCAGGACACTACAACTGTCATAAATATGAGCCAGTTGCCAAGTGTCCAAATTTGGATCACATGATTGTGGGGAAAGTGCAATGGTTGTAAGTGTGAAAAACAATCAGAAGTCGCTTTTTTCATTGCTGTTGTAACTTTGAACCATCACTAAACAAACAGTTGTAAGTTGAGGAACTATCTGTATTTGGCACGAAACTCAAACCTGTTTTGTAATTTTAAATTTAAACTTAAACTCAAGATTCAAAAAACAATGCTAAAATTTTCATTGTGATGTGTTATTAATCATAATGTAAAGCTTTATAACAGGTTCGATAGTTTTGTTCAAGTATCATGACTGAATACTTTCAACTGAATACAGATACAAGATGAAAGTCATACATATTGATTTTTTAAAATTCAAAAATAGATATGAAGTGGGATGACCTGACAACATCATGAATGTTACTTACTTTTCAAATAAATGTTGTAATAAACATGAAAGAAAATTTATTTTTATCCCACCTTTATTATTTTTCAAAATAACTCAGGATAGGGAATATATCTAAAATCTCTTCCTTTTCCTATTTGCCCCACAACAGTCACCCTCTGAGGTGGCTTGGGCTGAGAGAGAGCCAAAGTCACCCAGCTGGTTTTCATGTTTAAGGACTAGAATCTACAGTTTCTCATTTTGAGCCTGATGCCTTAACCACTAGATCAAACTGACTCTTTTGTTTCAATTAACAGCCTGAAATGTGATCACATGACCCCAGGATGTGTGTTTATACCAATCAGAACTTCCAGCATGGTTGTATGTAGTTTTGAAGTCCATTGTAACTTCAAATGGTCATTAAGTGACTTGTCATTAAGCAAAGACTATCTGTATTGTTGAAGAAAAATAAGTGGTAGTTTTGTCCTTGTGTTACAGATTATCTACTATGGGTATTTGGAGAATCTTAACTTCATCAGATAATGTGCTGAGGGAACAATTGGCACAGTTAATCAAATTCTAAGAGACTGAAACAAGAATAAAGATCCTTAGTCTAAAGCAAAATAGAAGGGTCAATTTTGAAATCCATAGTTCAATTATATCCAAGCGCTACTGCATTCCAGTGGCAAGAGTGCTAACACAATCATCACAGAATAAGATCCAGATATGCATATCTTGATAGGATCCAGCATTTGGTAGGACGATCCTAAAAAGCATTTATTCAGTTTCTAAAAAAACCCCAAAAGCCCCTTTCATGGGAAGAGATTATAATGTGGAAACTTCTCCCATAGTTTTTCAGTGGGCTTATTGGTGCAAGAAAAAATGGTGCTGTAGAAGGTACTATGGGGTGTAGTAAGCTTTTTTCCATATTGTTGCCAAGAGACTGCAGCTGAGTATGATCTAAGGGAAATTACTTTGTAGCTGAATCAAATGAAGAGTAGATCTAGATAGTGTGATGGAATGTGCACCTGGAGAAGCAGTGGGGGCAGAGTTTTAGCAAGGATCAAGAGCTTTCTCAGAGACCACAGATTAAGAGACAGTGCAGTTCTGAGTTAGAGGGTGCAAAGGGGAAGACTTTCCGGTAGCCGCACTCTAGGACAGGAGTCTTCAAACTTGGTCTTTTTATGACTTGTGGACTTCAACTCCCAGAATTCTTCAGCCAGGCATGCTGGCTGAGGAATTCTGGGAATTGAAGTCCACAAGTCATAAAAGGGCCAGATTTGAAGACCCCTGCTCTAGGATCTTTAGAATATATCTAATGGGTTAGAAGGGTATAAATTTAGTTTGGCAAATTCTGTCTATTAGATATAAGCATATAAAGGATTGAATTTGGATTTTTCTGTGTCATCTCTGGATTTGAGCTTGACAGATAGTCTTATATAGTCACTATATCTGAGGTTCAATCTCCTTTCTAAAAAGGAAAATATATTGATCCAATTTAGAAGTTTAAAGATTATAGAAGTAATATATGATATTCAAGTAATTTAAGTATGAAAAATGCTAAATTATTGATAGTGTATTATTAATGAAACTCTGAAATGTCTTGCTGGTTAAAACTTACTTATATCAGAGATGTCATTAGCTATTAAAAGCTTTAACACTCTGTCTTTAGACAGCAGTTGTGACATAGCAGCAGTGTTAGCTTTTTGAGGTCCAGTAAAAATAATTTGTTAATATCACATGCAGTATTAATTAGATTGCAAAATGCTAAGGGTTTTATAGGAAGGGTAATAATTGTTGTATCTCCACTGATATTGAAAGGTATTATATTCAATCTGCTGATAGAGACTGAACACAATCCATCTTCTGCAATTTCAAGGGAATGTCGTTAAGGCTATTCATATCTTTCTCTTACATGTACACCCACATTTTCTGTCCAACCACTAGCTATCTCTCCTAACCCCCACTCTGCCTTCAGTGGCCAGTTAACTCTTTAATTACATTTTGCTAAAGTACAACGTTCACTTTTTACATGCACTTAAATTATTACTTCTGTTTAATCATCTCCCCATTCTTTAACATTATAATTAGACTTTGTTGTCAAACATTGGATGCAAACTGAGAATGCATCCCAAACTATCTTGGGGCCACATACGGTCCCTTTTCCTAAAGTTTTATATTCCTTGTCTAGCTATTCTTCTGGTATATCTTGTTGTTGTTTAACTTTAAGTCAACATCCAGTTGACTTAAAGACTTAATAGACTGTTGCTCTATGATATTTTTTTTTAAACTTAACTCAGTTGTTAAACAGTGTGCTTAATTTTTTTTAAAGTCCTTAATATCTTGGCTTTGAAGTAATTACTACTGCCTAGAACCAAACTATTGAATACATTCATCCTAGACAAGAATGCTGTAGGTTCCCACTCCATGAAAAATTAGAATAGAAGATCAGAACAACTACCCCATTTTATGGACTATTCTCACCCTGGAGATCAAATTAACAGTTGACTTAAATCTTTTTTGAAAGGCAGTTAAGATGGAGTTATTCTTTACTGTGTTTGTTTTGCTTTTGTAATACTGTTTCCTTTTTCTGTGATTGTCAAGAATGTTTAGATTCTAACGGAATATAAATATAATGAAATAAATATAAGCTCTTTAGAAAAGAAGATTACCTCTTTAGGAGAAATATCTACCCTGATCAGTTCAATAATTAAATAATAATTACTAATTAAATGCCTGTTACGTATCAAGGCTATATTTTTGTGGGAAGGGATTGCTACTGTAGAAGGACAGCACTCCCCCCCCCCAAAGAAGGAAATGTTTTGGGGAATATTAAAAAGGCAGAATATATTTCCCCAAAGAATCTTAAAGGCAGAAAAGCAAGCTCAGTTTTTCTTAATAGCACCAAGCAGAAACTAGGCAGAGGCCAGCTTTTAGAAATACAGCTGTGATAATCCTTTCAGAAAAGTTGGCGCCAGGAAACTAGAAGCTGATGAGATTAGGAAGACAAAGACCCCTAAAATCCCCCACCCAGACTCTAAGGATAGGAAACATAATAGGATTAACCCACCAAAACCAAAAAGGACACATTGAACCTCAGGTCAAAGTTCATGCCACGGGACCAGGAAACAACCTCAAAAGCCCCAGAAGATATAAAAACCCACCACTCCCAGCAACATGTGGTCAGCTTTCCCAGAGCCACGCTTCTGTCTGGCTTTGCTCTTCAATAAAGTCCAACCTTCTTTTTAAGCAGTCTCCATTTTGTTTATTCTTGGCTTGGACTGGACACTGATGAAGATTTTTCTTTCAGCACTACTTTATCTGCAGTTTATTTCTTGTAAACTCTGTTGACTAGGTTCAGGAAATAAAATTGGCAATTCAACAAATTGTTTATCTATAAATGTCATATCAGTCTTTAAAAAGTTGTCTCATCTTTTTATTTTTACTTCATAATTCATAACTTTTAAAAGTGGGTAGTGAATAAATCATTTCTGTACCAACCTTTGTGAAAGCCCTAGATCCAGCCTGAATCTATGTAGTTGAATCTGATTTTAATGCTCATGAAATAATACAGTATCTTAATATTTAAATTAAATGCCATCTCCAAAACTTAACTTCAGCAATTTTGCTTCTTTTGGGCCACTATTTTGCTTTGTTAATCATCTTGACATAATGGGAAATTTAAAAGCTTGAGAAGTATTACTTGACCTTTTTGGCTTAATAAATATATCATCTTAATATGAATTTTAGAATTAACGACCTGCTATTTACAATTTCCTTTTGTTGAATTATAGTTGATGTTCAGTTTCCACTCCTACTTATATACCTTTACTGAAGTAATCTAAGGGGGAAAAATCCGCAAAAGGTTTTTCTATGAAATTCACTGGAGGCTCTTGCTGCTGCGGCTGCTGATCTCATGCATGTTTTTTGTGGACTTTTTTTTGGCTGACCTGAGTTCTTCTTAAATAGTAAGAACAACTTCTGATTGTGTTCTAACAAGCTTCAGTTCAGCTATAGAAGATGAAATTGGAGATAGGATCTGCAGCAATTTCATGCTTGTTTGATTGCCTTAACTCTGCTTCTTTTAAATGCTACTGTAACTTGCAAAACACTGGCAAATTATAAACTACTTGTGACTCCCTCTCTCCTATCATAGCCAAATTGAGGTAACAGTAACTCCTATCTTCTCTTTCTCTCCTCTCACTCTTGTAATTTCTTCCTTTCTGCAGCCCCCTTATCCTTTCCATACATTTATTATTCCCTCTGCAAAGTTAATATCCGGTCAGATAGTCAGAGTTTCTCCTAGAAATTTCATGTTTTCCAAGCATGATTACTTCTTCTTTGAAAGACAACCAGACTGTGTTAAAAAATGAAAACAAACACTCTGACTTCATACAGTAGTCTGGAACAGTCATGTTCTTCTGAATTCAATGTATTTTGGCATGAAATGGAGAAGCCATCTTGAAAATAAATATAAAGAAAGCATTCTCTGGTAGCCTTTCTTTTGTCTTTTAACTTCTGAGAATTATGAGGTACACTTAGAGTGGCTAACAAGATAACCCTGTAAATCACCTTTCCCAGCTTGATTCTTTCCAAATATATTGGAATGATTATGACCACAATTTATAGTCAACTATTTTAATATCAGTATACCTGAAGAATAGCAGGCTTGGAAGGCATATTGTTTGTTTGTTTGTATCCTGCCTTTATTACTTTTGCAAATAACTCAAAGTGGTGAACATATTCAACATACCTTCCTCCTATTTTCTCCACAACAACAACCTTATGAGGTGGGTTGGCTTGAGAGAGTGTGATTGGTTCAAAATCATCCAGCTGACTTTCATGGCTAACATGGGACAAACTCATGATCTCCTGCTTTCTAGCCTAGTACCTTAAACACTAGGCCAAACTGGCTCTCTATACCAGGGTCCCCAACCTCTGGGCTGTGGCCCACTACGGGGCTGCGGCCACTTGGCCACCAGGACCCCCACACTTGTGCTAGCGCTGCCCTGAGCATCCCATCAGTGCTAGCACCACCCCGCCCCTGAGTGTCCCACCAGCACTAATACTTCAAAATTATTTTGTAATCCTAACTATCTGTGCTATTTTTACTACTCTAGAGTTATAATGTCATGTTACCTAACACAAGTTGATAGATTTTATTTCTAGAAAATTCAGGTCCTGGGTCCTTGATGAATCTTCAGAGAAGATCAATGTTTACCTTGTTTTGCCTTCTGGTCTCTGAAGCCAGGAAACTGGAATAAGGGATAACTATTGGCACTGAACATGTCAGAATTTCTAGAGCCTCCTTGATGCATGCATGGGGGACAACTGAGTGCAAAACTATGGTGTGACCGGCCCTTTTATAATGATTGTCTCTCTCAGCAGCTTGAACCATCCAGTCCCATAGCACCTTTTGCGCTTGTAAGGAATTTACCAATGGATTGGATTAGTATGTCGTGTTATTGAAAAATGCAGGCAAGATTACTCAAGTCTCTTACCCAATGACTTGAGAATATTTCATTCTAGAAAATTGTATTATTATGTAATTGGCTAATGTAAAAATTCAGTCTGAGGTAAGATTGACAAACACAATCTAATCCCAGTATGTTTTGGTTCAAGATTAATAATTTAATTGAGTATATGTCTGTAAATTTTTATGGGGTTCTTTAATTCTGAATTTTTTTTTTACAAAGCAGGAGTTGTTAGTTAAAGTTGTGGGCTTTGGTTTCCTAAATGTTTATTTTGTACCATTATGCTTAACATTTTGATGGTTTTAGATGGCTTCATTTAGTAAAAATTCTCTTTCCTTAGTCCTTTTTTGATATTAATATGCATTAATTAATTGGGCTGTTTTGGTTTCAAAGTATAACAATTTAGATATTGTTTCCTGTCACAAATAATGCTTTAATTAAATATGTTCTTGGTGTTGTAACTTGTAATATATGTATAATGTATGTATATGTATATATGTATGTGTGCATTCATTCATTCATTCTTTCATTCTGTTGAATTATATAATACATAGAAATGATGTCCAGCTATTAGAAATTAATTCTCTGTGTCTTATTGCTAAAGGATGAATTTGGAAGAATACATTCTGGGTACCATTTACTCAATAGTTTGAAGGTCTAATGTTACTTGCAGCATATGAACAAATTGTTTATGAATGTAGTTTACCATGAAATATATTTGCTTTATTTGACTTGCTTTTATCTATCTTGCCTATTTTTCCAATAACAACCTTGTGAGGTGGGTTGAGATGAGGGAAAATTTAATGAGCCCAAAGCCATCCTCCTGGCTTTCCTGACTAATGGAAAACAAGAATTCACAGTCTAATGGTTTCTAGCCTGACATGTTTACTACACCAAACTTGCTGCCTTCTCTGTCATTGAAATGGTTGTCTTGCTCTTTCTCTTTCTCTATCACATACAGTATAGGTTTATATTATATATATGTCGGCAAATGTATAGACACGAACATATGTACAGAAAATTGTAAGAAACCCATCTATCTATCTATCTATCTATCTATCTATCTATCTATCTATCTATCTATCTATCTATCTATCTATCTATCTATCTATCTATCTACCTACCTACCTACCTACCTACCTACCTATCTACCTATCTATCTATCTATCCAGTGCATTTTTTGTAAAAAAAAAAAAAAAGTGCCGGAACTCACACATGTCATACAACCTGCCTTGCCTACCCTACAAGGTTCCATCCAAAAAAGGTGTCAGAATTCCGTTCTGGGTGTTCTATGACAAAAAAAGCTCTCTCTCTCTCCCTCTCTCCCTCCCCCCCCCTCTCTCTCTCCACATCCATCCATCCATCTATCCTTCCCTCCTCCCTCTGGAAAAAAGTTCAGCAGGTTAAAAATCAATGTACCATTATAGTACTACATAATTGAATGGTACTATGTAATTGTCTTTAAAAGCTCACTTTTGTAATGTTTATTTGTCAGGAATCCATTAAGTTTCGATTCACAACTAGCCAATTTGCTCAAAATCTTATTACATAAATTTAGATGACTGGAATTCAATATATGCTTACCTAAGAGTGAATTTCTTTGAGCTGATTATGAATTATTTTTGCATAACTAATCTTAATAAGAATGCAGGATACCAATCTCTGGTTGAACATGTGAGACTGACTGAATAAATCAGTATAATATAAAACTTAAGACTAATGAAGTCATGGTAATACTAGACATTTATTGCATTTGTTTTGCAAAACTGTATTTCCTGGTGAAATAGGTGTATAATACAAGATCTAAAATCTAACACAAGGTTCATGTGTTTTAGAAATTTATAGAAAAGGTAAAAACTCATGTGCAGTTTGTTAGGGTATTTTATGTACATGTGTCAACTGAAGTCTCCAGGGAAGATTTCATTCTTTGAGTAGCAAAAATAAACATTCTGCTATCATCTGCTTATATTTTAATTATTTGTAGCTGTTATAAATCTTCAGAAGCAGCAATATTTTGTGTTCACAAAGCATCATAATGACAGCATATTTTTTTCTAAAGCCTTTGTATGAGAGTTTGCATGTATCTGAAGATAATGTGCTGAAGTTCTTTGAATTCTAGGCTGTCACTTCCTGTGTCCATCAGTTCAGTTACTCCCTGCCCTTTCTCCAGCACTGGAGATGGATAATCCACGCAGTGGGTTGAGACTGTATTCCTGGCCAATCAGATCAGTCAGCCAAAGTTGCCACGCCCCGTCTTGGACCATGATCCTTTAGTCTTGACTGATCTGGCCATGCGAGACATCTACAACTTTTGGCTCCTGGGCAGGTATAGTTCCTTTCCATTAGGGGGGATTTTTTCTAGTAGCTGAAATTGCTTAGTTTAAAAGTTAATTAGAGATAATTTAATTCAATTTAATTGACCACTCAAAAATTTCCTTGCTAAATTGTAAAACTCAGGAAGTCAGATTCCTACAGGGGAAACCACCCCCACTTAAAAGGGGGAAATCCCTAACTCCCCTCCCTAACCAACCCCAGCCACCTTCCAGCAGCCGGCAGCCGCCTTAAACAAACGGGGAGGCTCGGGCAACCCCTCGCGTTTACAAACAAACAAACAAACAAAAAAAAAAGACAGAAAGGCAAGCAGTTAGCAAGGGAAGCGGAGGACAAAGGGGACGCATGCTGGGAGGGAGATTGATTAAGGGAAACAGCTGGCGTGCGAAGGAGCAGTCTTTTCACTCCAGGCTGCTCAGGATTTTTTAAACGAGGCGCCATTGTCTGCACAGCTGGAAGCACGCGCAGCTCTTTGTTACAACCGCACGTGGCATAGGCAGCCTTGTTAACACATGCGCAGTAGTTTCCTGGCAGCGGCGGCCATATTTTTTGTCCAAACAGGGGAGTTAAAGTTCCTTAAGAAAGCTAGGTTCAGCCGCTGGAGTGAATTAATAGGCAAGCAGTACTGGGGTACTAAAGCATCTATTATTCATTCAGAGACATTCAAATCAGACACATAGCTACTGGTTCCAGGACTTGGTGTCTTCTACCTAAAGTAAATAAGAACCTTTCATAACTAACTGTGTTTAGTTGCCTTTGGCTCCTTCCAGACTTCGGGTCCCCCATTAGTGGCCCGTACGCCTCTGGATTTAGTGGTGGGTTCCAGGCATCCCCAGTCGCGTGCCTGTCCTTACCCACCATAGTCAAGCCGGGTTCCAGGCATTCCCATTAGCGTGCCTGTTCTTATCCGTGCACAGTGACTAACTCTGACAATTTTGCAGAGTCTGCTCCTGAGTTCCAGACGCCCCCAGTAGTGCGCCTGTCCTTACTCAAAGTTGGAGCTCTCCTACTACCTGGGTCCCCCCTATCGCGGCCCAGCGTTAGTGGAGAATGGAGGAAGCAATCATTCCCTCCACTGGAGCCCCGCCTTCATCCTCTGGAGCACCTGCTTCAGAGGATTCGGAATCCTCTGCAGCCCCTAGAAAGGCTGCAAGGAAGTCATCAAAGAAGGCTGACAAACAGGCAATCAGAAGACACCAAGCCCTAGAAAAAGAGTTCGACAGAGCCCAGAAAAGGGCCAGAATTGAAAATAGGCAGAATGGGGGAATAGGTCCTGACCTACCGCTGGGTCTCCCTTCATCCCCACGGGCCATTTGGTCATTAGGGAACTCATCACAGTCCCAAACAGAGGGTGGGATAGGCGAATTCTCATCGCTCTCCCGATCCCCCTCCCCACGGAGGTTACAGGAAACCCCGAGGACCATGCTAACCACAGCACCTGCAGGGTCGCAGGCAATGGTCACTCCTCCTGCATTGACAGGGGATCTGCTAGCTACCCTAATAGCACAGGCAGTGGACCGTGCATTTGAGGCCAGGGCTCAAACTTCAAAAGCCAAGCCTCTAGGACTTAGAACGAGGCATCGGGAGGAAACGGAGGACCATCAGGACCTCTCCTCCATCTCAGACTCGTCGGTCTCTGAGGAAGCTTACCTGGACCAGCCAGGTACGTCACAAGGGATTCAAATGTCTGAGGAGGAGGAGGACACCTCACCTCAAGGGCCGTCCTTCAGCGGCCTGTTTAACCCTTCTCTTTTTGTTACTATTCTGCGCAAGGCTGAGGCCACAGCCCATCTGGGGCATGGGACACCAGCGGAGCCTGTCACAGTTGACACGGAGGCTGAGCCGACGTTCGCCGAAAAGGTAACCACTCAACACCGCATACCATGCCCGACCATGTTCCTAAACACAATAAGGAAACAGTGGGCAGCGCCAACCTCCCTACCGCTTCCTAGCAATGCGGAGAGGAAGCTATTTAACGTAGCAAGGGAGCTAGAGGGAACATTGGAGGTGCCGGTGGTGGACGAACCCATAGGTCCCCTGATATCGGACACGGCCATATCAGGAGATTTTGCTGAGGCTCTTAAAGCCGAGGACCGAAAGAGTGAGTCCAACTACAGGAGAACGCACCAGGCAATAGCTTGGGCTACCAGGGCGTCTACCTCTGCGTCCTTTTTCTCCAGAGCCACACTTTGTTGGCTCCGTGAGTTACAGGGCCGGGTTCCCATGGAGGATATACGCACTCACCAGGAACTCAGCAAAATGGTAGCGGCCACGGAATATGCGTCGGACGCAACACTTTTAGCGACCAAGTTTTCAGCCAAGGCAATGGCGGCAAACAACACGAGCAGGCGCATCCTCTGGCTAAAGAACTGGCAGGCGGATACCAAATCCAAGTGGAAATTGGCTTCGGCTCCGTACCAAGGGGCAAAGCTGTTTGGTGAGGCACTAACGCCATACCTGACAGAGAACAAGGACAAGCGCAAGGTCCTTAAACACATGCTTAAAAGGCAGGACAAGAGACCCGGCTCCTGGGGAAGGAAACAATCCTTTCGTACGGAAGCCAGGGTCAACTACTTTCAAAATTCCCAACCCTTCCAAGCTAGACAGGATAGGGAAAGACAGGGGGACAGACAGAACACAAGACATAGGCAAACACAGGGAAGACGGCCCTTTCGGGGGAACAACCGCCCCTTCCGCCGTACCAGATGACTCCCGCCCAGACCTTCCCATAGGGGGCAGACTAGCAGGGTTTGCTCCCCAGTGGGAAGAGACCACCACGGACGTATGGGTCAGGAACACCATACGTCATGGTCTATCTCTAGAATTTCTCTCAAAGCCCCCGAACCGCTTCCGCCCGTGCCCCTGTCCCACAAACCCAACAAAGAGAAGGCTCATGAACGAGGCCGTTCAGCACCTTCTAAACATACGGGCCGTAGAGCCGGTGCCTATGAACCAGAGAGACCAGGGGTTTTATTCTATCCTCTTCGTGGTCCCAAAACCCTCAGGGGGTTGGAGAGCCGTTTTGGATTTGAAAAGGCTAAATTTCTACATAAAATACCGCAAATTCAAAATGCAGACACTACGCTCCATCCTTGGAAGCGTAAGGAAAGGGGATTTTCTGGCATCGATCGACCTCACGGAGGCATACTTGCACATCCCTATCTCTCTGGCTCACCGCCGCTTTCTACGGTTTGCCTACAGGGGGCACCATTTTCAATACAGGGCACTTCCATTCGGCCTGTCATCAGCGCCCAGGGTGTTCACCAAGATTCTGGCGGTTCTGGCAGCACAACTAAGAAACGTACCAGTCAGAGTCCAGTGCTACCTGGACGATATTCTAATCCAGTCATCGTCCGCCCAGCAGTCTCGGGCGGACCTAAAGTTAGTGATAAAAATGCTGCAGGACCACGGCTTCTCGGTGAACTTTCCAAAGAGCCATCTAACCCCAACTACGAGAATACTCCACCTGGGAGCGGTCATAGACACAAAGGAATGCAAGGTGTACCTATCACAGGAACGCCTCAGCAGCATAAAGAAAGCCGTAAAACAGGTAAGCCGCGGTCAGTCAGTGACGCTGGTCTGCCTCTCCCAGCTGCTAGGGAAGATGATATCGACCATAGCAATAGTTCCTTGGGCAAGGCTGCACTCAAGAGAACTGCAATGGTTCATGCTCCCGTTTCAGAGACAACAAATCAGTGCATCCCGGAAGAGGGTAGGCATACCTCTGAGAGTACGACACTCCCTCAGGTGGTGGCTATCTCCAGCTCTCCTCAGGGGGTCCCCCTTCAGGGAACCAGACAGAGTAGTAGTCACAACAGATGCGAGCTTATTCGGCTGGGGAGGCCACTTGGGGACCAAGTGGACACAGGGCCGCTGGTCAGCGGTGGATCTCCGACACAACATAAACTGGCTCGAGCTGCGGGCTATTCACCTAGTGTTAAGGCATTTTCACAGCAGCATAAAAGGCAGGCACGTACTGGTCCTGACGGACAACGTGACAGCCAGTACTCGTGGTAGTTCCCACGATGGATACCTGTGCACGGTTGGCGGTAGTACACAAGATTCTGCGGGAAAGGGCCGAGGTAATCCTTGTGGCCCCTTATTGGCCAAGGAGACCTTGGTTCGCAGACTTGAGGAGTCTCTCCCGCACGAATCCATGGCGGATTCCTCCGGAGAGGATCTCCCTCAAGCAGGGGGAGATCTCCCACCCAGAGCCACAATGGCTACAACTAGCCGTCTGGCTCTTGAACGGTCAATTTTAGCCAAGGGGGCTTGCTCACAGGGTGTAATTAGGGTCATACAGGCATCAAGGCGCCCCTCCACGAACCGTATCTACGAGGCCACGTGGAGAAGCTTCCAATCATGGTGCTCTAAACAGGAATTGTTACTCGAAGGGATCACAATTCCCAAGATCCTAGAATTTTTACTAGATGGCCTAGAGAGGGACCTCTCGCCAAACACACTGCGCAGGCAAATCGCCGCCCTCTCAACTATACTTTCTGCCAGCCCCGGTGAATCCTTGGGCAAGCATCCCTTAATACGATCCTTCCTCAAGGGGGCTGCAAACATCAGACCGCCAACCGTGCACAGGTATCCATCGTGGGAACTACCACGAGTACTACAAGCTCTTACCAGAGCGCCCTTCGAACCACTCAAAACATGTGACTTTCGCTATCTGACCCATAAGGTAGCATTCTTGGTAGCCATCACGTCAGCTCGGCGGATATCCGAGTTAGCTTCTCTCTCAATGAGGAAGGACCTGTGCCATTTTCACAGGGACAAGGTAGTCCTAAGAATAGACCCTTCATTCATTCCAAAGGTCAACTCCCTTTTTCACAGATCACAGGAAATAGTCCTACCAGACTTCTGTCCAAACCCAGCTCATCCCCTGGAACAACAATGGCACACCTTGGACGTACGCAGGGCACTAAGACATTACATTTCACGCACAGCGGAATTCCGACGCTCGGAAGCGCTTTTCATATCCTTCCACCCTGCTACTAGGGGCCGGAAGGTCTCGTCCTCTACCATCGGTAGGTGGATTAGGGCATGCATCACGGGGGCATACCAGGCGGAGTCCTTGCAAGTCCCCAAGCATATCACAGCCCATTCCACAAGGAGTGCTGCCACCTCAGCAGCATGGGCCATGCAGGCTTCTATTGAAGAGGTATGCAGGGCAGCCACTTGGGCCTCGCCCTCTCCATTCATTCGTCATTACAAAATCGACAGGTACTCCTCTGCAGAGGCCTCCTTCGGTAGGAGGGTTCTCCAGCAGGTGCTAGACCAAAGTTGCACACGGGACCAGTCTATTCCCCAACCCAAGGGACAATAGGCTTTGGTATGTCCCACTGCGTGGATTATCCATCTCCAGTGCTGGAGAAGGGGCGTTGACTTACCTGAACGCCTTTTCTCAGCACGGAGATGGATAATCCACACCCACCCTTATAGACTAGAATAATAGGGTATATTTAGTGGAGCCAAAACGTCTTACTGTCAGTCAATGGCTGCGCTCGAGTCAAGACTAAAGGATCATGGTCCAAGACGGGGCGTGGCAACTTTGGCTGACTGATCTGATTGGCCAGGAATACAGTCTCAACCCACTGCGTGGATTATCCATCTCCGTGCTGAGAAAAGGCGTTCAGGTAAGTCAACGCCCCTTCTGGTTGATGAACAGAGAGGATAGTTGGGAGCTGGGTCCCAGCAGTATCCTTTGGAGAGGTAACATTACTGTTCTCTCGGAAAGAGGCGTTCATGTGCCCTCTTCTCAAAGAAGCTTATCACTTGATTGGATATACTAGACAGTTATTGATGTGTCTTCAACTTCCTGTTTTTAAGTGGTTGAAGTGCAGCTGCAATGGAAGATATGGATTGTCTGGTCAGGTTTCAGGCCCAGGTTTAGCACAGAGAAATCACTGAATACATATATAAATCATATCTGATAAGACAAAGTTAGGGATAGTGTAATTTTCCTGCTTATTGTTTATCCTTTTTAGCTTCCAGCCTCACACTACCACAATTTACCTTGTTGATTTACTTCCAAAAATAAGGTTTGAGTTTCAGGCAATTGCCATTCTTCAAAGACTGCTTATGAAGCCTATATGGGGGCTTTAAGATATTCTTTTGATAAGATGCTGATATTGGAAACGATGCTAAATCATCTTCCTCTTGAAAAATTAATGCCATCCAGGTACCTTGCATTTGTCCACAGAGGTAGCCAAGGAAGGTTGGCCAAGTTTAAGTATTGGATGTGTGAGTTATTTGCATACATGCTTTTCTTTTTCTGAAATAAAATATATTTATTGAGAAGGTGGCTGTAAACAATGAGGCAAGGGAGAATGCAATGGCTCAGCGGTTAAAGTCATTGAACTTGTTCAAAGTTAGTGAGAAAGGAAGCTTTTTATACAGCATTGCGCTAGTGCACTGTATTGAGTGTACTGAGCAATTCCTTGGATGCTTTTATGCCAATTCACTTCAGTAATGAAATGATCTAGAT
Source organism: Crotalus tigris (assembly GCF_016545835.1). Taxonomy (NCBI): domain Eukaryota; kingdom Metazoa; phylum Chordata; class Lepidosauria; order Squamata; family Viperidae; genus Crotalus; species Crotalus tigris. The sequence goes on along the minus strand of NW_024096460.1, from coordinate 5,311,951 downwards.
CAGGGGTGTCAAACTCACAATGTCACGTGATGTGTTGTGACATATTGCGACTATTTTTCCATTGCCGGCAATGGGGGCGCAGTTTCGCTATGACGCATCCGGCCCGCGGACCGGCAGTTTGACACCCCTGGTCTAGATTATAATTCAATCTGCATTTTTAGTAAATCTATTTTAAATTCCATTTTTTATAAATTTGGACTTAGATTACATTTCTGTTGTTTTCTAAGTTATACATTTTAGAATAAAAATTAATATAGTTGACAAAAAAATAAATTGATACTTTTGTTGCATTAAAAAACGTTTGAGGCAGAAATGGGATAGAGAGAATGTGACATAAGAGATGATAAGAAATATCAAAAGTGGAATATGTGGAATATTCAAAAGATTTTTAAGAGAAAGATAAAGTTTACTCCGCAGTTATTTTTGTTGGGTATTATGGTTGATTTTGATGTCAAAGAAATTAATTTGATGCTGAATCTTCTAACAGCTGCAAGATTATTGGTGGGGCAATATTGGAAGAAAAACTCTTTGCCTACTATGGAAGAATGGATACTTAAGGTGTCTAACTTAGCAGAAATGGCGAAAATTTCCACTTATTTGAAGGACCATTCACAAGAAAAATACATTTTGGTCTGGAGAAGATGGATTGATTATATTCAGAAGAAATATGAGACTGAAAAGTATTATCTTGCTTATGAGTAGATTTTAGGTTATTATTAGTTTAATATGATTGAATTTATATTATTTTTAGTGTTATGGTTTAATTATATTATTTTTGTTTTTAATTTGTTAATATTTGTTTTGAAAAGGAGTTAAAGTATGTATGGTTTGATTGATAGTACAGGCGGGTAATGTTAGTTAGATTATGATTGTTTATTTGTTACCCTGTAATCAGCTCTGGGAAGTGGGGGAGGGGGGAAAGGGTGGGAGGGGTTTGGGTTATATTGTATTCAATTTGTAAAACTTTTAATAATTAAAAAAAGAGATGATAAGAAACAAGACATACATAAAATTTATACGGATTAGAAGCAAATTGATCTAGCCATCCCCATTTCATTATTTTAGCATTCTGTCTGTAGAATACTAATGGGATCCTGTTTTGGTAGTATCCAGAATACAGTTGTTGGTGGATGTATGACTTCTCTTTCTATAATGACTTTGATGATCTATTCTATTCCCTTATTTAACTTGCTGCTAATGCATTTAGAAAATATATATATTTTTAGTGAGGAAGTAAAAACGGAAAATATGGTGGTAACATTTTTAGAATACTTAAACAGCTTTTAGCTTAAGGTTGCTGGAATTCAATGTTGTTAAATCAAATTTGAATGATTTTATGATGAAAGTATTTTCTATAAAAGTATTTTCTGTAACCATTCACTCACCATGACTCCACACAATTTTAGGAGCTCAAAAGCACTCATTAAATAATGCACAATTTTTGACTGGCACAATTTACAATTTGGGGATAGCTCTTGTTGTCTATATAATTAAATATATAAAATGTATAAAAAAACTTCAGATGGAATTTACCAGTCATTTAACAGTAGCTTTCAAATGAATATTCTATTATCCCTATTCTTCTGGGTTTTATCTTATCTCTTTTGGTCAGCAAGTGACAACAGTCAAAGGGGGTGTCAGCTCCCAGCTAAAGGTTTGTCAGTGTCCTCAGGATCACCTAAGTAGTGCAGGTGTGTGTAGAGCCTTCTTGGCTGCAGGATGTCTTCTGCCCTGTGTCCTTTCCCTGTTGAAAACAGGCGCAGGCTGTTGGGGATGAGTCTGTCTTGTCTGCATCTCAAACTGAAACACAAATGGTTCCTGTAGCCTGCAATGTTTTCTGGAAATCCATTCATACTCATTCCATTCCCACCATCCAGTTAGAGCTGAAGAAGCTTCTTGGATAAGAAGCGAAACATCTTCAAAGAAAAACAAGAAACTCCAATTGCCTCCCGAAAAAGTACCTTTGGGACAGCCATGACCTGGATGACTGAGAGTCTCTATAGACATTTAGCTATGCGTTTGGGATGAACACCCTTCGAATGGTGCGGGAGTATGAATGGATTTCCAGAAAACATTGCAGATTCCAGGTGAATGAGGATTGGTCTAATAGGCCATACAAGAATCTGTATTAAATAATAGTGCTGCCTGAATACAATAAACAATCCTGCCTAACTCCTCTCACTGAAGCAATTTAATTATTTAAGTGACCTTATGGGGTAAATTGGATCTTTAAGTGGGAGTTTTCATGAAGCTTATATAACAATCGTAGTAGCCATCTGTTATAGAATTGGTAAGTTTATCCTATAGTCGAGTGCTTGATGATGTACAAAGAAAAAACTAAGATCAATAAAAGCAGCACATACAGTGAATTGTGCTTTGCCATATTCTTAGCCATGTACTTTTCTGCTAGATACTATAAGATAAAAGCATGATCAAAGGAAAGTGATCCATTTCCAGATTGTTTTTCTTTGAGGATTTATATTGTTTCCAGCTACTCTAACAATTTTGTATTTAAATGTTTGCTATACAATTTGCTGATAGTAAACTAATTGGTTAGTAATTAGTTGGTAAGCCCCGTTTCCATTTCTTATTGGTGGGAACCATTTATTTCTGTATTTCAGTCCTTGGAGACCATTGTAGAGTGATCAGTAGAAAAGAACAGAGGGCTAAGACCAGGGTCCATCATTCTAAGATATTTTGAATTATTTCTGCTGTTAAATTTATTTATTTATACTCCCCCCCCCTTTTTTTTACAAATAGGTCAAGGCTGTGAACATCTAATACATCTTCCTTTCCTCCTATTTTTCCCACAACAACAACCCTGTGAATTTGTTGGGCTGAGAGAGAGTAACTTGCTCAATTACCCTCAGTTGACTTTACATTTGACTTGATTTCAAAAAAGTGTTCCTTTGTTAAATTAGGGTTCATTTCCTCAATTTTATCCAGAATCAAAAATAACCATTATATCCATAGTAACTGGATATACAGTAATATTTCAAATATAAAAAGTATCAGAAAATGGGAAACATGAAGTTTTGACTTTGAGTTACAGTTTTTTTTCACCATTAGCCATATATAAATATAATTCAAATCTGATTGTCCTTTTGTAAAATTAAATTTTTCAGCTATACCACCATTTCATAATCAGTATATTGCGTTATATTTTTCAGAATCTAAACAACTAAGCATTTGTTTTCTTCTTAGGGTGTATTGTACTCTCAGGGAAGTTGTAGAAAAAGACTAAGCCCAGTTTCCATTGCATGTTATATTTCATTTTGTGCCAATTTTGTGACTTTCAGATATGAAACCTTTAACCACACTCATGAATTGTTCAGGACAGGAAAAGGTTTTCTTTTGATTGACAGTTATGTTTACAGTAGCCCAAGGTAAACTTTGCAGTGACTCTACAAAGTAAGTTAATATTATTGTACCCTAACATAAGTTGGGCAAGTACATAGAAAATTGCTGCAATGCCTTTGACTATTTTGTAAATCTAATAAGATTTGAAATAATAAATCTCTTGCTCATAGCTTAGTGCCTTTACCATTTAGATCAGTGGTTCTCAACCTATGGGTCGGGACGCCATTTGGGGTTGAACGACCATTTCACGGGGGTCGCCAAACAACGCAGTCCGCCATTTTTTCCCCCTTTTCCTTAGCTGTGCTACTCCCTTTTATTCTATTGGCTTTTGAAAGCCAATAGAATAGACTCTCTTGAATAGAGTCTAATTCTATTGGCTTTCAAAAGCCAATAGGAATTGTCCAGGCTGTCTCTGCCCTGCTGAGCCCGCCAAAAGTCCCATTCTGCAAACGGTGCTGCACCAGTTGAGTAGTCCTCGACTTACGACCGATTGGGGGGTAGCGGCATTAAAAAGGTTGAGAACCACTGATTTAGATTGTATAAGTTTTCAGGGTTTTTTTCCTTGCACTATTACTTAAAGGGCTAAGAAACCTCCAGATGTTTGGACTGTTTGTAATCCTTGATTATTAGACATTCTTCTAATGCTTACAGAAATCATTTCTAATCTAGAAGTGCCAAATTCCCTTCTCTATTTGCTTTTATTGAAACTATTTGAATGATATTTTCATTAATGTTATAAAATCTAAGCAGTACATAGAATATACATTGGGCATTGTTCTCAGTCAATCCAAAAATGTGAAAACCAGTATCATATCTTGGAAAACCTTAAATGAGTAGTATAATTATTTTCAAAAGTTTAAAAATGTATGATTTTTGAACCATTATTTCCTATTATATTTTAAAACCTAAATATATAATTTAATCTTGCTGCCAATTGGTAAACAAAAGCCTCAATTTAGGAAAGACAAATCTTTCATTAATCAGAAGACTACTTATTTTCTCCTAAGGTCAACTGGAGACCACCTGTTCTCTGTACTTTTTGCAAATCATTGGGCAGTAAGGTACCATTGTTTGTTTGGAATCTTTATCTAGTATATGATGTGGCCTTATATAATGCACTAGCTGAAATAACAGTTCAAACCACAGTGGTTCATGCTTTAATTATGTCTTTATTATGCAGCAAGTAAATCAAATATACATTTTCATTGACATACCATTTGATGCTTGAAAATGCTAATTGAATTAAAGCTTGATGAACACTCATCTGTAGTGAACTGCATTAACATTAAACTTTTTGTTGAATACTATATTTCAAAATTTTATAAATGTAGTTTTAAATTATCCTTGTTACTATCCCATAACTGTGATTTTCTGTATTTAATATAATTCAATGAAGGGTTATGCAAGCAGAGCAAGTTTTTGAAATAGCAGTGCGAAACTGGGAAAATATGTTGCTTTAATGCATTGCAAAATACTGCATTAAACATAAAATTTTACATTATCAACTAATTCTGGTAATAAATTGTTTGCTTCAAGTAGTTCAGGGAGTTTTTTCACAATGATCACTCCTTCAGTGAAATGTTTTCTTAATAAATCAGACTTCAAAATATTTCAATTTTCTTCTTGTTTTCTTCCTTGTCAGTATTTACTTTTTGTGCCCTGCTATTCAGTGGGAAATGTATACACATAATTTACACCTGTCACAACATGAATGAATGACATGTTAAAATAGTATATTAGTATATATATTATCTGTCCTTTAGTTGTTGGTTTCTTAGTTTGCTTTTACCAAAACAGTACTGGGAGGAGGCTGGATTGAGAGTTAAGTAATTAGCCTAAACCAGGGTGGTCAAACTCGTAACATCACGTGACGTGTGGCGATGTATCGCGACTTTGTTTCCATTGTTGGCAACAGGAGCACAGTTTTGCCATGACGCATCCGACTTGCGGCCGACAGTTTGACACCCCTGGCCTAAACTAACGCAGTAAATTACTGTAGAACTAAAGGAAAAAGGGGGATATAACACAGCCTATAATATACTAATTACATACTTACGTGCAGAAACACTTTAAAATATTACAGCAAGATATCTGGGAGATGGCTAAATGAGTGAAGGAAGATTAAATAAAGCTGCAATTGAAACCATATTGTTTTAAAGAAAATTAAAAACTGAAATATCTATGTTTGGAAGAGAAAGGAAGAAAGGAAGATAAATGGAGGGGAAAGTTTAATGAAGGATAATCAAGTGAGAGTAGACCAAATACAACAAAGGACCAGGATGAAGGAAAGAAAAATCATAAGGTGTATAAGGTAGAATGCTATCATATACAAGAGAAGAGAGTATAAAAATTACAGCAAAAAGGAACTAGAGAATCTGAAGAGTTTTCCAACCACTAATGGTCTGATAGCAAGTATCACTCTGATTTTAGGGTAGTTCTGTTGATCATATGTCATTGCAATGCATTTACATAGGAAAATGGCAAAATATTTTAAACTTTATTCCCACTTTTTGACCTGTAGTATATCCAGTGTTTTTAGATACGAGAGCAAATACAAAGACACTGTGGCTCAGTGTCTTAAAGATGCTGGAGATGGTCTCTGCTCTGGCTGTTTGAGTCCTAACCCTGTGTGGTGGAATGAGCTCCCATCACTTTGCTCAGCTTCTGCCCACTTAGCAGTTCAAAAGAATGCTACATGCGAGTAGATAAACAGGTGCCACTTTGGTAGGAAATGGTGGCTTGTGAGAATGATGTTTTAACCATCTCTTGGACTATCGCCAGAGATGGTACTCAAGATGCAAAATGTTGTTGATTTCTAATCCATAAAACTGCATTAATCCATTTGTTTCATTTTTTCTTTGTTTAATAAAAGCTTTTTATATAATAATTCCTGAGAATATTATTTAGGTATGCTCTATCAAATGCAAAAAAGGTTAGTAATAGTAATAATAATGGATGCTTTAAATAGTCTACTCTAAAATACTTTTTTATTTCTAAAAGAAATTTAAGGCCGATGACATCTCTTACACATTTATACAGTTAATATTCTACAGCAGTTTCAAGTTGACAGAAAGCATTAGTTTTTGGTCTAAAATGTTCTTGAGAGCTGCTGCTAAGATCAAAGAAAGCTTGAGGTGACAGAAAAGCAATACAGGAATCATAAAAGAGCAATGGTATTTTTATCATCTGTTGTCTTACAAAATGTCAGAGCTGACCGAAATTGGGTGGGACTTTTGAAAGAAAATTTCTGAAACACTCTGTTAAAAGAATAGTAATTGGTAATAAACATAAACTCTAGGTGAAACACTCTGAATTTTCATCTGTATTATATTTTACAGGTAGTCCTCAATTTACAACTATTCATTTAGTAAGTATAATTTAGTAATTATATCAAAGTTATAATGGCACTGAAAAAAGTGGTGACTGGCCTTCTTAAGATCACTTAAGACCTCTTCAGGCAGCTCCCTATGATCACCTGATCAAAATTTGGGCACTTGGCAGCCAGCATGCTTTCAGTATCCTGAAGTCAGGTGATTTCCATTTGTGACCTTCACAGCTGGCTTTTGACAAGCAAAGTCAACAGGAAAATCAGATTCACTTAACAATCCTATGATTCACTTAACAAGAGCAGTGATTCTCTTAACAACCATGGCAAAAAAGTTGTAAAATTGTGTGTGTTTATATATATATATATATATATATATATATATATATATATATATATATATATATATATATATATATATATATATAGCTTCTGGAAATAAAAGAATAAGCTAAAACAAGTAGGCAATTTTAAGACCCGGAAGCTTTATTCTGATTTCAGAGAATTCAGAGAAAGCCGGGTACACAAAAACTATGTTTAGAATTTAAGAATTCTAAGTTGTGGTATTTGTTTTAAATACAAGAACTGAACAAATCTTCCCACACAAAAATCAACTTCTGGCTATCCTAAGCTTTGTTTATGTCTGCATTATAATTTAGGCCTTCCTTGTGTGGGAAACATTTTGTTATTGCCACTGTAAAACAGTTGGAAATCGGAAACATACAGTACAACACCAAGAGATTTCTATGTTTTAATCCAGAATTATTTTGTGCCATCACTGAATTTAAAATATGTCATGAAGGAGAATTAGATTCTCTAAGGCAGGGGTGTTAAACTGGCGGTCTGTGGGCCAGATGTGTCACGCATAGGCCATACCTATCCCGGCTCTGCAAAGGCAAAAAAACATTGTAATGCGTCACAATATGTCACATGACATGATTGAGTTTGACACCCATGCTCTAAGTTGTCTTAATTTAAATAATATCAGATAAAGAAATAAGAAATAAAATCACTAAATGAAAACTTATCAACATTTTTCCATTTACCAGGATTATTTTTTAAAGAAAATGTGTATGCTATTAATTTAATCTATTTAAACTTAAACTTTTCTTATGTTTGTATAGTTACTTGATGAATTAATGGCAAATACTTAATTGTCTAAGTTGTATTTAATTCTAAAAGATTAAAATCTATGCAGATTTGTAGACTTTAATACATAATCAATGCCAAATAGTATTTGCCACCTAATATATTTACAGAACTGGAAGCAAAACATCTTCTAAATAACGATCGGACAGAAAGAAACTTGAATTAGAATTGAATTATAGGCCTACTCATTTATTTTTTATAGGCCTTCAAAAAATTTTTTCTTTCAAGTCTATGAACTTTTTCTCAAGTTCATGATTTATATTATTCTCTCTACCAGAAGACAACTAATTGATAGTTTTAAATCTGGATTTGGGGCTGACTTAGATTCTTGAAGTGTTTGCAGTTGTGAATCCTTACATACATGATTTTCCTAATAATAGTTCTCAAACTGTTTCGTTTGGCCTCTCAAAGGAAAAAAGGGTTGATGTGACAGCACATTTGCAGGGTTATCTGCTCAGTCTACAACTGTTCCAATCATATTTCAATTTTCAGTAAAATATGTTTTTACAAGATGGAGTGGAGGAAGATCTTTTCTTAGGTGGTCCTGCACCTAATTTGCCAGGTTCAAGTAAGATCTTTACTCAAATAGGTTTGATTTTTGTTTTGATTTTATCACCCTAAAAATGTGTTTGCTTTTATGAAAATAAATTCTTCATAAAGGTACAGATGATGTTTTAACTAAATTCACCTCCTGACTTTTCTTCAGTAAGAGGTTAAGAAATTCCACGCTTACTCCAGTTTCTATAAAATAGCTTTGTTAAGTATGTTCTTGAAATTTGTGCAGAAATGTAGCTGTGCCAGAATATGAGTGTATCACGATGGATATGGAAGTGAGATTGGTATGATAGGGCATAGGTGAGAACCAGTATGAACAGAAAAGGGGGAATATATTTCTGTGATGATGAACAGATAAATATACCCATTGCATGAGCTATTTCAAGGATAGGGAAACTAGCAATTTACTATTAGCTTCTACTTCTCGCCCCAAAGCCTTGATCTTGGATCCAGCATGATGGGTCACTGGTGATTAACCTTAACCTGATGATGGTAAATGCCATGTCCATTTGTAAGTAAGACCATGTTCATTTACGATCTGGTAAATGAATAAACTTAGATTAACCCCTGATAAGAGAGATTTCTATTTGCCAATAAAACCTCTTGTCCTTGGAAAACAGTGACTCTGGAATTAGGTCTAAATGGGATGGTGTTCCTTCAAGAATAAAAGTCTGCCTCTTGATCATTCCCCCTGGATATATGGCTCCTATTGAGTAGCAGATGAATGGTGTGACCAGGGAGAACTTTTTCTCAGCTTCAACTGATGAGTCAGTTGTGGAACAGGAGGCCTTGATTAATAGCAGCTTATGCTCTTGACCCCACACAACTGAACTACTGCATTGTACTTCACAATAGGCTGCCTTTAAAAAATACTGGATTTGGTACCCATTTCCTGGCAGATAACAATCACAGTAGTTTTGTAACAACTGTGTTGTAGGCCCTGCATTGTCTGCTAATAGGTTTTTGGACTCTATGTAGCTTGGTTCCTAGATATCTATGGGATTAACAAGTAGAATTGACCTATCCAGTGTGAGTGCTTCCTGACATGAATTATTAATTATTCTCAGTTTTTGAGAGGTTGTTATGTCTTCAGCCATATAGGAATTCTTATTATGTGATGTAAGAAGATATTATATATGATTATAATGTTTTTTCATTGGCCAAAGACAAAGATGTAGATACAGAACTTACAGTATTTCTGTAGTATATTCTACAGTTGGGAATAACATTTCCTATGAGTTAGTTTCAGTAATATCTTCATAGACATATGGGAAGATTTGATAGGCTAAATTATATGTGGAATATTATTGTGGCTTCCTATAGAAAGGAATATCAAGGTGGATGTGTGCTCATATATGTACATTATCAAGCTTTGTAACATATTCTCTATGTATAATCATATGACATTGCATATGATTCAGTGGAATATAACTCCTGTATAAGGAATAAAACAAAGTAAGCACAACTAGGGCAATACTTAGGTTTTGGATTATGAAATCTGGATTCAAGCCATAAATCTTGCTGGTTATGTTTGGCTACTTGATGTTTATAAGTCTAAATTGCGTGATGAGGTTACTATGAGAAGCAAGCAGTATTTTCTTGTTTATATCTTAACCTGTAAACAAGGATGCATAGAATTATCAGAGAAGATACTCTGTATTAAGGAAAATTTTAATGACCTTTTAAAAAGCTTTGATTTCATTTGTTGATGCAATCAGCTATTTCTTCATTTCCTTGTTTTATTTTAATTGGACTTGATAGATTTATGTTACAGTCCACAAAAACAAAAGATAAGCTTATATTTTTTAAAAAGAAAATCTTCAAAAGTAATGTATTCAACTAAATTTGGTATAATCTGTGCCATAATTGTTTCCTGTTCTTTGTGCTTTAAGCTGCAATTATGACTCAACTGAAAACTCTAAAAAAAAAATATGAAGATGAATTGTTGTAAATAGTATACCATATTTTTAAACAGTTGATTTAGTTCACATTAATTAGGATTTCGGGTGTTGGAATTATTTATTCAAAATTTATACTGTTGGAATTATTTATTCAAAATTTATGTGTTACAGATATTAAGTATAAACTTATTGTAGCAATGATTCTGAATGGTATTTTTATGGTCTTTTTGGATATAGAGATGGAATGTATTTTTAGTCTCAACTCTTTTTTTTCTGGACTTGGTGTACAGTCTCAAGAGTAGTGTGGGATGTTTAGGAAAATTGCTCATTGTGGTTACAATAGTGGGAAAATTATATATACATTTTCAAGCACACAGAATGTATTTTTATTCATCTGTGTTATTTGTGTATACTTTATATATAGCTACTGCATTATGTAGATAGCTTTTTTTTGAAAAAAAACAACAGTATATTTGATAATACAGTAAATGATTTAGCTAGTTCTTTAATACTTGAATATGAAGGATAAAATCAGTTTTGGTTCATTATCTCAAGGTTACTTAGTAAAAATGAGTCAGAGTTCCAATTAAACTAACTTTCTGAGACATCCAGTTGTCTTCCTTTAAAAGTCCAGATAAGAAGTATATTTTTACTTTGACTTTTTTTTAAATGTAGAAATATAGTTAAAAAATATTCAAGCAAATAAATTTAATAATGGAAATGAGAATGTTGCAATTTTCTCCCAAAAGTAGGTAAGACAAACACTTGGAATACTGCATCCAGGTCTGGTCACCACAATATAAAAAAGACGATGAGACTCTGGAAAGAGTGCAGAAAAGAGCAACAAAAATGATTAGGGGGCTGGAGTCTAAAACATATGAAGAACGGTTACAGAAATTGGATATGTCTGGTCTAGTGAAAAGAACAACTAGGAGTGACGTGATAGCACTGTTCCAATATTTGAGGGGCTCTTACAAAGACAAGGGGGTCAAACTATTTTCCAAAGCACCAAAAGACAAGAAAAGAAACAATAGTTAGAAACTAACCAAGGAGAGAAGAAACCTAGAACTAAGAAAAAATTTCCTAATGGTGAAAGCAACCAACCAATGGAATAGCTTTGTCTGAAATGGTATAGGATCTCCTGCTTGAGCAGGGGTTTGGACTAGAAAACCTCTGAGGTCTATGTTCTATGAGATTGAACAATAACAATGAACAACTAATTTAATAATTATATTTCCTTTTACCATCAGCAAATCTGTTCTGATTTACAAAGATGCTTTCTCTTTTTTCTATATATGTATGTGAAATATTTGAATATATTTAATTGATTTTTTTAGGATAAATATGACATTTGAACTATAATCAGTATTTGCAAGTTTTACTAAGAAGATTTTGTTTTCTGGCAAATTATGGGACAGATGGTCACATTCTAATTTGGACCAATGAAAGACTTATCATCAGTGCTACATTTCAAAGAAAAATTGTCACCTGTTGGATGGATCAACATTTCTTTTGACTAAACTAACATAACTAAGAAGAGTAAAAACAATTTCTTTGCAATGAGGTTTGATATGTACATTATTGAAGATAAAATATATTGGAAATTTTCCAATTCTTTTATAATCTATTTTAAAATAATATAACAAATAAAACACACACACATACACACACAGAAATAAGAAATTCAGGTTTTATTTTCCAAATTATGAGTGGTTAGCTCACAAATCCAAAATATTATAATATAATTGATATCAGTTTTCTAATAAAAATTCACACATCTTGGTTGAATTTTATAATAAAATTTGCTTGATTAAAATGATAGAGAAAAGAAATTTCCCTCTTTATTAAGATCTAGTTGTCATCTTGGTCATTGCACCTCAAATCTAGTTTGACCACAGCATTATTGTGTTGTGAAATTTTGAACACTTTGTACTGATACTTCTATATAATGCATGCTGTGCAAATAAAATGCTGCTTTCCCAATTTACAAAGCGACAAGGCAATTATTATCTTCAATTATTTTGAAAAAAGGGGACTACTCAGTTAATTTCCCTTTGACTCGGTATTTCCATATGTTGAAAAGAATGGAGGGAATTTCAAATATTTCTTTCTTTGTGTCTCAGGTTGTCTGTAACATATTCATCAACTTGAATTGTTCCCAAAGGCTTCCCAGGAAGAGATGGTGGACTATTCAGAGAAACTGTTGTTAGGACACCTGAAAGTAGAATACTTGTTTAAAAAAGGAATCTTTAGTTTTCGTCTTGTAAATTATAGTTTTGTTCTTTGGTTCTTTCATGCTGCTTTGCTTTTCCTTATCTCCCTCTCCAAACAGGATACAAAAAATGAGACCTTTGTTTAATGTATAAATCAGTCCAGAGCCCTTCCAGTTCCCTACCTCCCACTTCAGCATAGAAAAAGAATTCCCTGTAAATACAATAATCTTTTGAGGAGCTTTCCATTTTTGGAAATGAGTGCACAGCCACACCCCATGGTAGAAAAACAAGGCTTGATTTGCAAGCATCAAGTAGATGACTGCTGTGAAATACTTCTCTCCAAAATGATTGGTCTGTGAGAATTGCAAGAAAAGCTTTGCTTATGCTGTGAAATATTATCTAATTTCTTATTTATCAGAAATAACTTAAAGACATTTAATCTACCAGGACAGTGTAAAGATATAGCTTGAATTTCAGAAAGCTTATCCTGATTTCTCGCATTAATCAACTCTCTTCTTGATATTTTCCTGTTCCTTTCACAATTTCTAACACACATACACATGCATACATACACAATTCATTCTTTAACTGATTATCAGAAGCTATTTCTTGGATCCATAGTTTTCAAATGATGTTTCTTCAGAAGGAAAATATGATAATGAATATGAAATAAACTGAGGGATCCTTGGTGCTCTCTGAGCTTGCTTGTTTTCTTGCAGACGTTTCATTACCTTAACTAGGTAACATCATCAGTGCCAGTAAGGAATGCCGTGTATTGTCAGTTTATATTCTGATGCCTTGCTTGTCTAGGTGGGTGGGGGAGGACTTAGGGATTCTTTGTTTGGGATGTTTACTAATGGCTCTTTGGCAGTTTCTTGATTGGGGGGGTGTATTGTTTATTTGATTGTTTTCTGAAGGTGTCCAACAATCTTGGACCTTCAGACCAACAATCAAGTAAGCAACACCCCAATCAAGAAACTGCCGAAGAACCATTAGTAAACAGCCCAATCAAAGATTCCCCACCCACCCAGACAAGCAAGACACCAGAATATAAACAGACAGCAAACAGCACTCTTTACTGGCACTGATGATGTTACCTAGTAGAGCAGTGTTTCCCAAACTTGACAATTTTAAGGCATGTGGACTTCAACTCCCAGAATTCCACAGCCAGCGTTGCTGGCTGTGGAATTCTGGGAGTTGAAGTCCTCATGCCTTAAAATTGTCAAGTTTGGGAAACACTGTAGTAGAGTAATGAAAGCAAGTTCAGAGAACACCAAGCACCCCTCCTTTCAACTCTGAACTACAAATATTCTCCTTCGTTGAAATAAACTTAGTCAGTTTCATTTCTCATCCAGTGCTGTTATATTATTTTTACTACCATATTATTATTAGCAAAATCCTACTCAGTTTTAGGCAAAATTCTAGTATAATTCCATGAACAAATGTTTACAATTTAGACTGTCACTATTAATATCTTGTTGCTCTTCTAAGACATTCCTATAATAATCTGTTGATCATATCCTTCCATTTATTCATTGTTTCTCCATTTTATCTTCCCTTGCATAATCAGGGGTTTTATATCATGCTTATAATAACTTTTGAGTTCTCATTAAATGCCATTCTGGGGTTAGCTTCTCTGTATTTATGTGGTGATGCTTCTAAATGAGCAACAAAAACTCTTGATATGGGAATAGTAAAATTTGAATTGCGGTACAGCTTAATTAACAGCAGACTCTGCTGGCAGATACCTTATTAACTACATTTCTGAGTGGTGCCATGAGATCCTGCACATCACATGACTTCTAGCAATTAAATGCAATGCTGCTATTTACTACAATGGTTGCCCAAGCTACAATTTACATTCCACGGCTTTTTGTCAAGCTGTTTTAACATCCGAATGCAACAATAAGAACCATTATAAGGATCTCTAAGCCCAGTCTTTCAAACACTTGCATTCTGTTGAAGATAGTGTTTTTGTTATAAAAGCAAATTGCCCTCAAACCAACAAGAAAATAAGTCCATTTGCCACGGTTCAATTTTCAGACATTTCTACCTGGATGAATGAGAACCTTCATTTACATTTAGCACACTTGTGCTTTCACTTAGCAGCCCTTTCACCAACCAAGTTGCTGGTTCCAATTGTGGTTGTTAAATGAGGACTAGATGTAATGTGCCCATACTCTGGGACACTGAAGTAATGTGGTTTTGTTTCTCCAAATTGTGGCAAGTCTCCTAGATAAAGTGGCAGGTCTGTTATAAATATTCAGCCCCACAGAATCAGAATGCCTTATTTTGCTATTAGTGAGATTTTTTACACACTTGCCTAGAGACAGTGTTGCCGTACATCTTGCCCACGGTATAGTATCTTTTCTACAGAAGAGATGCGCATGCGAGGATCATTTTTTAAAGACAACAGCATATCTTGTGAGGCTTTCTCTTACATTGTGAATTCTGCCATAAAATCTGAAGTGCTCCGCAATCATGGTAAACTGGGGTTTGCAGTGCAGTGACAGGAGCCCTGCAAGTCTCTGTATGAGGGCTTTACAGGAACAGTGAGATTTTAATGTTAATAAATTGCACATTCTGGTGTAATTTACAGAAGAAATGGCCTGCGATAGTCAACAAGACAAAGCATAATTCTGTTGCTTTTTCAGTTACTCATTTATATTATATTAGGTATCAGATCTCATACCATTCTGTCTATTTTGAACCTGCTGTTCAGTTTCTTTCCATATGTGGCTCTATTTGATCTTAAGCAAATATGTATTTACTTAGCAGTTTACTTATTTGTACATTTTCTTGCATCTCCTTCCTTAGGTTTAGGTCTTTTCCAATCTCTAAGCCCAGCTTTATTCCAAACTTGTCATACAAATGTTAGCAATTGAACTGTCTGTCTCCTGTAACTTTAAACCAGCTAGGCATATTTTTTCTCAACAGGTGCTTTCTTATTTCACACCTAATCTATTGCATGCCATATTTAACTTAATAATGGAATAAATTCCTGACTGTATTCTCTTTTTGCAAATGTAAATTGTAAATATGGTTTCCTTTATATATTCTTTTGTAATTATTAAATCTCTTTTGTGATTACTCTTCTTTGGGTACCTTTTCCTTCATTTCTATGATTGTCTAAATAAGAATTCTTATGTTGTAAATATGCATGCAGTCATTATTTGTTCTTGTGGCTGTTTTCTATCTTTCTTTTTCTATCTTGATAGTTTATTTTCAAAGTCACTTAGGTCTTTTCCTCTTTGAAAGATTGGGAATATTTTTTTAGTCTGTTTTTCATCATATCTCTTATCTCATTCTGTAGTGCTCAAGTTCTCTTTCACTTATGTCAGGGTTGTCAAACTCAATTTCATTGAGGGCTGCATTAGCATTGCAGTTGCCCTCGGAGGGGCCAGATGGGTGTGACCTACTGGGTGGGTGTGGCCTATTGGGTGGGCGTGGCCAGCTCTACATCTTTCGCGTCAAGGGTGCCTGTGGGGGCCTGGGCAGGAGTGGGACAGATCTGAGGGTCTCTGGCAGAAAGGGGTGGGACCAGGGCAGAGCCCATCAAGCCGGATATGTGAAGTAGGCGAGGGCCATTTGCTGGCCACTTCCAGACGATGGTGCATTTCTTCATTCCTCATAAAGGGTGTCACCTCCCCAGCCTGCACCCAGGGGGTGGGGCCGACGTGGCAGGGGCTGGTTCCTTGCTGTTTCCAGACGGCCTTGTGGAGCTAAGACTGAATGCATTTCAGCATAGATGGCCACCACAAAATTGTACATTGGCTCCTGGCTGGCCTGGGCCAGGGCCAAGGCAGCAGGGGCCATTCCCTCACTGTTTCCAGGATGGCTTCACGGGCCACATGAAACCACTTCGTGGGCCGCATCTGGCCCCCGGGCCTTGTGTTTGACTGTCTGACTTATGTTAAGCATACTGAATCTGTTCCTTACATAGACTTTAAATTAAGACACTATGTCCTCCAGGTCAAAATGTATGCTTATTCTCTTTGTTTTCCAAGTTTCTATAAATTTGACACCAAGAATTTCACATACTGTGCCTGAAGTGATTAGTTAACTGGATTGTATGTCTCCTGTTTCCTATTTTATAGCCACACCGTTTCTGATGTTGTACATCTGATCATGTTGATGGGTAGAGTTTGCATTTACATAGTTTGAGGCAGTACTTCTTCTGTAATTACTATTGCCATGTTGTTCATTTCTCCCACTTTTGCATTCCTTTCATGCACCACTAGTACAAAATCCTTTACTATTGTTGCATTTAGCATATCTTGTAATCTGCAACAGAATTTTTCCAAATTCTGCATACTCAGGCAGTTTGTAAAATTATCCACATGCCTTTATCTATTATTGAAAATATGCCACAGGAATTTTCCTCAAATAGCAATATCTTATATTGTTGAATACTCCCCCAGTTTCAAATAGACTTTCACAGCAACACTGAAGATAAAGAGAAAGGATTGGAAAATGGACTATTTTAACCTATACAAGCCTCATATTATTTAACTTAGTTTGGAAAGCAAATACCATTAATCAAATAAGTGTATTAACATTAACTGACATAATTTATTCTGATCAGACCATTTTTCATTAAACAGTTTATTATTCACATTTGAATGTAACTATGAAAAATGTTTGTTTAGTTCAGGGGTCCCCAACCTTTCTGGGTTGGTGGCCTGGAGTGGGAGTGAAGGCGCCTTTATGCATGTGAGCATGCTCATGCACGAATGGGACTGTGATTGCGCACGCGATGCAAACGGGGCCACGAATGCCCACATGATGCTCGGGCGACGCTAGCACCTGCACAATGCCGCAATGCTAGCACAAGTGGGGGTTGCACTCATGGTGACGCCGGTGCCCACCCCACGCTTATGGCATTGCTAGTGCCCATGCGATGCTACGATGCTAGCATGAGTAGGGGGGGGTGAGCTCACACACGCACATGCACTGGCCAGCTACTCATGTGGCCCAGTGGCTAACAGTCCACAGCCGGTAGTGGGCTGCGGACCACAGTTTGGTGACTCCTGGTTTAGTTAACATCTTTTATGTAATATTATTATACTGAATTTATAGTAATTCCTAACAGTAAAATATTAATACACTGGGAACATTTAGTACTTTGGAAAAACTACTTGCGTCTACTGTATTACTTAAGCCCCCTATGTATAGCAATGTGTAGCAATAATAGTACAGACTCAAATTGACATGTCAGACATAAAGAAATGGATTTGCATTCCTTGTGTAAGACAGTTGTGAAACTGTTGCAATAACCATATATTTGAAATCTTGAGAAGGACATCAGTTGAGATAAATTAGGAATGTTATGTTCTTGGCATTACTGAGAAGAAAGAAAAATAGAGGTTCTCCTGAATAGATAATGCTGATATTGGAACAAAGGCTGTTAATAAAGCTGTTAAATCTCCATCAATTATTCTGTCCCTCTCCACAAACTATCTAAGCTACTAATTACCACTTCATCTTGGAGTGGTCAGTTCATCATCAAATGTTGAATAAAGTAATACTTATATACGTTAATTGAGCTGATTCACATTCAAGTAGAAAAATGTGAGATATATTGTTTACTGAATCAAAAAAGTACATTGCTAGAATAAAGAGGATGTTAGTGCAGCATCAGTTAAGCCATCTTTCATATATATTACTAGGGTAACTAAAAATACAAATATATATGTGTGCACAAACACACACACACACACACACACACACAGAGAGAGAGAGAGAGAGAGAGAGAGAGAGAGAGAGAGAGAGAGAGAGAGAGATTTTAATGTCTAATCAGTTAGTAGACTATAGTTGACAATCTTTTTTATTAAATATTTGTTCATAGAACACATACAACACATACAACAATATTTCTCTTTCTACTCCCAATCTTTTGGTACAGTTCTAATATCAGAAGCTCAAGATTCAGAAGGATCTTGATAGACTTGGCCCTATCTAACAAAATGAAATTTAATTATGAGAAAAATAAACTTCTACGTTTATGCAAGAAAAACCAAATGCACGGGGTGGTACCTGGCTCAATAGTAGTAACTGGAGAAGGATCTTGGAGTCCTAGTGGACAATCACTTAAATATGAGTCAGCAGTGTGATGCAGTTACCAAAAAAAAGCCAATGCAAATCTAGGCTGCATTAATAGAGGGTTAGAATAAAGATCACACAAAGTGTTGATACCACTTTTTAATGCCTTGAGAATATTGCATCCAATTTTGGTTGCCCAGATATAAAAAAGATGTTGAGACTCTAGAAAGAGTGCAGAGAAGAGCAAAAAAGATGATCAAGGGACTGGAAGCTAAAACATATGAAGAATGGTTTCAGGAATCAGGTATGTCTAGTTTAATGAAAAGAAGGACTAGGGTGATATGATAGCAATGTTCCAATATCTAAGGGGCTGCCACAAAGAAATGGAGATCAACCTATTTTACAAACCCCAGAAAGAAGCAATGGATGGAAACTAATCAAGGAGAGAAGCAATCTAGAACTAAGGAGAAATTTCATGACAGTTAGAACAATTAATCAGTGGAACGACTTGCCTCCAGAAGTTGTGGGTGCTCTAACTCTAGAGGTTTTTAAGAAGAGATTGGACAACTATTTGTTTGAAACTATTTGTGTAGAGTTTCCTGTTTGAGCGGGGGGGGGGGTGTTGGACTAGAAGATTTCCAAGGTCCCTTCCAGTTCTGTTATTCTATTCTGTTTTTCTAAAGGTTACAAGGACTTTAGTGGTATAGATATTTCAATAAAGCTTCTGCTGGTAAAATCCCTGACATTTTGCTCTTTCCCATATTATGATTATATTTTTCATGTGGTTACCTGCCTAACCCCCCTTTTGTCTTTTTCTTTAACTGTTGTCACTTATACTGAAAGTTCATGGGCTCTTCCTTTGCTGTTTATGTTTAGAAAGTTATTGCTACTTTCCACCACAGTAGGGAATGGTTGGGGAATAGCCTGTTACTTTATTTTCCAATAAGGTTCTCAGTTTAATTTAAACTCGAGATGTGATTGAATGGAATGTGAGGAGACAATTTCTTAACTAAAACATATATTAATTTATGTTACGGGTAGAGATGAATGGAGCTGATCAATTGCAATTAATACTTAGTTTATTGCAGTTGGAAGAGTTTGGATTACATTTCCAGGAGCACAATTGTAAACCCCTGCCTTGGTATGTATAAACAGTTATACTTAACTGGATAATTAAGTATGTATGATACACCAAATTAAAACTAATTAACTGAACCAAAACATTCAAGAAGGGAGGAAATTTATTTTATTTGAATTTGGAATGGTGTATGATCTGGTCCTATCTACTTTTCAAAAGTCAGCCCCCCTAGAATAGTAGTCCAAAATCTTGTCTACAAAAAGGTCACAATGTTCTCTTGGACAACACTAAGTAACATATGAAAAAGGATGTCACACACAGGCCCCCCCCCAAAAAAATGCTTAGTGCTTACTAAAATCATTAAAACATAATTTACTATCTTTTCTTTAAGGATAGAATAGAAATTTATTTAATATATTGTATTTCTTATGACTTAATTTTCTCCTGATTCATTCCAAGATTTTTTTTCCCTTTCAGCATTAGGCTTCTCACCTGAATTTTGGAAATGCATAGAAATTGTAATTCCACACACACAAAAAAAACCCATTGAAAAACCCTCCCCACCATATTAAGTAAGGCAGTCGGTACTGCCTAATGGCATTCATCATCAAGGTACAGATGGAAATAACTTGGCAGACTTCGAGCTTCTGTTGGAATTAAAAGATCTTTTTCATCAGTGAAAAATCAACCTTTTAAACCTTTTTTCATAGATATATTCTTTCTCTATTTAAATTATTTTTTGCAGAAATGACTGCAGCAGTTGCCCAAAATTTCATACATCAATTAGATCCATATCCAAACAAGCATCCAACTGTTGACACTATTTATTATCACTGTATTGTTTGCACATGTTGGGGGGGGGATCATTCTTAATTGTTTTTAGACAGTGCAGTATCACCCAGTGAATTTTATTACATTTTTCCTCCATTTTATTCCCACTTGAAAATACAAATATGTCTACTTTTGAAAAGATATGAATGGGATGGACTTGGAAGCCTTATTCTGTGTTCTATAATGTTATTATAAGAGTACATTTTGTTGGATGAATGGGATTTAATATTCTATAAAGCTTTTTTTTTATTCCAGCAATGGCATTTCAAGCAATTGTTTCACTAATAGCCCTAAAATAAAATTCCAAGTCTTGTTTCAATCATTTTTCCTCATACCATGAAGCATAGCAGTCTTCTCATATTTCTAGGATAGGAAAAGAGTAAGAAACATTCAGCAAAAGAAATCACAAGCATAAGTCAAGGGTAACACATATATATATATAAATATATATAAATCTAGTAACTAACACAATTTGCTGTACTTTTCCATGTTTTCTATCTTTGTATAGTCTCCTTGCTTCCACAGCTTCTCTTCTATGATTCCTGTGTTGCCTTTTGTTTGTTTCCCCACCACTTTATTTTTGAGCATTCAAAATCACTTCTATCTACTTCTTTTGCACTGATTGTTCAAATCTATTTTCAGTCTAAATCAGCTCTTATTGATTTTTAACTTACATCTTTTAGTTTCATGATGCACACTTCCTAAGTAATTGATTCCCACTATATTCAACTTACTTCTGTGTTTTTATTGATAAACCCACACCATAAAATGGGCAGATTCTTCTACGTACCTATGTTTTATTCTTTTGGCACACTTATTCTATGTAAGAGACCACATACAGCCCATTATCTTAACATTGCATTTGCCACGCCTTAAAATCTCCAATTCCATCTTTAGCTTTCCTAACAAATAAAGAAGGCACAGTCTTTAGATCTGGATGGTATTGATGGATTATAGGATTCTGTACTTCAGTACAAATGCTGTTAACCTAAGAGCATATTCAGAAATGCAATATATAAAC
Source organism: Crotalus tigris (assembly GCF_016545835.1). Classification (NCBI taxonomy): domain Eukaryota; kingdom Metazoa; phylum Chordata; class Lepidosauria; order Squamata; family Viperidae; genus Crotalus; species Crotalus tigris. Next base: position 5,290,476 of record NW_024096460.1, on the reverse strand, counting down.
ATTTATTAATAATAAGGTCACATTGATAAAATTAATGGTGACAGCTTGTAGATATTGTTCCAAAGATTTAATCTGATTCAGTGAAATGTGTAAACATAATGCCTCCTCTCAGTTTACCATGTCCTAGGCCAGGCACTGCAGTAGGGTTTTGAACCTATTTAAATAGAGGTGAAGATGTTCATCTCCCACTCGGAAGGTTGAGAATTCAATCCTAGGCAGCAGCAGATGTTTATCAGGGGGCAAAGAGAAAATATCTGCTGTGAACTCTGCATAGGCATCAGGAAGGGCATCCAGCCAGTAAACACTCAGTTCCATTCAGTCGCTCCAACTCCACCCCGAATAAAGGAATTAAAGGGTCATAAAAAGAAAAAATATATAGAGACCACGAGCTTGCCAGGTTTCCTGAATAAGAATATATTGTGTTTAGAAATATATTCTATAAATGCAACTTCTTTGGGCCTAGGTCTCCACTCTGTAATATTTCAAGAGAGCAATGTCAGGGATTTGCCTCAGACTGAGAGGGAATAAGTGTTCTTGGGAGCAGTGGGGGGAGATATCTGACATTTTTACTGTAAGGTTGGGAAGATTTCTTTTGGAGATATCATCCACTCCAACAATGTTGAGAATATATTTACTGGAGATCAGATTGAATACAAAAGCACAATGGCTTCTATCACCACAGGGTAAATCTTGATTATTTGCAAGCTCATTGCTTAGCAGGGTAACTCTCAGTGTTCAAAAAGAACTGGTAGTACAGGTTAGGAATGTAGCATGATAAACTCTATGAAGTGAAACTGGGTAGCCAGGATTGACCAGCGCCTATTATAAGCAAATCAAATTCCTTCATATTTGCACATTTATGTACCTGAAATCCTGAACTCTGAAGTGAGGGAGAGGTATGGGGTTATTGAATAGGTAGCTGGTTCCTAGTAGTAGGTAGCTGGTTCCTAGTAGTAGTTCCTAGCTGGTTCCTAGTAGTAGTTCCTAGTGAGGTAGCTAGCCTGGAGTTTTATCATCTCTTAAACTGTGTATTTTCAGTTTATGCTGGGAAGACCAAAGAGTTCCCTATTAATTCCTCTTTTGGAATTAATAGGGCCTTCTCTATTTTGAAAGGGTGCTCAGCAGTCAGTGATTTGTATCTGATTTGTCTTATGTTGCTGGTCAGCTGCATGTAGTCTGATAGAATGACTGTCTGTTTTTTCCTACATTCTTGGTGTTGGTTAATTCGTGGACTTGATGTGATGATGACATATTGTTTAATATCTCAGCATTTTGTTGTGCCTTGGTTATTAATTGCAACTGACCAACTCCAGTAATTTAATGTCTTTGATGAATTACCCCGAGCTGCTGAGATTAGTTGTAAAATAAAACAAAACTGATAATGTAAATAGGTGTAAATAAACAACCTGGTGGAGCTCTTTGTAACAGCTGCCATCTTACCACTATTTTGGATCCTCCTCCTTCACCAAGCAAAGTATATTATAAAGTATATTTAAAATATATGATAATCAATCATATGTTAATATGTCAAATTTCATAACTTATATCTGTCTTTTATATTGAAATGTATACAAGTATTCTCAAAGCCAATTATAAATCTTATTTACATGCAATTCTTTCTGTTATTTTTGTCAAATTTTCTGTGTGCCTTTTTGCGTAGTCATAAGCACAGTTGGTTTAAATATTTTGTCAGAACTTTGTCAGGGTTTTTAAAAAAATTCTTCTGAAACTAGTTTTACAAACTATCTTTCAGTTATTAAGAATGCATCACAAGCCTATAAAAGGCATATAGAGATTTTACCTAAGCATTTAACTGCTCTTGACATGAAGGCCCCATGGCTCCTTTGATACTAGTATCAAAATCTTGCATTAACTTTTATCTATTGAATCTATTGAAAATTCACTGCCTACTAAATTAGGTGACACTTTGAGTAATGTCTGGTAGATTATTCTGGATATTTACTTCTGAATATTCACATTGTCTTTGTTTTGTTTTTTTAGGTCATGTAACACAACATCCTGAAGCTTTGTTACAAAGATGGAGCTCTCTAAAATATCAGTAATCTTTCAATATACATTTTAAAGAACTTTTTTCAAACTTAAAAAATACTGTTCTTTCTCACATAACTGACTGTGTTAACTTTTGATGATGAACTCATTTACATTTTTGAGTCTTTTCCTTCGGTACAGTGAAATCCCATTCTCACCGTGTTCTTTGGGAAAAACTTAAATTAGTCTATGGTATTTTTTAAAAATCTTATCTACTTGCTCTCATCATTGATGCAAATTATTCACATCAAAGTTCCATGTGGCATGCCTTGATTTTCAAGAACTGTGAAGTATTTTCTTTAGCCTTGGTTTTTTTTTTTTTTTAAAAAAACAACTATTGCACAAGGATTTTTTTAACTGTTTGTAGAAGATGAATTTTGTCTACTTGAATTTCCTCCCTGACTACTGTAGATGGATCCTTACTTCAATGCTTTAATGGTACTAATATGAGGCATTGCATTCATTGTTGCATAACATTATTGTCAAATGACTTGCATAAACAGTGTTTCAAGTGCCGAGGCCCAAGTCACAATATCCAAAAGTGTCCTCTGTGTAAAGGAGAAAATCAAGTTTTGTTTGTGGATAGCAAGCAGATGAACTTACTTGCAGTTTTGGAAGTGAGGACTGATCATAATGATAGCTGGGCTGGACTGTTTTGTTTGAAGAAAGGGAAGATATGCAGCTTACTTTTTGGATTATTAATAATGATGTTAGTGACTGCATCTTACATTCTGACCGGAACTAAAAATGGTCTTTTGCTTATGCAACCAACACTCCATTATGGAGTTTTTACCAGCAATTCAAACTTAATGGACAATGGCAATTTCTGTGATAAGAAAGAACATTACCAAAAATCTAAAATGAATATTTCGTACACAAAGGATTATTCCAGCATTAAAGTAATTATTGACACTATATCTTCACACATTGAGTTCATACCAAGGTATCCTCCAGACTTGGAAGATCTTAAGAAACAAGAGAGGCATGTAGGTATAAAAGAAATCAATTTTGTGTTGTATAAATGTTTGTTGTATTGGAATAGCAATAGCAATAGCATTTATATACTATTTCATGGTGCTCTGCAGCCCTTTCTAAGCGATTTACAGAGTCAGCATATGGCCCCCAACTGTCGGGGCTCCCATTTCACTGATAACAGAAGGATAGAAGGCTGAGTCAACCTTCAGCCGGTCAGGATCAAATTACTGGCAATCAGCAGATTTAGCCTGTAATTCTGTATTCTAACCACTGCACCACTACGGCTCTTAAGAATATTTTCTTATTGGAACAGGTGATGCTATTTTAAACAAATATGCTACTATTTATCTGAGTAGAGATTATATAGTTATATTTTATTTTATTGTATCAGAAATTTAAGTACATCTTTATGTTCCTCATATATTTCCCACTAGATAATGTAAGCAAGAGGAATGCTGTGGAAAAGTACTTTCATTGCTTTTTTGCATTGGCAAGTCAACTAGAGGCAGGCTAAAACATTTATATTGCAGCCTTGAAAAAAATCCCTTGTTTTATTTTCTGCTTCTCTGGGAAATACGGAAGGCTATAAATTACTATAAATTACTTCTAGTTGGAGAGCTAACACATAGGCATGAGTACTTCTTTGTGATATGCATAACTGTCAAGACAATCTGCTATATGGCAGGGGAAAGAAGTAACAAATGTATGATTACATAGTCCAATAAAAGAACTGATAATAATATCCATTAATGAAAGATAATTATTTTTAATTCTTCCAATTATGCATAAAGTCATTGTGGTGTAAATCCCAAGTATAAACATCTATTACCACACTTTTTCTTATAATTTAATAGACACAAAGGAGATAAAGAAATGACTGCTACTTATATTGAAAAATAGTCAATATATAAATGCAGACCTCCTTATTTAGTGAAGTATCAAGAGCAGTGTTTCTCAACCTTGACAATTTTAAAGCATGTGGACTTCAATTCCCAGAATTCCACTGGGAATTGCTGGCTGTGGAATTCTGGGAGTTGAAGTCCACATGCCTTAAAATTGTCAAGGTTGAGAAACACTGATCAAGAGGAAGTTTTCGATGCTAGGAAATGTGGATAGTGGTTGGATGCACATAGTATGTAGAAGCTGGTTAGAGTTGCAGTTGTGAAACTCAACCTTCATGAAGGAAAGGAATTCTGGAAATTGAAGTACACATCTGTGTAACTCCGGTCTGGGAAGACTTGTATGACTCAATTAAAATGGCTAACATTCAAAATTAATATCTTTTGTCTCTGGATATTCCTTCTGCCAAGACTTTTTAACTTACACAGATGAACAAAATTCAGTCTGTCATGGATATTAATAATTACATGTAGTCTTCAACTTATGACCACAATTGAGCCCAAAAGTTATGTTGCTAACAGAAATTTGTTAAGTGAGCTTTGCCCCTGTTTATGACTTTTCTTGCCACATTTGTTAAGTGAATTACTGCAGTTGTTAAATTAGTAGCACGGTTGTTAAGTGAATCTATTGACTTTATTTGTCACAAAGTTGCAAAAGGTGATCACATGACCCCAGGACACTGCAACCGTCATAAATGTGAATCAGTTGTCAATCATCCAAATGTAAATCACATGGATTTACATTTGGATGCTGCAATAGTCATAAGTCGCCTTTTTCAATGCTATTGTAACTTTGAATGGTCATTAAGTTAACTATTATAAGTTGAAGACTACCTGCATAAAAGCTTTCTAACTTGCATAGATGAACAAAATTCAATCTGTCATAGGTATTAATAATTATAAATCTAGTTTTTAAATGGAATAGTGTACAGTTGCTCGATTCATGCTAGATAATTAATTCTTCCTGATTTTAAAAGATTGCTGAAATATCCATCACTCTGTGTCCCCTTGATTCTGTGTTTCTGTAGTAGAGGACAGCTAAACATCAAACTAGTAGAATATGCAAACAACTGAACTATCATAACAAGAAATATTGCCATAGTACTTTAACAAAGCTTTTATTGTTTCTATTGCAGATGTTCTCAGTAATTCCTAACAAATTTCTCCCAAACAGCAAGAATCCTTGCTGGTATGAAGAATACAAAGGAAACAATACTAGAAACCCTTATGCCACAAATTCCTATGCTTTGTATTCCAAACGTTTTCGTACAATATTTGACTATCTTCGAAAGGTATTTTGGAATCATTTATATCATTATGATGACAAATATTACCGGCTGCGCTGTCTTCCTCATTTTTATATCATTGGCCAACCAAAATGCGGAACAACAGATCTTTATGACAGGCTCAGACTACATCCTGAAGTGAAATTTTCAACAATTAAGGAACCTCACTGGTGGACCAGAAAACGTTTTGGTGAGTAAACATGACAATCAGTAATTTGTATTAATTTAAATGATTGCTTAACAATCCTTAGGAAACAGTATTCAGTAATTTTGAAGTTTCTCAGCATCCGGGAAGTAATAAATGCTTCAGGAAAAAAATCAAGCAATCTAACTCTATGTCTTGAATCTGTTTCCAAGTTGCCCTAAAATCCTATTATTTGGCATTTTTAAGGCTAAGTGTATGGCACCAACAATATCATTATCTTGAATTATTTGCCCAGTGTAAAATGTGTTGATGTAAGCAACAGTCTTTGTCTTAGTTTATTAAAGCTTAGAATGATTTGTAGCTACAGAAGTTTGATAAAACATTTTAAAATACCATTTAAAACAGAACTGTCAGCTGCAAATTGCTAGAATTTACCTAAAAGAGATTGAAACGAATAGCACTTAATGTTTGTTTGGTGGTCATTATTTCAGACATTTATTCCACTTTAGAGTAGGGTTGATAATGAAATTTGGTTCTTGTTATTCTTTCACACAATATGCTTTCACTAATGTGTATTGAATATGCATTGTGCTCCAGAGTTTTAATTACACTTACACTTTACAGTTCTCTAAGCAGCTCATATACTAACATAGGAGCTCATATACTAGCTATCACTAACATATACTGAGATTCTCTTTTATTTTATACATGTAACAGTGCTGTGGGGTAGATTAACCTGCAGGATAATAACTGTTCCAAGTTCACCAAATAAGCTTCATGGCTGAGTAGGGATTTTATCTCAGATCTTGTCAATTGTCTTCCAGCACAAGTGAATAAACAGCTCCTTTAGCTTTCTAGCTACTGAAATAAATGAGTTGGCAGTAGCACTGAACAGTGAGATGGCCAAGTTTGCTAATGGCCCAATTATTCAAAGTAGTAAAAACGTAAATGGGAATAATGCTTCTCTGAGGGTATCTTTCCAAATAGGGGAAAACAGGCAATGCAGTGGCAAATGTGGTTCAGCGCAAGTAAGGCAGAATGCATCCTAAGTTTGCATAACCACTACTCTAGCACAAGATAAGCCTTGGAAATATTGTGTGCAGTTTCAATCAGCATATTTCAAAAAAGGGATATCACAACAGGGCAATCAAAATAATTATGGCGTTGAGGTGATACCTAAAAATAAAGACTTTTAAAAGAGGAGTGACATAGAAGTAGATAAAAATGTTGCATATTGATATTGAGAAAGTAATTTTTTCTTCTAATTGTAGTAAGATTTCTGAAGGTAAGAGTTTGCAAATTTAGAAAATAACTATATTTTGCCTGAAGGAAGTTATTATGAAGTTATTATGTCTTAACTGGGAAAAGGACATTTGAGAAGCCAATAGATCACTTCTTTTACTCTTTTGTTGATGCTCTATAACAGGGGTGTCAAACTGCCGGCCCATGGGCCGGTTGTATCATACACAGGCTGCGCCCACCCAGCTCCAGCAATGCAAAAAAAGTCACGATAGATTGCAACACATCACGTGACATGGCGAGTTTGGCACACACACACATATATATTGATTATTCAAGCTGTGATCTGTGACCTGTGTTCTTAGGTGATTAGTTGTTGCCCAGTTGCAGAATTATATTGCCAGAACAATATGAATAGATAGATTGGTCATATAGCATGTGCTTTTGGGGGAGATGTGGGCTATTTTGGATTGAGAAAAATCGCATGTGATCATCTTCCTTCAGCCTTTTTTAACCTTTATACCCTGGGAGAACCCTTGAAGTAATTTTCAGGTCTTAGGAAATCCCTGTATGAAAACTGCAAAAAATAAGAAAACTTCACGATACAATTTATTTCTGATTTACACTATCCACATTTTTACAATATTGACAGCAACAGCAAACTGGCAGGCTAGCAGCTGAATCATGTCTCATAAAAATTCTATAAATCACAATCTCTTATGAACCCCTAGGGAGCTCTCAGGCAATCCTGGTTGAAAAAGACTGACTTTATTGGTTTAGGTGTAGAGCAGTGGTGGCGAACCTATGGCACACGTGCCAGAGGCGGCACTCAGAGTCCTCTCTGTGGGCATGTCCACCGTTGCCCCAGCAGAGTTCGCCAGAGTAGCGAGTACTGCATTTGGAAGCGACAGGGCAGGAAGTGAGTGAGCAAGCAGCATTGGCCCCCCCAGGGATGCCCTAGAGATGGTGAGGGACTAGCCCCCACCACCTTGGCCCCAGCCACGCTCACCCAGTCTGCTGTGACCACTGCAGCCACGCCCACCCAGTAGGCCACATCCCCCACCCCCTTTGAGGGCACCACAATCCTGATGTATCTCTGGCACTTTGCAATAAATAAGTGGGTTTTGGGTTGTAGTTTGGGTACTTGGCCTCTAAAAGGTTCGCTATCACTGGTATAGAACATTGTTTCATGAAATCTTGCTTCCCAATCACTGCAACTAACACTTGGTGCTAGTTATATCTGAGGATGAGCTATTTCAGAGACACAATGACAACATGATTTTATATCTTCTTGTTTGAATGCAAATTTGGCAGAGTGCAGACACTGAAAGCAATTAGAATTCTTGTATATAGAATAAAGTTTATGACTCACAGAAATATTTTGCAATAGACATAGATAATTGCATGTGTCGCATTTTCCAGATTCAGTTCAATTTTGGAGTTATAGCTCATGTGCCGTCAAGTTGGTGTTGATTTTTAGTAACTAGATAGGCTTTCTTCAGGATGGTCTGTGCCCAACCTGCTCTTCAGATCTTCCACTGATCATCATTTTAAAAGTCCAACCACTTTGACGCTGATCTCTTCTTTTTCCTTCCACCTTTTAGACTATGATAGACTTTTAAGGAGCTGGATATTTGCATAATGTCACCAAGTATGATAATTTTAGCGTGATTTTTTATACCTTCAGTGAGATCTTTTTATTGACTTGTCTTTTTTATATGTTAGAATTATCTGCTTTCCCCCTTCTTGCTAACACCATTCCCACAGCAATTTAATTTAAGTGCAATTATTATTATTATTTTTTAAAATAATGTTATTAGGATTTCAAACAAGAAAGATAAAAACTAATAGAATCTATGGGGGTCTGATGTCTCAGAAATTTAAGATGCTGAGCTTCTCAGCTAGAAAGCTGACAGCCTGGGTTCAAGATCCAAGTGCTGTGTGATGGGATGAGCTCCTTTTACTTGTCCCAGCTCCTGCCCACCCAGCAGTTTGAAAGCACGCAGATGTGAGTAGATAAATAGGCACCACTTTGATAAGAAGGTAACAGCATTCCGTGTGCCTCGGTGTATAGTCATGCTGGCCACATGATCACAGAAAATGTCTTCCAACAGTGCTGACTCCTTGGATAAGAAACAGAGATGCGCATCACCCCCTAGAATTGGACATGGCTGGATACCTTTAAGTTTTTAACTTAAAACATAAGCTCATGGAGTACTTCAGTAGCATAGTATCTTGGTATAGTAAGTTTCATAACATTGGGTAAAAAAAATTCAGAACCTTTGTTTGCATCTCTGTATACTGGTATATAGGAATTGTCAGATGTTCTTCATAATAATGTTATAACATTTTTTAGACTGCATTAATTTCTTATGTGGATTTGAAATTTGAAACATCTGTATCACACAGGCTGGTTTCCAAATTTCTGTATCTAGATATCCAATTCTGTAGTGCTGCAAATTTTTTTATGTAGAATTCTTCTATTGATGGAATATAGAAAGAAGTAAATACATTCCACAACATGCTCAAACTTTTTATCACTTATTCCCATTATTTTACCATAAGATTCATGGTAATGTATAATTCAAGGGTCCTCAACCCCCAGTCTGTGGACCGGTATTGGGCCGCGGCATACCAGCAATCAGGCCATGCAAACAAGTGAAGCCTCATCCGCTGGATGCAGGCAACATGTGAAACCACACCCCCTCTGGTCCACAGAAAAATCTTTCTCCACCGAACTGGTCCTTGGTGCTCAAAAGGTTGGGGGCCTCTGGTATTTATTTGCTATTGAAAAGAACATAGTACCTCTAGACTAAAAGTTAAATGGGTTATCTGAGTCTAACAACTGACAATAGAATTCAGGGGCGCTGATGATGCCTTTTGGCAATCCATATCCATGATTCTTTCTTTTACTGTTGATTTGGCCTTCTACAGGGTCAATTGACCTAAATATTCAGGAGAGAGGCCAAGACTGCAAAATTCCAGCTATGCAGGTGTAGTGACAATGGAATTGGTAATTGTCTGACAACAACAGTGGCACCAGCCTGGGGATCAAATATGATTCTAAGACCAAGATTAGAAGTCCAGATCAGAGCTTTAATATTTGGGACTGTTAGCTTCAAGCCTCAATACTACAACCATTATATGTGCAAGTACAGGGTGTAAGTGATTTTTTTCTGAGGTGTCTGTAACTTTAAACTGTTGTTAACTGTTGTTAAGGACTACCTGTAATTCATTTCATGGTATACCATAGCTGTTCAAATTAGATTTCCAAGTACCCAGTCCTTGAGGTGTCTATATAATTTAGCAGCTGGACATGATTAAGGCCTGACCACTTTAGATAAATAATCTACTTTTAGCCAAAATTCACTGGGCTTCCTGGACATTCTAAAAGATTTGTCTTGGATGGATTCCCTTGCTTTTTCTTCAGATGTCTTTCATATCTTTGTTCTCTATTTATAATTCTGTGTTCATTTATTTTACAGTGACTCATCTGGACCTCTACAAATAGAAGTTACTTTTTGTTGTTGTTCCTGATTTTCTTACACATTTTGCCTAATAAAACTACTGTTCTGAGAAAAAGCATTATGCTCTATTATACTAATATAATGCAGTATTTTATCAAAACTTTTTTGCAATTTGCCTTGGACTTACTGGTTTGCTTTTAAAATATAATCTCCATTCTATTCCTTTAATAGGTTTTGCATTCTGTTAATAAGAAATATTTTAGGTAAAATCTAAGTAAAATTATAACATACTGGTAGGATGCTAATTAAACTTATAACTAAATTGTTAAACCATAAAACTTTTCCTATGAATTATGTTCTTGAAAATATGACATTTACATCATTTGTACTATGTGCATTTCAGAAATAAATAATCTAAATTTAATGTATATTATTCATTGAAAATATTTATCCTGTCCAGTAGCCAAAAAGGCTTTCAAAATGCATTATTGTTACTCTCAGGGTAGAATGCCACATTAAAAATATGACATACCAAAAATGGGTGGGAAAGGAGGAGAGGACAACAAGCAAACTCAAGTGCCAATTTTTAAAATTATTTATAAACAGTCCCCACACTTCTACACAGAAATTAGGATTGCATTGTAATGTAGTCTTTCTATTATCCCAAATTACTTGCATTCTTTGAAAAACGTCTTCTCTTGTTCCAAAATGTATATCATGGGAAGTCTCTATTATAAAATTACTGATTTTTAAAAATTATTTCTTGGTGCCTTTTGTTTTCAGGGATAATTCGTTTGAGGGATGGATTTCATGATCGTTATCCTGTGAATGATTACCTAGATCTGTTTGATTTGGCTGCCCATCAGATTCAAAATGTGCTGCAGAGAGATTCTGAGAACAGCTATGAAAAGAAGAGCAACATTATTATTGGTACAGAAACTACCGCTTAGGACGGCTTTTCCTAATCTGGTGTCATCTAGATGTTTTAGATCTCACATTTGGAGAACTTTGAAAAAGACTGATTTATAGAAAATGTATTCCCGGTAGTGGTATTGGTATGATTTATGGTTTATGGTGTTAAAATGGCAATTCAGACTTTTAAAAATATTTTAGTAATATATATCTGAAATATATACTAGGTAACAAAATATGGTAGCATTTTATTTCAACAAGGTCTGTTAGCAGAGAAAGGAATAGAGGATTTTTACAACAATCTTAAAGTAGCTTTAAGCACCAGTGAAAAAATAAAATGTTTCCTCCATTAGTACTCTCTAAATACTTTACTGTGATGCTGTTTAAATATTTGCATTATTTATTTAAAATAATTATTTATAAACATCCAGTAGATATATTTTTGAGAAGTAAATATATCCACTTTCTGTAGACAATTCTCATTTATTATGTTACAATTGCAGCCTTGATTGTCCTTGCAAACTTGGTGGCATATATAATCTATTTTAAAATATTCAAATAACATCATAAGATAGCTATCAATAAACATGATAATAAAAAGCATGTATAAATTAGAAGTAGTTGGCATAAGGTTTCCAATATATGTGTCTTCTCAGTGGGCTTTTTTCAGTCTATGCCCTATTCTAATATTCCAGCACAAAATGCTAAAGAAATTGTCTCCTGATTATCTTAACTGAGTCACTTAAATCTGTATAAAAGGATTTACCTTTGTTTCAGCATTGTTGTTTTGAGACTGGCCCTAATTAGTTGCAACTGTGGAGTCAGCATGACAAAAACAAAGTCTAACCAGGCTCTATGTACAGTTAGCAATTAGCAATTGTAACTCTTTCTAATTTGGAATTAGAAATGCATTAAAGGAGGAAACCATCCTTTGGGATTGGAGACAAAGTCCTGTATTTCTATATAATTTGTGTTACAGTTATAGATATATAAATACATATGGATATAGATACATGTCTTTGAATTAAATATAGCATACAGGTTTGGCATTTGTGCAAAACAACAATTGTTTAATTGACACTCTGAGATATGCTCAAGGCAGCATTTAACATGATCTAATACAGATTTCCCAGCCTTGACTATTTTAAGATGTGTGGACTTCATCTTCAGCTATTTTGGCTGGGAAATTCTGGGAATTGAAATTCACATGTTACCAAGGTTGGGAAACCCTGATTTAATATGTCTTGACTTCCTAACAAAAGCGGTTAAATCTAGCGACTCTGATGTAGGATCTGTAGCTTTTATAAACAAATGTTAAATGTTCTTTCTAAAGTTTTTATCTCAAGGACGAGGATATGCATAACAATCTGTATTAGCATTAGAGATGTCTTTTACATAAAAATATTGATTCAGATTAGTTATAAACATTATTCCGAAGCAGTTGGGTCTTCGTTGCAGTTTTATAGAAATGAACTTTTCTAAAAAATGTTTACTTCAGCTCTTCATCAGCATGCATACTATATTAAACTTTTTATTAACTTGTTAAATGTAATTTATTTCATAATATATCCATAGGATATGAAAATCAGAAGGTCACTTAGGGAACAATGTTATGAAACTTTATATAATTAAAGCTGTAAACATTCCTCTAACTTTAACAGGCAGTGTAATTTTCCATTCAAAAATGTCTCTGAATCAAATGATTAGTGAGTTATAATTATACTGTCTGATGAAACAATGGCTATTTCCTCAGTGTTACACAACACACAAAACTCCAAGCATTCCAGACAGGATTTATTAATTTATTATCATTAAAACAATGACTTCACCAGAATGTTTATAATGAATTTTATATAGACAATCTAGAACTATTCTGTAATAAAAAGTAATAGTTTAATCATATGTTATATACTTTTATTTTCTATGAAAAATTTGTATCATTTTTTACTGTGCAATTGTGACTTGATGTATCAATGCAGGAGCAATTGATTTATCTTATGTTGAATATGAATTCCTTTTCATCAATATTACAGTAATTCAAGTCCATAATAGATAAGATTCTTATAGGAAATATACTTTTGAATGCCACTGCCGAGTTAATAAGTTTTGAAGAACTGACTGCCACATATAACTTATGACAAAATAAACAATGGAAATCTACATACCAGCAATTATGCCAATTAAAGGGAAACAATAAGTGATTATGTGCCACCGTATATGTCTCATAGTGGACATACTATAATCCGCATTATAGTAGTGCAAATTCTATAAAAAAGATGGGACATTTATAGTAGATTTTATTTCATTCATTCATGCAGGCTTAGTTAGCAAAACTCATCATCAATATGTCTGGGAAATTCACATGTTCCAGAATAATATTTTTTGATACTGTGTGTATTAAGAATTTGAGCACATAGCAAGTAAAGTTCATTGGCATTTACAGGAATCATATAAGTAATACATATCAATAATCATAACTATTGTTTTTCAGGATGAACAGTGTTATACAGAGTGCAGAAAATAAAAAAAACCCAGTAATCCATAGAAATTAAAAATTTGAGATAAGGGAATAAAAACTATTAAATCTAGTTTATGAATATACTTTTCAATACTTTTCTGTCTTTGTAATTCATCCTTTTTTGCATCCATACATCACTTCATACATTGAGTTTCATTATTTATTTGTATAAATATTCTTTAAAATGTAAATATCTTTGACATATACCCAAACGTTGGGACTTATAAAATATAAATTTAACAATATCAAACTCAATATTTCCTGTGTGTAAAAAGAAAAGGAATACATGGTTCATTCACATATATATCATAGATACCAAAGTCTGTATGTTATCTTGTGTTTATTTTTAGATAATATTTCTGCTCATAGGGTTCATAAATTTTTTTTGCTGAACCTGCTATTTTCTACATGTTGAATTTTAGCACCAGTTAGTTCTATTCAGTTTTTGTGATAGAAGTCAATGTGCAACACATGAATAATGGCAGATTTGGGAGATATAGCAAATTTCTACTTATATCTTTAAAATCTTTTTTAGGAGAAGCAAGTGCTTCAACAATGTGGGACAACAATGCTTGGATTTTCTTTTATGACAACAGTACAGAGGGGGAACCTCCATTCTTAATACCAGACTTTATTCATGCCTTCCAGCCAAATGCAAAGCTTATTGTTATGCTTAGAGATCCTGTTGAAAGGTGAGCATCTAATATTTCTAAGATTTCAAATGTTTTCTGTTTTTACATATTTTAGTAATTAATAGTTCATTGAGTTCAGAACTATTTAAGATTAAAGAGTTTCAATTTTGCATACTCAGAGAGAATGCCAATTTCAAATAAATATCAGGTCTCCTGATTTGGTAAGAGAAATATTATGATTCCATTGTTCTCTGACACGCTAAGTGTGTGAGAGTGAATATCTATGTTTGTTTGTTTGTGTGTGGTGATGGGAAAATATTCTACCAGGCACATTTGTGTTTTTAAATAATATTTAAATAAATAATATTGTTTTAGATAAATAATACAATATTTGTGTTTTTCATCCCATCTAATACTACACCAGATTCATGCTTTATACATATAAATGGATATGGTAATAGCTGCAATGATGCTATTGCCCAGTTATGTGTATCACATGTACAATTCATGTAAAAAAGTGGTTGGCCTTCAGTTCTGTATTTGTGGCAGCCATCTGGACTTTTAAAAACTGTTCTCTAAAAACATCCCTGCACTTGAATGAAGGTGGTATTATCTATTGCTTTGTACTAATATTACTAAGCTATTAAGCTATTTTCCAAAGCACCTGAAGGCAGGACAAGAAAGCAACGGGTGGAAACTAATCAAGGAGAGAAGCAACCTAGAACTAAGGAGAAACTTCCTGACAGTGAGAACAATTAATCAGTGGAACAGCCTGCCTCCAGAAGCAGTAAATGCTCCAACACTGGAAGTTTTTAAGAATAGACTGGACAGCCATTTGTCCGAAATGGTGTAGGGTTTCCTGCCTGAGCAGGGGGTTGGACTAGATGACCTCCAAGGTCCCTTCCAACTTTACTAATATTACTATTACTATTACTAGTGTTAGGCATCTGTATTACTTTTTCTAGATTTCTTTTAAAGCTGGAAGTGATATATTTGATATAATTCTTTGTTTGCCATCAATATAACCACAAGTTGTCTTGCAATTATTTATGTGTATCTCAAATTAGAATTTGTAAACGTATCAATATTCTAATTTGAGATACACATGAATAAATAAGCAACTTTTTCAACTCCTGGATGGCTTAACCTCTCTGCTACTACAGCTGAAAAAAAATGCTATCAGAAATAACAAGTAGTTCAGAATATTAAATTTCATTTAATGAAAACTGGCATAAATAAAATTCCAACATGCAGTAATTGCTTTTTAAAAGTTAGTAGTCATTGCTTTTAAATGAATTATTCTTTATGCAAACATTATTTTACTAACTGCTGGGTAGACAAATAGTCTGCACATACAGTATGGAATAGTTTGCATTCAACATTTTGTATAGGCAAAAGTCTAATATAGTATGTTCACATGACTCACCCTCACCCATACTTTTCATATACATCCTTAAGGCAGCATCTGATCTAGGATAACTAATTTGAAAATCAGGTGATATGATTGGAATTTGTGCAATTTCAGACAGAATTGGATTATTCACTTGCTTTCACCCCCTTATTACCCATATGGGCCTAGAGATATTTGTGAAAATTACAGTAGTCGAAGATGGTATGCTGTTTAATGGGTTCTCTCTAGATTTTAATCTGTCTTTTAAAATGGACCGATGCTACAATTTGAATTACTCAGCCTTGGATAGTTTCAGACTAAAAGTACTTTCCTCTGGTTTAGGTTTCTAGTTTGCATGTTTATATGGCAAAATAACTCCTTTATGATTCAGTGAAGTATATATAATATGAACATATCTATTCAGTTCCAAGTCATTGGAGGAAACATTGTTTTTAAATTCTTTCCAAAATTGTCTAGCTATGAAGAATTGAAGAAAGTTATAAATGAAGGTAATATTAAATGGGTCATCACTAAGCTAATTGATTTGGTGGTACAGAAGGTGGAAATCCAAGAAGACTTCATCATTGCAGATGAAGCAATGTAGAATCAAGAAGTGGACACTTGCAGTATTACATAGATTAGGGGTCCCCAACACCCAGGCCACGACCCACTACTGGGCTGTGGCCTATTGAGAATTGGGCTGTGTGAGTGGGTGGCTGGAGTGTGCGTGCACGTGCAGCTCAACTTGTGCAAACGGTGGCTCAGTGGGCAGCCCAGTTCCCCTTTCCCCCCTAGCCGGACCACCAAGGCACAAAGGTTGGGGACAGCTGATATAGTTTATTAGAAAAGAATGATAAGGAAACAAAGAGACTAAGTAGAATGACTAGAATTATTGCATAGCAGCAATATAATGATTAACTCTTGAAGACTATTTTATTCAACTGCCATAAAAAAACTGGGGTAGGAATAATGATATGCTGGGAAAATGTTTGGAATAACTATTACGGTAATAAGGATTTTATTTTAGAGCAGGGGTGTCGAACTGCCAGCCCGCAGGCCGGACACGTCATCCGGAAGCTGCGCCTACCCTATTGCCGGCAATGGCAAAACCATCCCGATACGTTGCACGACTTCACGTGATGTCACCAGTTTGACATGTTTGTTTTAGAGCAACCAAGATGATCAAAGGCCTAGAGGCTAAAACATACGAAGAATGACTGTGGGGCTTGGGTTTGGCTAGTCTAAAGAAAAGAAGAAATAGGGGAGACATGATAGCAGTGTTCCAGTATCTGAGGGGTTGCCACAAGGCAGAGGGGATCAGGTTGTTCACCAGAGCACCAGAGAGAAGGACAAGAAACAATGTTTGGAAACTGGTCAAGGAGAGAAGCAATCTGGAATTAAGGAGAAGCTTCCTGATAGGACAATCAACCAGTGGAACAGCTTACCCCAGAAATCGTAGGCGCTCCATCACTGGAAATTTTTAAGAAGAAACTAGACAATCATCTGTCTGAAATGGTATAGGTTTTCCTGCCTGAGCAGGGAGCTGGTCTAGAAGACCTCCAAGGTCTCTTCTGGCTTCTATTCTATTCTATTCTATTCTATTCTATTCTATTCTATTCTATTCTATTCTATTCTTTTGATGTTTGGAAAATAAATTCCACTGTTGTTGGATGAATTGCAGTAGCTTGACAGTTTGTGTTAGTTTTGTCTAGAATGAGAATTACCTAATACTTTCAGTAAATCTGAAAGAAGCTATTTCCTTAGGATATCTGAGCCAAACAAAGTTCTACTGCGAAAAACAAAATTTATGATACAAATAATATCATTTGTTTCTTCCATGGGCACTAGCTGTTGATTTATTATTTCTATTTAACTAGATGTCATGATTTATAATCACAGTTCAATTGTTTATGTATTTTTTTCATTCATAGATTATATTCTGATTATCTCTACTTTGCAAGTGCTAATAAATCTGTAGAAGACTTCCATGAAAAAGTGGCTGAGTCATTGCAACTCTTTGAGAATTGTTTGATAGATTTCTCTTTGAGAGCCTGTGTGTACAACAACACCCTTAATAATGCTATGCCAGTATGTATATTTCATTTCAGATTTTATTAACTACTCTGAAGCCAAGTATTATGAGTGTCAGAATATATAAGAATCAAGTACTTTATAAAATTCAGTAACTGAAATTGCATGTGATGGTTGTTTAATAAAAATAACTGCACTTGGGGTGCTAGATTAGAGATCTTTTCTCCAACATCTGGTTGTTGAGAGTAATTTCTAAGAATACACATATTGTAAAGAACAAAATGTTGATTTAATTTGAGTGCTATTGATTTCTTTTCCCTTTTTTAAGTTCCCTCAAGAAGTTGGACATAAAAAAAAATGACACAAATAGAGTGAGAGGGAAGATTCTTGGGAGCTCATCTAAAATAGAAATAAATCCATCTGTTCTATGTCAGTTTGCACTGTAAATTATTTTAACCTTGTTTTTGTATAGCTCAATTAATTAAACAAATATTTTGGAAAGTTATATAATAACATAAATTCATGTGTTTCCTGTTGTTTATCCTCATTCCCCAACCTGACCCTTTTCCACATCCACCTGCCAGTTTATCCTCTGCTAATCACTTCCTAATCAATCATTTCATTTCCCCTTGCATCTCCCATCTCAGAATCTTCCCTACAATATGAATATAAATGTATCTGGAATAATTTACTACAGCTCTTTTCCCTCCCTCTCTCCCCCCTCTCTCTCTCTCAGGTAAGACTTCAGGTTGGTCTGTATGTTGCTTTCCTCCTTGACTGGCTGACTGTTTTCAATAAAGATCAAATATTAGTTCTCCGGTTAGAGGATCATGCATCTAATGTAAAATTAACTATGCACATAGTGTTCCAGTTTCTTGATTTAGGTATGAATTTTAATTAAGTATATCCATCATTGATTTATTGTGATTGTCTTGCATTTTCTAAGGCTTGTTGGCCATATTCCTTTCCTCTGTGCTATCTGTCTTCAGCACAGCTGTAGATAGAGTTAGCACCAAATACATTCATTTTGGGAAGGTATTGGAAGCTGTCATATTTCTACAGCTCAGAGCTTTAAATATAATATTTTAATTAGTTCATTTGCTATCTACTAGTCTATTCAATTCATGCAATCTGACTCTTATTTTGAACTGAATAGTGTTACCAGCTTTACTTTAACTTAGTCTTTAAATTTTCTTGAACTTTACTGTACATATAAAGCTCAAGGAAATTTAAATACTAAGTTAAAGTAAAGCTGATAACACTACTCAGTTCAAAATAATAGTCAGAATGCATATTTCAATATAAACCATTTCCAGTACCCTTCAGATACATTTTTCTTTGAGAGAAGAATTTGTAGGTAGATTTAAGAGAACATATAAAACAGCAGCAAAGGCTAAATACAAATGGTCTTCCACGAGTCAATGTGGATGGGAGCAATATGGGGTTTTTTCATAAAAGTTCACTTTGAGCTGTGGTGACGCAATGGTTAGAATACAGTATTGCAGGCTAATTCTGCTGACTGCCAGCCGATTGCTGGCAGTTCAGCAGTTCGATTCTCATCGTCTGAAGGTGGATTCAGCCTTCCATATATCCCAGGTGGGTAAAATGAGGATCCAGATTGTTGGTGGCAATATGCTGACTCTGTAAACTGCTTAGAAAGGGCTGTAAAGCACTGTGAAGCGGTATATTTAAAAAGTCTAAGTCTTTGAGGATAGAGATGCATGAATAATCCTCCTGAGCCATTGAATTGTAATGTATAATGTTACACATTAAAAGAAACATGTTAACTTGTCAAGCGCCACATCCACATGTAAAGGTTCAGTTAAATTGATTTATTGCTAAACATGTCTATGCAGAGGAATATTCTCAACTAATGGTTAGCATCTGCTTGGGGAAAGATAAGAGTTAATGGAATCTAAAGGGAGTTCACTTATGCCTATGTAGAGATTCTAGACTAATCTCTCTTTTAACTCTGCCCCCAAGTTCTGCCATTCCTTCTCTTACATAATTGTATTTAAGTAATTTTAATTACATTTAACTTTACTCATTTCTTTATCCTGGCCTCAACCCTTTTTAGAGTGTAGCTTTTGCCATATCAGTTATACCTGCCTATATTTGACATCCACTATCTTTTTACCTGATTTAAGGAGAAAAGATGTAGGTGTTACATCAAACAAAAAAAGCAAATGTCATTTATAGTTTCTGATTAAACCACCATGTGTAACATTCAAAGGCGTAGCTGTTTATTGAATGTTATACAACTTGGAAAATGCTTAGGAAAATGAATAAACTAAATTAGATATGATTATAAATATATTTTTATTGTAGGTGCTCTAAGCGAAAAACAAGAAGCTCTAATTACTAAAAGTCCTGCATCAAACACTAGAAGACCTGAAGATCGGAATCTAGGCCCTATGTTGCCTGTAACAAAAGAAATTCTGTGCGATTTTTATCAGCCTTTCAACAAAAAACTTGCTGAAGTTCTTTCTGATGAAGCTTTTTTATGGAAAAAGTCCTGATTTGACCATTTCAGAGCCACCACTGCAGTGCTTGGAGAGAAAAGATATATTTTTTAAAATTTTGTTTTTCAGATGTAAATAATTGCCATTGTGAAGTCACTAAATCTGCATTTTCATGTTTCTCTCACTTGCTATTATACAATATTCTTTTCCACACTGGAGCCCTTCAGGTGTGCTAAACTATGATCGTCAGAACTTGAGTCAGCATGGGAACTCCCTATTGAGAAATGCTGGAATATGAACTGGATTTCCAAAGTGGAATATAATGATTTTTGCCATTTTTTTTCTCAACAAAAGAACAGTGTACAGATAGGTTTGGTTGAAGCAATCTTAAGTCCTCTGGTTTTAAAATAATGGAATTACAATACAGAAATTAGCAGTATATACCTAAAATGCACATATGTTCTCACTTTTAAATATATCTTGCAATATTTGAAAACTGTTCAAAATGGCTTTTTAACCATTAAAAAATAATTAATTTTAATCTAGTGGTTTGATTTTTACTTTGACACACCATATTTACTTTAAATAAGGATGACCCCAAAATTAAAGAACTCTTCCCCAAAGAATATTAGACAATAAATACAGTAGCAACGAAATAACATTGCCTTCATTACAATATTCCCATAGTATATAGAACAATCGTCTCATTTCATAGGTAAAATATTAGGAATAAATTGCTTCTCCTCCAAGTAAATACAGTATTCTTCAGTAGGCAGACTGTGCAGTCACAATAATCCCATGAAATTTACCTAAAGTATTTAATCTGAAATATAATGAAGCAAACTTGTTTAATGGAATGTTTTATTTAAGTGGGCTCCAGGCACAATTATATTACTATTAGCAGCATACATCATTTTCTGAAGAATGTCCATTTTCAATCATTAAATCAAATAGTTTTGATGTGAATTTATACAAAATCACCAGATTAAAGCCAGAACATTCTGGATCAATTTACAGTAAAATAGAATAAAAATATGGGAGAATTTGTGTGTGGAAAGTGATAAAATGATGCCTTTCAGTTGCTTTATTTAAATAAGATAGCTCTTCTTATGTCTTTATATTGACATTAGGATATAATCTACCACGAGATAGAATGTGGAAGAGGCCCATAATATTTTTTAATGCTGTGAAGAACATTTTTAATGTGTTTTCATTACCTTTTTATTTATTTTTATTTTTTTTCCTGCTCCAGAAATATAAATAGAAATTACCTAAAGAAACTACATTAGGACTGTGTCCATCATTATGTCCAATAGCAGAGTTATTCTCCAGAAACTGAACAGAATGGAACCAAAGTTGATGTGTCAGGAAAAACTTTAAAAGAAAAATCAGGATTTAAAATGGAGCTGCAGTTGGCTTAGGATCCAAGAGAGCACTGTTTGTGTGGCAGTGGTTTATTTATTTATTCAATTTATATAGAACATCTAGTATAATCTTGGTACTTGACTGTTCCTTGATTTGCATGAACCACTAAAACAAGAGTGATAGAACACAATATCTTCTTCAAGATATATTTTATTCAGCTTTTCTTTTTTCCCGGTATCCTTTGTTCTGTTCCCCTATTTTGACCCTTTTAGTTACGTTTTTCACTTTCAAGTCCATAAGTTCAAATAATATGTCACAATATAGACACCTCGGGATCAATCTCATGGTGAAACAAGCTGATTAGAACATTTCTTTGCTTCAGACAACTAACTCTGGGATGCAAAGAGTTTCTTGTTTGATTCAGGACATTGAGGAATCAGCTGAAAGCAGCTGATCTGGGCCTTGCCTTACAATTACTTAAATGACACATGAAAACATTGACAGATTGCCCAGTCTGAGAAAGTGTGTGTGTGTGTGTGGGGGGGAAACAAATCTCTGGAAAAGAGCTTAGCATAAACTTAAAGGACAATGTGGACCATGAAATTACTAGACTAGATAGGCGAACAATACCCTCCTTCATATCCATAGTAAGTTCATTTGGCTTGTTTCAATTGCTATATTTTTCCAGCCTGTTTGGTATTTGTAGCCTGTTTTTGTAGTTTTTGGAAGTTCTAGTCTGGCTGATGATTACACCATTTGAATTAAATATAGTTAGGTTCTGTATTTTCATTTTAGCTTGAACTTTGATCTGAAGAAAGACTCTGTGCTCTGCTACTAATGGCCTGTTATAAATGCTCTGATCAAGGCTGCTGTTCCAAGGAAAAATATCTTAACTGCTGTTTCAGTGAACAGATTATAAAGAAAAGGTAGGCTCACACTGATTAGCTAGAGACATGTCATTACAATCTCTTGAACATGGGATAGCATAATAGCAGCATACATCCACTTCATTATTGTCTCTTTCTGTTGTGCTGATATAAACTTTCTTGCTATCTATTTTTTTTCCTGGTGTGGCATGTGAACAAACAGTCTTTCTGTCTCTTACAGATGTGAACATATCCTTTTTGATTTGCTGATATCAACTATCCATCCTCTCCCACTTTATCTATATCAGGTGCATAGTTCTTTTGAGCTCTCATTCTTCTAGTTCAGGGGTGTCAAACTAAATTTCATTGAGGGCCACATCAGCATTGCGGTTGTCCTGGGGTGTGGTCTACTGGGTGGGTGTGGACAGAGTGGGTGTGGCCTATTGGGTGGGCATGGCCAGCTCTACATCATTCACATCAAGGATGCCTGTGGGGGCCTGGGCAGGAGTGGGACAGATCTGAGAGTCTTTGGCAGAAGGGGGTGGGACCAGGGCAAGTGACAAGGCATGGTCCATTGGAGGAGCCTCACTACCTGCTGAAACCCTTCTGCCAGAGTCCATCAAGCCAGATATGTAAAGTAGGCGAGGGCAATTTGCTGGCCATTTCCAGGCAATGGTGCATTTCTTCATTCCTCACAAAGGGTGACACCTCCCCAGCATGCACCCAGGGGGTGAGGACGACACAGCAGGGGCTGGTTTCTCACTGTTTCCAGACAGCCTTGTGGAGCTAGCACTGAATGCATTTCAGCATAGATGGCCACCACAAAATTGTACATTGGCTCCTGGCCGGCCTGGGCCGGGGCCAAGGTAGTGGGGGCTGTTCCCTCACTGTTTCCAGGATGGCTTCACGGGGCACATGAAACCACTTCGCAGGCCACATCTGGTACCCGGGCCTTGTGTTTGACATGTCTGTTTTAGTTGTTAATATGCTGGAAACAAAAGACTGAAACAATAACTGGTTTCTGATTTCAGTATAGGTAGTCCTCAACTTACAACCACAATTGAGCCCAAAATTTCTGTTGCTAGGTGTTGTTAAGTGAGTTTTGCCCCATTTTATGACCTTACATGCCACACTTGTTAAGTGAATCACTGAAATTGTTAAGTTGATAACACAATTGTTAAGTGAATCTGGCTTCCCCATTGACTTTGGTTGTCAGAAGGTCACAAAAGGGGATCACATGACCCCGGGACACACTGCAACTGTCATAAATACGAGTCAATTGCCAAGGATCTGAATTTTGATCAAGTGACCATGGGGATGCTACAAAGGTTATAAGTGTGAAAAATGGTCATATGCCACTTTTTTCAGTGCCATTGTAACTTTGAATGGTCACTAAATGAACATTTGTAACTTGAGGACTGCCTGTAGTAAAAAATGATTCCCTCCTCCCCCCGATCAATTTGGAAGTTGTTCTGCTTTCAATATAGCAATATCAATTGCTAGGGATATTGTTTCCAATGTGAGTGCACTGGCATTATTATTAGACTGATACAACCAAATCCAATTACACTTTATGGTACAACTTAAGCATACTGTTCTAACTGAACCAATTTTATCATCTAACACTTGCTCATTGATTTGTGGGCTCTAAAACACAGGAGGCCCCAAAGACAGATGTCACTGGTTGCAGCTTGGAATAAAAGGAATTTTCTTGGGGGAAGTTATTTCATAAAGAAATTGCTCTGCTTACTAATTGAATAAGGAAGTGGTAATGAAACATATCTGGTAGCATTTTAGTACATTTAAATGACACCCAGTAAACAGCTCTTTTCTTGAGCTGTTTTTCACAGAATATATATTTATTTCTCAGTGTAATGGAGAATGTATCGAAGTAAAAATGATGCTCAGTTGCACCAGGTCTTCCTGCAACAATTCATACTGCCAAAATAATCACAAATTCCACCTATGTCAACAGCAAGGCAACTGAGAACATGTGAATAGGTGAACACATATACAGTATGCATTTGTGCAAACTCACATGCTCAGAATCCTCTATATGCTTTTTTTTAACTTATGCATTTTACTTAAATAAATGATTACATTCTGCTTATTTCCTTCACAGAAATAGTGATAAAGCCCATATTCCATAGAGGAATGGTGTTCTGGAAGGGATGAGTTAATTGTTCTGTCTATCCAAAAATTGATTGACAATAAAAATACAATAATAAAAATGCATAGCAAGGATGAAAACAATAGCAAAATATATATTTCTATCACCGATAAGGAAACTTCTGATATTTAAGTAATGGAGTTAATTGAGATTTTTCAAGTGAAAATGACTAAAGCTTAATCCTCCGAAAATGGTATGCTGAGATGTAAGGATTTTTTTTTCTCCTGCCAACAAAGAGCTGATTTTGCCACAGAGCTGATTCTTTGTGGCATGCTCCCCAGATTTGAATGGGAAAAACTAGGAATGACCCAAGATGACCCTTAGACAACTATGTACCTACTTTAGAAGAAGAATCTCAATGATCACCATTCTTGGCAGGAGCAGCTGGAAGATTGTGTCTCCATCTTTTCCTTTCAACTGTTTTTTTTTTTTAAGTGCACTTGGTTGTAAATGCACATTTTGAAGTTTACTTTTTCTTTTTGACTTTCATCTTTAACTGTTAATTGACTGGTTGAATGCTGATTTATTCTAACCCCTTGCTGGATATTAAAGTGAATGTTTTTCATATTTTTACTGCAGTGTTTTGGACTTGTGAGTCACTATCGCTTTTGCCAGATGAAAGTCAATGGTGAGAGGATTCTCCCCTGGGTAGTGAAAGTTATCTGATCTGATTGGATTTTTACTACAAAGGTTTTGTATTCTTTTGTATGTTTGTGAGCTCTGCTCTTATTTATTTTAACCTCTGATGGATACTTCCCCCTTTTCAGTTTTTATTGTGGGAAATACTATCTCAATTTTTCCTGCAGTCATTCTGTTATGAAATCTCTACTTCTCCTATCCTTGAGAGGAACTGTTTATGTATTGTTGTGAAAGCTCAGCTACAAGAGAGTTTGGGGCTATATTAAAAAGTAAACAACAATAGCTTAAGGATTTGAACATTGTATATCATATATTCCTTAATGATTTCCATAAAAAGAGTTGTAAAAGAAAGGCAAGAACCAGTTCAACTTAATATTAAAGCCCTTTGGGAAGCCTTTGAGAAAACAATTGTTTTTAACTTACAAGTTCAAACTGAAAATTTAGATAAAAAGTTTGACAAATTGACAACCGTTTTAAATCAACCCAAAGATGGCATTGAGATATAAATAACAGCAGCTAAACCAGTCCTTACAATTGGATGAATTGGAACCTAATTTGTTGCTGGCAGAGTCTAGTTTGAGAACTTCAGACTGGTTGGAAAAGGCTGAAAGGGCATGAATTCAAAAGTCTTAGAGATGACAGAATCAATGAGTGATGAACTGGACTTTCTTAAGAAATAGATGGAGATTGGGGAGTGAACTTATTATTATCCAATTTGAAAATAATGGTCAAGAGACCCTGCATTTAACTTGCAGAAAGATTCTTTGAACAACAAATGCTGCAGAAATATTTAGAACAGAGATTTATGACTTTGAGGAATGTGATGTAATTGTTGGTAAAGATTGCAGTAAAAACTTTTAAGGAATCAATTGAAGATATTTAATTCAGATCAGGGATAATTACTGAGGTGATTTATGGTAGATCAAAAACCATTGCCAACTTTTTATGAGTTAAATGCAATAATAGATTGTTAACAGAGGGCTTTGAAGTTTAATTTTGCTGCTGGCTTTACCTGTTAACTATTTTTATATAAATTATAGATTTGAACTCTGAGCCTATTTTACAAAGGGAGAAAACTATTATTCTTTAAATATATTTATCAGTATTCACCTGGGGGGGGGGATTATGTTTTTCTAATGCTGTTTTTATGCCTTGTTTAGCTTTGTTTTGTTTTTGTATTTTTTTCCCTCTTTTTGGGAGTTCGTGTTTTAACTTTGTGAATAAAAAATAAATAAATAAAATGATTAAAGACCATCCCCTTTTCATAAGGCCTTTATGGTAGTGATGGACTGCTGTAATTCAAAGGTTACCTTGTTCCCACATGCCTGAGAATATTCTTCTTGTTATTCTCAAGGCTAAGGAGATGGTGAAAACCCCCAGGGCATTACAATCTAGTTTGGCATTATCACCTCAAATGCAACAATTTTACAATAATCCTTTGCATCAAAATGATTTATTTTGTCAAGTTGTTGCCAGATCAAGCGTTACTCTCTCAGTATATAATATAATTATGAATTGCCTTTAAGTTTCACTCATTTCTTTTCAATTATAGGAATCAAGGGGAAAAAAAACAGAGTCCAAAGTAACTAAGAAAAAGATGGATTTTAAAAAAAATCAATTAACTTTTGTTTAGTCATAAGAATAGAGTAAGAAACACAGTTTCTACAAAGCCCTATAGATTACTGGTAGTTGGAAGAAAACTTACACTAGCCTTGTTCCAAGACAAACAGACTTTTACATTTAGGAAGAAAATAAGACATTATTGCCTGTTGATTCCAATATTCATGCATGTCTTTCTTCAACCTAAAAATCTTAATTTAAACAAAGAAGTTGCTTCAACTTTGCATCTGTCATCTTGCCAAGAATTAACAAGGTTTTCCAAGTATGCTAAAGGCATTTTGTATATAAAAAGCATTAAACTCTTTGCTAGAAACTAGAAAGCAGTTTTACTAAGATACCTCATGCAGATTGTCCATGGACATATGTTTAATGTTACCCTGATCCTAGTCCTCAAACAGGGCTTTCAGCCAGACCTTTGAAAATATCAGACTCAAGAGAGAGAAAGAGAGAGAGAGAGAAAAAGAGAAAGTTTACACTGTGCTGCCATCATCTGTCTACTATGGAGAATGTTGTTCTTGGTAATGAATGTACTTCTGATAATAAAAACTAAAACGTGCATTTTTTTTTCTGAAGCAATATAATGGAAAGAATATCATATTCATTTTGTACAAACTTTTTAAGTTACAGAAATCTGAACATTTTATTTCCATTTATCATTATATTACATGTATTTGATATTGCTACACGAACAATAGGAGAGACTTAGGAGAGAACAAGAATGAGACAGAGTAACCAAAGAAACTAGCCATAATTACTGCCAGGAGTACTGAAAATTACCATACAATGAATATGTGATTTATTTTAGTCTAAAAGGGGTGGTTCTCACAGATACTGAGATCTATGTACAGTGCAGCTGAAATTTCTCAAAGCATATTTTTAAAGAAGGGTGGGAAGCAGGAGAATGCGTGTATCTTTTTCTCAACCTTCCTAAGAAAATAAACTTTACTATACTTAGTACTGACAATGATGACCAAGTTTCTTAAACCCATCTCAAAAGACCTCTGCATGTTTTCTCTTCACCTGGTCCTGACAATCCTTTCAGCCTCTTAATTGGAGTCAAACAGACACCCACAAAGTTATTCTTTCAATGTTGGAAAAGGGTGGAAGTTGTATAGTGTCAATTCTGAATCATGGGGAAAGACAATAAGAACCAAATTCATCACTGCTTCTTGAGTGTCTCATATGATGTATGAGGCCCAGTCAAATTTCTCCTTGTAATTCTAAACTCTGCTTAATTATCATTTCAAAGTTTTGAGTGTTTTGAGTTGATAGTTGTATCAGATTCAAGGAAATCTTTGTGAAAAGCCTCTGCATCCCCAAAAACTGTTAACCAGAAGGTTTCCTGCCAAAAAAGAAATTTTGTGATAATATTTCAGGGAGCAATGCTTTGTTTCTAGGTCAAAATGATGATCCCACTTTCTCTTAGATGCATGTTGCTATGCAGAAATTTCTTACTTTCTTTCTTGTAGCATAATGACAATTGCTGGCAATTTTCAGCTCACAAAGCTTTCTCTTTTGCTGTCAGCATGTAAGAAATTCATCTTGCACAAACCTTCTGATTTTAAAGAAGAAGAATATGATCCACATTTCCAGTGAAATACCAAGACTGTCACCTTTGAGTGTGTCTGCCAATGGTCTTTAACCACTCCGTCCATCTTTCTTGTCTGAAATTCAACAATTGATATCACAGATTGTCCACTTCATTCTTGATCACACATATTTTCTCCCAGTTTACCATTTTTACATCTTTTAACACAGTTATGCATAGTAGTCATACCAAAATAGTGAACAAACCTGCAGTTGGTGGTAAATTTCAATTTGAAAGAACTTGTTCGGCAGTCAAAATTCAAATAATTAAATATCCAGACAAGTACTCACTGTAAGCTTCCATTTCATGAACAGTAGCAAACAAAATCTGGTGTACTGGTTCAATTGCTGGCCTAGAAACCCAGCAATTGAACCAGTACACCAGAAACCTCTCTCTTAGGTATGAAAGCTGGCTGGGTGACTTGGGACCTATCACTCTCTTGACCCAACTCACTTCACAGGGCTATTTTTATGGGGAACATAGAAGTGGGAAAGACTATTATGTAAGTTTATTTATTTATTTAATTTAATTTATATGCCGCCCAATCCCAAAGGACTCAGGTTTACTGCCTTGAGTTATTGATATAGTAATAAAAACAGGATAAAAATATAATAAATAATCAAACATAACCTTTTCTCTCAACAAGTTCCACTTGCAATAGAATGTAGTGGACCAGATTCTCAGGAGGTGCATTCCTGAGACAATGCAATTCATATGGTTTGTGTGAGAGAAAGAGGATGAAGACAATCCCTCCCCAATAGTTATTTGAATAAAAAGTGTAGATAACAGACTATTTGGCAAGATTCTGTCTATAGGCATGAAGCAATAAAGAAATCTGCTTAGAAGAGTCACTATGTGACCTTACTGTTTTTTGAGCCTGACACTGCTAACTGAAATGAAAAAACAAGTGGCTGAACAACTAATCAAAGGATCTAATGCAGGGGTGTCAAACTTGCAATGTCATGTGATATATCATGACGTATCGCAGCTTTTTTTCCATTGCCAACAATGGGTTGGGCGCAGTTTTGTCATGACGCATCCGGCCCGTGGGCTGGCAGTTTGACACCCCTGATCTAATGGATCAGTACTGCCATCTGTTGATGTCTTTTAACAAAGGAAGCATT
Organism: Crotalus tigris; assembly: GCF_016545835.1. Classification (NCBI taxonomy): domain Eukaryota; kingdom Metazoa; phylum Chordata; class Lepidosauria; order Squamata; family Viperidae; genus Crotalus; species Crotalus tigris. Next base: position 5,261,099 of record NW_024096460.1, on the reverse strand, counting down.
GCTGTTCATTCAACCCTTATAATGTATACTGGCCCTTTTGAATGAAGAAATTTTAAAAGAAAAGCACCAAAACTTTTCTTATTTAAGGGTGATAGATTTACTGTAGATACCAAATGGAACACTCTATGGAAAATAAGAGTAGAAGAAAATGTATCTATTGGATTTGGTTTAGATATAAAATAGATACAAACAAATACAGAGGAAAAACTGACTCAAAGATCATTTGATTCTGCATTTTAACTTTTAGAAGTGGTACATTTCTGATTTTTAAGGGATGAGAAAAGCAATACAGTCTAAAGTTGGAAAAGCTATACAGTGTAAAGTTGCTGGTACTGCAGCCACCACTGTCACTTCTAGTCAGTACATTTAAAGACTGTAAACGGCAGGTAAAGGAGGAGGTTAATTTGAAATCTGTGACAGAAGATATCTGCATAATATTTGTTTCTGTTTGGAAGTGAATATTATGCATAGTTAGATTTGGGCCAACCATGTTGTGAGCTCAGGTATGGGTTTAAAGGTTTCCAGTTATATTGGTTTTAAAGATATTTTTAATTCAGTTACTTTAATTCAACTCAGTACACAATTGAACAACTAAGGATTTTATTTATTTTATTCCTACAATTTATATTCTGATTTTTGCCTCATAAATTGTTTAAGGAAGCTATCTGCAATAGCTGCCTGAGATTAATTGTGATTAAGGACATAGACAACATTACATTGAATAATAAATATTTAACCCTATCTTTAGAAGAGGATATTTATAGCTCAGGGCTATGCCGATCTTAGTGTTCTCTGAGCTTGTTTGTTTTCTTGCAGATGTTTCATTACCAAACTAGATAATATCAGTGCTAGAAGGGAGTGGGATTTCTCTAATTTTATATTCTAGTGGCATGCCCTATCAGTGTTGGTGGGAGTGGCCTTGGTCGTTCCTTGATTAGATTGTTGTTTACTGTTAGCTTGTTTGTCTGAGATGGTGGTTTCTTCTTTGGGATATTGTTTAATTCTTTCTTGGCTGTTGATCAAGTGTTGATCTGGGTGTTGATTGCTGGTGAGGAGGTGTTTAGTCTCCCCCCCCCATTTGGCTTTTTGATTTTCTCTTTTGAGTAGAATCTAGATGTTCTTTATCTGTATGTGCCTGTTGATGGCCAATTTGTCTGAATGCCAGGCTTCCACAAATTGTCCAGCATTTTTCGACCCTACTTTTTATCCTAACCTTACTTTTTAAAAACAAAAACATAATAAGAATGCTAGCAATTGCTAGGAATTAAGTTATCTCTCTGAAATAGATATGAAAAATCCTTTGGAATACTTTTATTAGAAAATTGCAAACCTATGAGATTTTGACCTCTCCTCTCCTCTCCTCTCCTCTCCTCTAATAAAATTACAGATTGAAATATTATAATATTGTTTAAAAGCCTAAGTGGCTTCAAAACAAAGCTATCATATCAAAGCTGAAGATAGTATTGTAACTCTTAGAGTTTATCAAGTATAGATGTCAAAGCTAGAGAGCTACTGTACTTTAACAAACTATAAATATCAAGCCCTTTCTGCTTTGCAATCTATTTTTTGTTATTCCTGCCCAGCTCTTTTTGGCTTTTTCTGAACTTTGGATTGCCTCCTTTTTCTGGGATCAGTTATTACAAAATAAAATACAATCAAAGTAAATCCAGCAGTAATACAGAAAGCCACAAAAAACATGTTCACGGAACTAAACCCTGCCATGTTAAAATCAGATGAAACGTTATGCAAAAATGATATTGCTTGATTATGATTTTCTAGAAGCTTGTAAAATAAAATTAAGTTTTTGTCAAGTTGCAATTACATAAGGAGTAGCCATCAACTAGGTCAAATTCTCAGAGAAAGCTTTTCCTTTTTTTTGTTACAACCTTCTTCAGAAATCCATGACCCATGCCTGATTTTACTTGATAGCCTCTGATTTTGTACAGCAACAGAAAGCATAAATTGTCTTTGATAGGTACAAGCCCTTTTCTGCCCAGTGTACTGGTGGGCTCATTTTGCCAACAATTATTTATGACCTTTTGTATTCTTATTTTTATCCCACCTTTATTATTTTATAAATAACTCAAGGAGGTGAATATACCTACTACTCTTTCCTCCTCCTATTTACCCTATTACAACAGGGCTTTGAGGTGTGTTGAGCTGAGAGAGAATGACTGGCTCAAGTCACCTAGCTGGCTTTCATACCTGAGGCAGGACTAGAACTCACTCTCCTGGTTTCTATTCGAGGCTCTTAACCCTTAGGCCAGGGGTAGGCAACCTTGGCTCTTTTATGACTTGTGGACTTCAACTCCCAGAATTCCTGAGCCAGGTGGCTCAGGAATTCTGGGAGTTGAAGTCCACGAGTCATAAAAGAGCCAAGGTTGCCTACCCCTGCCTTAGGCCAAACATGATCTAAAGTGGGAGTAGAATTAATGATCTCCCCTTTATCTGAGGTCAATTAACTACATTTCCAAAATGTTTATTGAATGTGATTTTTACTAGCCATAGGCCAGTAGTAACAGTTATTTTCGACAGTAACAAGCCCCTTTTATACATTAGCATTTAATGAAATAATTGCCTTGTTGCCCTGATATATCAACATAACAGTGTTTAAAATGGTTCATACAGAATATAACAGTGCAGGGTTAATAAAGTGTTAAAGGCCATTGGGATCCTGCAGCATACAAGTTCAAAAATCGGGTGCAGGGGAGGGGGGAGTGAGAAAGAAAGAGAGACTTTTATGAAGTGATGACGTTGGATTATTTTGGGGAATAGGGAACAGTGTTATTTTTGATAGGACTGTGGCGTGACCACTAACTTAGTTCTGATGAAAATGTACAAATTAAGTGCAAAAGTAAAAAAAAAATGACAACGGTGCTTTTTGACAGCTTATTTAGTTTCGACATTTGCTATTTAGATTTTTACCTGACGTTTGTTTGTTTGTTAGACTTAAAGTTGCCCAACTCCAGGACAACTTTACCTCAAAAGAATAGAAAGCAATAATAAACAAGGAAATTACAGACTATACGTCCAGCATAAATTTCACACATTGTAGATATCACAGCCACAGAGGCTCAACAGTTACCTTATTCCAGAGCCTGGAAGAAGAGTCAGAATTTAAGGACTTCTGGAATACTGTTAATGTATGAGCCGTATACATTGCTCTCATTGTTTCTGCTCAGTACGCCAGATCAAGCAATGAAAGGCAAACTTCTACCAAACTGTAGGGATCTTGTTGATCCCAAAAGATCCCCAAAGATGTGACTTTTCTATGCCTGCCTGTGGAATAGCATTTCTCTGGAAAGCCAACCCCAGACTTGGTTTCCTCAGTCATCTGGGACACAAGGAATGTGTTGGCCTTATGGGGTAAACTCCATAGGAATCACAACCAGATGAGCTAATTTTATTTTATTGTAACACTATAATGGCAGAATATTTTAAGTCTGAAAGTACAGTTCTCTCCCCCATCTCCTTCCCCCCCTGAGAAACTAGGCAGGGTCCCTTCTGAGTCTCTTGCCTTGCCCACTCTCCAACTGTGAGCTATGCAGTCTCTTATTTAATTATTCCCTGAGTGATTCATTTCCTGCATGGCTATGATAAATAAAACTCTCTCTAAATCTCTCTTTTTCTAAAGGATTTGTTCAATAAAATTGGAAGAGTTTCCCTCCCAATTCTGTAAAAAATAACAATGTCATTTGGATTGCAGAGTCCTGCTGTTTTTGGTTGAGCCAACATATGTTTCAAAGACAAAAATATTCAAAGGTATTTTGCTGAGTCTAACTTCATTATATAACACTAGAGGGCGTTCATGCTACATTTTGTATCAATACCACTCAACGGGAAACACTGCTTTTTAAATCCAGAGGAGTTGGAGTTTTAATTTAATTAAATTTAGCTGAAGAATTAATTAAAGGCAATGCATTTCAAGTACAAAAGCATTCAGATACAAAGCACTAAATACTCTCCACTAGATGTTCTCCATTTTAGGTCTGAATGTGTGATTGACAAATGGAGAGACTGTATCTGCAGTTATATTGCTGGCATATTTTGCTATTCAATTTAAGTTTCCAAAACTGTTGTCCTAGCCCACCCTTTCTCTGGATATGGCACACAATTGCCCTTGGGTTACACATTGGCTACAGAAGGAAACTGATGGAAACCCAGGCAGGCCTCAGTGTGTTCCTCGTTGCCAAAGTAGCAGTTGCCATGGTAAATGTTAAACACATGTTAGTGATGGTATCATAAAGCTCTATGGCATTACACAGTCTCATAAAACAAGTGGAACCAGGGCTTTTCATTGCTACAATTTTATCAGATTCAGAGAGCAGCTACTAGGATTCACTTAAAAGAACTAAATGCTGCAGGTACAATGTGCCTTTTAAAAGTCTTTGAAAGGAAGGGAATGAATATTTATTTTACAGGAGATTAATTGTGCACATAGATTGCTGTTGTGAAAGCAACAAACAAGGAGGTATCCTCAGTGGGTTGGGATGCTGTTGGATTGCTGTTTATTATAAAGGCAATTTCAAAGCTATGAATAAGTCACTGGGATGAGATGTAAAAACAAACTTGCTTTAGTCTTCTAGAATGCCTTTTCCTTGCCCTGTGGCTTAAAGCAGGGGTCTCCAACCTATGGGCCGCAGGACAAACTGGCCAGTGTGAGCACACATGTACGCAAACACCCCCCCACTCGTGCTACTGCCCGTGGACTAGTTTGTGCATGAGCGTGGGGATAGCGGTGGTGACTAGCGCCTGCGTGACTGTGCAAATGGGGTTGCTAGTACGCCTGTTTGTGCATGCACGTGGGGACTAGCCTGTTTGTGCAAGTGCTAGCGGCGATGGCTAGCACCTGCACCCATGAACAAATGGGGCCACTAGCACCGTGTGGGTTTCACAGCCTGCTTGTGCATGCGTGAGGGGCTAGCGGCAGCATGTGTGTACATGTACGCGCGCAAATTTCCAGCTGCTTCCTTTCCCTCCAGGCCGCCAGCATGAAAAGGTTGGTAATCTCTGGCTTAAAGTAAGATTTATCATAGGAAAGATTTGGCTGAGTTCTTCTTGCAGTATTATTGCTGTTAGACCTGTCACAGTTGAGAATAAGCAACAATTGGTTATTTGCTTACATTTTCTTGGAAAAAGGAAACTCAGAATGGATGCCTTGCTTAGTGCCCAGGGCTTTTTTTTCTCATAGAACGCCCAGAACGGAGTTCCGGCACCTTTTTTGGATGGAACCTTGTAGGGTAGGCAAGGCGGGTTGTATGACATGTGTGAGTTCCGGCACCTTTTTTTTTTTTTTTTTTAGAAAAAAAGCACTGTTAGTGCCTATCCTGTTATTGAGAGATTCAGTCTGAGTTTTTCCAGATTCTAGCTGTTCGCAGATACTACTGTATAATAGTGAAAACATTATCTGTTTCAACTATAGCAGAGTTTAAACTTCCAACGCTTTTGTCTTGATTTAAATTGCCAGTCATTCAACTTGTCTTACCTAAAACTCTGCATTAAAGGCAACCTACATAAAAAAGTCACATAGTTTAAAGCCCTTCTTAAGAACCATATGGATTCCAGACATCTATTATTAAAGTTTGACTATGTATTATATTAATTTTTACAAGAACCATTTAGCTAATTATGGTGTGTTATTACTACTTGGTTCAGTTCAAATCAAATCCAACCTTTATTACAGCCTTTGGGCCAGAAACCACAATAATAGAATACATAGGCCTGTAATTATTAATCAAACTTTTAAAAAGCAATAAAATTACTTAAAACACATTATTATAGTAACTGTAACACAAATCAATTCAACTGCAGGTAGGAAGTCTAGAACAAATGTTAGCACAAAAACTAAAAAGATATATCAGGGTCCTGATCAGATAGAAGCAGGGGATATTTATCCCATTTTAGAGAACATGATAGATTGATAGATAAGATAGTTCTTTAAAACAGAATAAATATATACAGTATCTTCCTTGATCCTCTAGATAAAGCAATAAATGAGCAATTCAATTCAATACTCTGCACTGACTTGACCATACAATAGAGGAAACTTCTGGAGGAAACATGTTTGTATTAAACTCCTGTGTTTAATTACAATAAGATGAATTAAATCACCTAGCTGAGTTGAACTATTAAATTGTTCTCATGCAAGATCAACAGCAATTCAGGGAAATATCCATATTCACCCACTGTTAACATATCCATATTGACTATTGATGTTTGAGTCTGATCTTAGGGAAGTCTTATTTCTTGACTTGATGGATAGTTAGTTGATAGTGCCAGTAAGGAAAAGTCTATTATCTTGGGGAAGAAATGGGACAAGAGTGATAGCAAAACTGTTCTGAGATTCATGTAAACCAATGTTTCTTAAACTATGGTCCTAGGACTTCTGGTGTCCACAAAATCATCACCTCTGTTGAAGAATAATACAATATTAGAATCCCATCAAACTATCATGAGAAATGGTAGTGGCAACAAATGTGTCAGTTTTAGTTTTTAGTACAGTAAATGTTGATAAATAGAACCCAAAGAAACAAAAGCTATTTTGGGGACCTCCATAATTTTTAAATGTGGGTTCTGAGAGGAAAAAAAAGGTAAAGAAACATGGATACAGGGCATTATAACCTGGATGTTGGTGTTTAAGTAATATTCAGATATAATTTTAGCCATTTATTTGTAAGTGTTTTATTTTATGCATTGCTTTTATCTACCATGCTATTTTTTTTTGTTAACAGCTAATGGTGAAAACAAAACAATTATTTCTTACAAGATAAAAAGCAAAATGTAATTACAGAAAAGGAGGTTAATTGTTAATTGCTTTCGGCAAGTACAAGAATAGCTTAGTCATTATTAATAGAAATGAAATTTGTTTTAGCATGGACTACAAGCAAGCAGGCATACGTTGAATAATTGATTCTAGTGAGAAATCACCCTGATAAACATTTTGTACAAACCTATGAGCTCCTTTCAGACTAATGACCATCAGAGTGGGTGCCTCTTCCTGCTTTCCTGAACTCATAAAGCCAAGGTTTGAGCATCATGTGTTCTCTGGAGCCTCTCCAAAGGGTGCTCCAGTAGAATAGGAAAACATTACATGAATGGGGAGCAATCACGTTCACTACATTTAATCACAATATAATTTATTTATTTATGAGACTTATATACCGCTTTAAGTGCAAGCACTCTCTAAGCGGTGTGCACCAGTAAACAATGTATGTATATATTTACATTGCCCCAACAATCTGGGTCCAATCACAATATAATTAAATTTAAGTCTAAAGTAATATATATTTGGCTTCCAGGACACACTTTTTGACCTGCTCTCTGCCAGTTTTTGGGTTGTGCCCTTAATCTTCTACTCAAACCCAAGTATAACACCTATCCCAAGATAAAGTTAGTTGAGTATTTAAAAAAATGCCTAGTATGAATGGCTGTAAAGATGACAGCACACAACTAAGCAACTTTAGAATAAATTAAAGAACCCATGTCACATTGGGTCATTGTTTCAGAGATATTTCCTTACTAAACAGAGGAACAGAATGACCGCAGTGGAAGTGGCAGTGGTTTCCATCTTCCTGCAGGCTTCCCCACTGACTTTCATTGTGGGATGCTGGCAGGAAACAACAGAAATCTTCCTTCCCTCCTTCCTTCCTTCCTTCCTTCCTTCCTTCCTTCCTTCCTTCCTTCCTTCCTTCCTTCCTTCCTTCCTTCCTATACTCCCTCTCTCTCTTCTTCAGAGAATAGGAACACATGACAGCGAAGACAGACTTTGGTCATGGCACCAACGTCGGCAAAAATATTACATAAAGTCATGCATTTTGCTCTTGAGATCTTGTTGTTAAAAGTAGGTATTGTTGTGTTAAAAAAATCTCTCAGAGTAATTAGTGTTGCAATATATTCTCAAGCTGATCTTTCCTTTTGCTTTCCATCTTTTCTTGTCTCTTCATTCTATACCTTAATAGGAATGTGGTGGCTCATGAGGTTAGAATGCTAGGATGATGATCAGTAGCCTTACATTCAGGGCCCATTGCTGCCACAGAGTTGGGATGAGTTCCTGCCATATGCTCCAGCTTCTGCTGACTCAGCAATTCAAAAGTGGGTGACTGCAGGAGATAAATGGGCACCATTTCACAGGGAAGTAGAAGGAAACCCCAACTGGGCATCCCCTGGGGAATTGTGATGTCACCGGCAAATCCTTTCCCCATGGAAGTACAATGCTTCCGACATGGTCATATTAGTATTCTATAACTTTCCTCGTGTTTTTGGAGTCATCATTATCTGTTTCTTCATTTCTCCCCCTCATTGCCACATCCTAACAGCATTTGGTGCCATCTCTTGCCATCATTGAGAGTTGGTGTCTCCTCTCTCTTTCCATTGGCATAATCATGCTGACAATATTTTATTTTATTTTATTATACTTCTTTTTAAATCACAATCTTGTATGTTGCTGTTCTCACCTCAGAATATTTTAGAACCTCTGCAGATTTCCCCCTGAGTTGCAGGAAGCTATCAGAGTTAGTTCTAAAATAGCATCATGTGACTACCTGAAGTCTGAGTCAAAATTGGCTTACCTCAGGGGTAGGCAACCTCAGCTCTTTGATGACTCATGGACTTCAACTTCAACTATGCTGACTCAGGAATTCTGGGAGTTGAAGTCCATGAGTCATCAAAGAGCTGAGGTTGCCTACCCCTGGCCTACCTGATCTTTGATGGCCAAATGAGGGGCCAGTCTACCTGTAGACAGAGACAGCTATGACTTTGAAAGGAAACCTATGGCCTATTTCAGATGAACCATTCAGGGTAAGAAGTGGTTGAAAAATGAAACGGGATGGGCAAGGACTAAAGTATAGTGGCTAATGTATAAGTTAACTTATAGAGAGATACAACTTTTACTGGATCTGCAGCCACAGCAGATCACCTGGTGACTTTTAGCCCAGCCTACCTCACAGGTTGTTGTGAAGACATATTGGAGGATGGAGCACTATGTGCCTTGAATTCCTGAACAAAGATGTGATATAGATACATGTGCATGTTTATGTGACAGAGAAGGGATGTGTAAAGCAATAAAAATATTCAGGCCTTTCTTCTTGCATCTTAAAGTTGTTGTTTTTTAAAGAGCCAATGATGAGCCAATTCCTTGCTGCTGGGTGGGGGAAGCAGCAACGAATTGCAAAATTGCCACAGAATGTTCAGAATGGCCACCAGGTGACCATAGCAGCAGACCCAACCATTTGCACCAACCTGAAGTAGCCAACTTTTCCAAATTTTATTCCTGCAGGAGTCATGGGTCCTGGATATGGGATACATTCTGTACACAAGTCCATTTGAGGTACCTTGGTTAAATAATTGATGCCCTCTGATACATCATTTTGCTCAATGGTAATGTCAGTGAGAGTTCAGTGGTGTTTTTAGTCATCTGTGCACAGCTCTTGCAACACCACAAGTTCTGTGGTGGGGATGGATCCATTTTGGACATTCACTTGAAATAAGTTATAGGTTTCTTTTCAGAGTCATACAGTATGAAGCATGCCTCCCATGCTACAGAAGATCCCAGGCGTGGAAGGCCATTGCTTCATTGACTGTGGTCCTTAGCTACTCCAAGGAGACATCAATCCTGCATAAATCAGTAGATAAATTATCAAAATGGGTTGTGAAAAAAGAAGTCTGCATCGTATCTCTGGGAGGGGGAAAAATAGCCCTCCCCAGTTTAAGCAGTCTGTGCATTATAAAGTACTGTGCATTAAAGAGAGAAGTACTGTGCATTATAAAGAGAATTGTTTACCACAAGAGGGCATGAAACGTTCAGGAATGTAATATGAAAAAAGAAAGGTGTAGGAGAAATAGTGTATGTTCTTGCAACAAATTGGCTTTAATTTAGCATGAGATTTCACACCATCAGCCTACATTAACAGTTTTTCTTCAAAGCACAGAAACAGTGCAGTTATTCTTCTCTTCTGTCTGGGTGATCTTTTTCTTAGTTTAAGAAGTTTCATAATAAATGGTATTATGTTTATAACATGCCCAAGGAATTAAATTATAAATTATAGATACAGAGGCCTAAGGTTGCAGGAAAAATAAAGACTGATTATTCCTAAGAGAGATTCACTGACTTCTTAGACCTATTTCGTCCCGATATGTTCCTTTATTTTCCCCCAAGGCTCAACAGAGTAACCATATTCATTAGATTTTCTCATTTCATTATCCCCTAAGCCTCCAGTTTCCCTCTTCTTATAAAAAACATTCTGCAGACAAATCTGTAACTAATAAGCAAAATACACCCACGCTGTAAAATTGCAGGCTTATAAAATCGGACTCCCAAGTAGTCTGGAACACAGGTATTAATAAACTCTTTGAACCCAGGAATTGCAGAATTAAAAAACCCAAGGATCTTTTACTGAGCCAGATTTTTTTCCATACCATATATGTCCATTCCCTCTCCTTTCTTTTCATACAGACAAAAGTCATATAGGACCTTTCCCACTACTGGGTGAAAGAACTATTCATTAGGGCTTTGCAAAACTTTGAAGGGATGCTTTGCTTTGAAAAATCTGCTTTGTTCCCAAGACCATGCTCCCTCCTTGCATTTCGAGTTGCTTCAGGATCCTCCTCATGTTCATTCCCAGAGTGGTCCTTCATGTATAGCAGAATATTTATTTGGAAAGTGTTATAGAGCTGGTTAGAGGAAGCTTGAATAGTGGTCGCCCAGGCCAAGTATCTGCAACAAGCTAACAAAAATCAGAGGCACTCTAGCTACCTCCTGCCAAGGCTTACAGGCTGGTTCAATTTCATCCAGACAGAGCAAGGCAGGTTAAAACCAGGTGGTTTGGTAGAGGAATCACTAATGGTCAGGCCACAAGAAGGTATCTTGGACCATTCCTCTCTCCAGGCATTCTCAGGGTTAAACTTGCTAGATGTTGAGTAAATAGCTGTTTTCCATGCTGGCCTACAGGATTTCAATCTTGTGATGGACTGTGCATTGTGCTGGTGAATAGGAAGAGCCTTGTTATACAGCGTCCTTGAACGTAGTCGAACAAAAGCTTGTTGTCTTCTAATGTGGGGGCCGTATAATATTGCTAAGTACTGGTAACCAGTGCACAGGATTGGGATGCTGTGTGCCAGAGATGTTATGCATTGTCTGGCAGAATTGGCCATTGGCCATTTGGATATGGATGCTATTAAGGGCAGAAAACATCCTGCAGCCAAGAAGGCTCCACACACGTTTGCACTACTCAAGTGACACTGAGGACACAGGTAAACCTCCAAATGGCCCCAGACTCTCTAAAAGAATGCAAATTTATTTATTTATTTATGAGACTTATATACCGCTTTAAGTGCAAGCACTCTCTAAGCGATGTACACCAGTAAGCAATGTATATATATATATTTACATTGCCCCCAACAATCTGGGTCCTCATTTTACCTACCTCAGAAGGATGGAAGGCTGAGTCAACCTTGAGCCGGTGAGATTTGAACCGCTGACCTGCTGAACACAGTCAGCTAAAGTGGCCTGCAGTACTGCACTCTAACTGCTGTGCCACCTCGGCTCTTCAGCTGTTTGCAAACAATATAAATCCTTCCACTCCCCACTATCTAGTCAGAGCTGAAGAAGCTTCTTAGATGAGAAGCGAAACGTCTTCAAAGAAAGACAAGAAAGTCCAGTTGCCTCCTGAAAAAGCACCTTTGGGATGCTGTTAAGCCACATGCTGGTACAATAGCTGACGCTATTGTTCGGAGGGTGTTAGCATCAGCACCCCAAGATGTTCCAGCCAGTCTGTTCACTAAATTGCAGCTTTTCAATTTTGCAGAAGATAGCTGAATTGCCTGGATAACTAAATTGGACATCCAGTTATGAGGACACTACCATATTCCTGTAGAAGTTGTATATAATTATATGGATTGAGTGTATGCTTACTTCTCTTCTGCCAAGTTCTGATCACAGACTAAATTAATAAATAATAAACAGGCCAATCAGTGTCTATTCACCATTTGACAACTAACTGGGGAGCTGAGGGTATGAAAGGACACTTCACCAAAAGTTGGGAGAAAGAAAGTATCACAAAAAGATTGGCCACACTTTGAAAATCTTTATCGCTGAGGTTTGGAGTAGGTGTTCAGGTATATGTATATGATGCAGTACCCTGTCCTTTCAATAGTATCTTCTTAGTAACTGAAGTGGAAAGACATGCCTGAATCTTTCCAAAACATATTGCTGGTTGGGTGACAAAAAAGAAGATATAAATCTGTTGTTGAATGGTGTCAGAATAAGAATGAAACATCAGTATGCCTAATGAAGCTGTCTCATTCATGTCTGCAATCAAGATGATGGTGACATCATGGAAATGAGGGAAGAAATCCAAGTTGTCAAACTTGGCTGGATTTCCATTAGGTTGGAACGAATGAAGTAACCATGGTAGGCATGCATCACATGAGGCAACAAGCAGATTTCTTCTAAAGTTTATGGGGAGAAACTTCAGAGCAATTTGACGTGGAACTTATTGCAGTGTATTTGGCCTGATGTTTTTTTAGCACAATTTGAGTTGTAGCTATTTCTTAAATGACTAGTTAAAATACAATCCATTGGAACTGCATAATGATAGACAGCACAAATAGCTAAAAGAAAATTAAAATTGATTGCCAACCTCCCACAGCCACCTTTTTCCTAGTAGCCAGACCTATGAAAACTGAAGACAAATATATATGTACATTTTTGAATGAAAAACTTCTAGATAAGGTGACAGCTAAAGAGGACAACTTATTGGCAGAATCATTTATTTATTTTATTTAAATAAAAAATAGATTTATAAAAACTACTGTACTCTGCACAGATTCTGGGGGCATACAATACAAATTTAGAAATAAATTGATAAATAAATAACATGACATGACACATAACTAAACATTAAAGAGGAAAAAGTCATAACCAATTCAAACTTCATACCAAATGACACAACTATTCCAGAGTTTGTAGGGGGGAAAAAAACTCTCAGGTTTAAAAAGATTGTCTAAACATTTGTAGAGTCATTAAGAGGAAAGGAAATCCTTTAGCTATTTGCTTTCTAGCTGTAATACTGTTATGTTTGGAAGGACATCTCTGGACGCTGTGGGAGATTTCACCTCAAATTTTCCCACCCCTCATAAAATTTCTTTCTGCCTTCTCATTTTTTGTAAGGCAAAACCTACTGATTTTAAGAATTTCAGTAGATACCAAACCAGCAGTTCCACCACAACATGAAGACATCTGCCTTGCTGACATGAGCCCAGAGACCATTCATCATTCATGCAGCCTCCTACATGAAAGCTAACACACTTGCAATATTGCAAGGCCTAAGTCCAAGAACAATAGTTTGGATTGTCATTGTAACTGGGTTTCAGGAATTATGTAGTCACCTGTATCATGAACCAGGCAAACTTTTGGGCCTATGTAATTGGAAATGGAAAGGACTACAGGTAGTCCTTGACTTATCACTACAACCGAGTCCAAAATTTCTGTTGCTAAATGAGTCAGTTGTTAAGTGAGCTTTGCTCCATTTTACAGCTTTTACCATAGTTACTAAATCAGTTGCTGCAGTTGTTAAGTTAGTAACATGGTTGTTAAGTGAATCTGATTTCCCCATTGACTTTGCTTGTCGCAAAAGGTGATCACTTGATGAAATCATATGATCACATGACTGCTACTGCCATAAATATAAGTCAGTTGCCAAGTCTCTGAATTTTGATCAAGTGACCAAGGGGATGCTGCAATGGTTGCAAGTATGAAAAACGGTCATAAGTTCCTTTTTTTAGTGCCATTGTAATTTCAAATGGTCACTAAAGGAATTGTTGTAAGTCGAGGACTACCTGTACAGAGTTGTGAAAAAAGGCTATGAGGAGGCATTATATGCACCAAAAACCCCATGTTACCAGCCTGTTTAAAAGCAAATGGAGCTCCTGAATATGTTCCTGGGAAGCCCAGTTAAATTGCATGAGGTAATCTAATGCCATTTATTATGTCTATATTTTACTATAATTTTAAGAAACTTCCTTTAAAGAATTCTCTCTTAGCCCAAATTGGATCAGACTGCTTCTTGATCAAAGGTATATAAATATTACAGTTTAGATGTATTCCTATTTTTTAAAAAATAAATTGAGAAGGGCCATAGATTTTCAGGGACTCCTGCTTTGATGTTTTAACAAAGCCCTAGATGCAGGCTTAGAAGAATGATGGGAACAGCAACAGCAGCAGCAAAAAAGAGAGAAAACTCACAGTTTTCAATCCTGAAATAACACTTGCCCAATGAGTCATGTGTTATTTTAAGAAAAATAGTATACTTCATTTGGTCTGCATGTGAGAGCTGTAAAAAGCAGTAGAGCATTCAAAATATATTTTGAAGAGTTACCTTTCAGGTTTATAGAAGTATGTGTGTGTATCCATCTTATGAGCATTACTGTAGAAAAACATACCAAAATGGACCTTATTTTTTCCTCCAGCAGTACATTTCTAAATAATCCAAATTATATCTTCATTCCACACAAGGTGTGGAATTCTGTTGACCTCCCTAAGCTATGTATATCCTTTGTTCATCCTCTTCATTTTCACACTTTCTTGCTTTTACCTTAACTTAGTCAAACTCAGGTTTTGCCAAAATCTGTTTTTCAGTTTTTCAAAAATGTTTTTCCTATACAAAAGTGATATTTATTTTCTTGCTTTATTCTCTGGATACTTGAGAAATTCTTTTGCAGTCAGTGGTTTTGAGCTAATTGAATTGTTCTGATATAGTGAAGGAAGCATATTTTATCTATGCCCCCCCCATTTTCTAATCTGACAACACTCAGTGGGATGAGTTGCTTTTCATGAAACTGTTGGAAACCAGGGAGAAAAAAAAACACCGGAGAGATGATCCTAGGACAAAGGACAAGACATTGACATCCCCTTCTTGCAGGACGATGAGAAACTCTATGAAATTCCCCTCTTGTTCATAAGAAGTTCTAAAGTATTTGTCAGGACCATACGTTAAATTGTTATTCAAGACTATACATAAGAAACTAGTCAACTAAAATTCAGTACTAAATTGGCACCAGAGTTGAATCAATGAAATTCAAGAGAGAGTGGACATAGACCATTTGTGGGAACGTAATGACTCTAGGCTGATGACTCATTTAATTCCATCCCTCAGCTCTGCTTTCTCTTCTCCTATAGTAAATTCTTTTTTCATCAAATTAAATGACAACTGATAAAAATAAACTATATATTTATTATTTCTTGGCTAGAAGCAGTTTTCATGTCAAACAATTAGGAGTGAAATCTAACAGCTGACCAAAAACTTGAAATGGAAGTTTTGCTTTCTGGATAGAAAAGTATTGCAAACTGTTTCATATAATGGAAACACATGAAAGCATAATGTAACCTTTGGAATCTATAACTTTTGGGAGTAACAAAGCTCTGATTGGTGCAGTTATGTAAATTGTATTACAAAGAGGGAGCACATATGTGGAGAAGCAAGGAATAATCAACCAAGGTGGAAAAGTAAAGCAAACATTCCCCCAAATAAAACTAGAAGTACTGATTGCTGGTATACTATCTGTTCTACTACCTTCTCTTTCCGGGTCTTTTTTTTAAAATATAGATATTTTATTAAGTTTTTTATCGTTACAAGTCTTTAGTGCTTAATAAACAACATGTTGTCTGGGTTCACATATTTAACATTGATAATAATACGGTTTCTATTTCTACTCTCTATTCTGCTTTTCTAACCATTTATAAAAATTATCCCATGTTTGAAAATATTCTGTATCTTCTTTCCCTTTCATTTTCAATGTAAGCCTATACATTTCTGCACAATCCAAAATTTTCCTAATTATATCTTCTTCTAATGGTGTTTTTTCATTTTTCCAATATTGTGCAAATGTAATTCTCGCTGCTGTTAATACATATAATATTAAATATATACATTTTTGTCAGAGTTCTCTGTAATTATACCTAGAAGAAATAGTTCTGGCTTAAAACCTACATGTTTTCTTAACATTTTCTGTAACCAGATGTGCATTTTTGACCAAAATTTTGTTGCTTTAGGGCATGTCCACCAAAGGTGATAGCACATGTCTGGCTTTTGCCTACATTTCCAACAGTTACTAGACATTTTTGCTAATCTTGCAGGTGGTAAATAAATATACATTTTATATAGATTTTCTTTATAAGTAGCTGCCCTTGTTATTTTATAATTTCTTTCCCACAAATTTTTGCCATTTTTCTAATTCTACATTGTGTACAATATTTTTTTTTGCCCAAGTTATCATTATTTCTTTAACTTGTTCATCTTCCATCTTTAGGTTTAACAAAAATTGATAAGAGTTTTTAAATCATTTTTTTATCTAATGACAATAGTATCTGGTCAAAGACTGTTTTGACTTTATAAAAAATCCATATGTTTTGGCATCATTTTTGTATCTCATTTGCATCTGCAAGTGATACCTGATACCATGATACCTCAATGCCCTGTTCTTACAATTCTTGTTTTTTTGTAATTTCCATCAGTATTCAAAATGTCCCTGTATGTCACAAGTTTCTCATAGTTGATTAAATTTGAGTGCACAAATGCTTCTGTTGTCGAGATCCATCCTGGTATTTTCATATAGATTTTCATTTTTATCTTTTCCCATGTCAGAAGTAAAACATTTCTTATATAGTGATTTTGAAAGTATTTATGGATTTTGTTCTTCCCATACCATAGAAAAGCATGCCATCCTTTCCAGGTCTTTGTTGGTGTTACCATCTTCCAGAAATGATAAATTGTCTTGAAATTTTTATTAATCAGTCAAAATAAGTATTTAAGAATCATTAATTTTTATAATGAATCTGTGTGCGCACCATCAACAGTGTGGAATCCTGTCTGGCTTTTGGACTGTTTTCTGAAGAGAAATGATCAAAACACCATCTTCTTTCTTCCTTTATTTTCTTGCTAAAAGGATCACCTGAATGCTTCATGGTCAGATGGCTACTGGAAAAAAGAAGTGGCACTGCCAGCTGTGACACATGCTTACAAGACAATATTGGCTTTTGGAACCAAGAAAAGCAAAATGTTATTGGAAAAATAAGATGAATCCTTTCTTCCATTTCTAAGTGGTACTTTATCAAACAAGGTAAAAAACTTCTTTCAGAAGTTTCCTCCTCCACCATCTCCCACTCCAATTTGGCATAATACTTCTCATCTGGGAAGAACAGGGATACATGCACATCTCTGCTCTCTCTATGCAATCAGGTGAATTTTATCTTGCAAATGGACTAGAAAATACAGGTAGTTATCAACCAAAGACTGTAACGAAGTCTGCTCATTAGAGCCACAAGTGGTGACAACCATTAAGTGAGACAGCCTTCCTTAATGACCCCCACCGCCTGATCTTCCTCATGCCACCATTAAATGAATATATGGGTAATGACCATACATGGGGTACCTCATGGATGGTGGAGGCTCAGGAAGGTCTGCCAACTAGCTGAGACCATAAAGGAGGTAGACAAGCAGCAAAAAGCTTTGCAAAGCCAAAAAGAGCCCAAGGGGGGGAGGGAGGAGGGGGGGGGGGAGGGAAAGCCCAGCTCAGTTAGGGACATTTTAATGCCTTCTTGCTTGGCCAATGAAGTCAAGCTTGTGGGCTGGGCCTCTGCCCTGATCAGCCTGCCTTTAGGAGACTGCAAACTTCTGGCTTTTTCTAACCTTTGGGGAAGCCAGCCTCCTGCATGCAAAGGTGGCAGCTTCAGGACAAGCTTCCCCTAACCTTCCCTTGCTTAACCCTCTCTTCCCCCAGAAACCCACATTTCTTCAATAAACAAAACAAAACAAAACAAAAAAACCCTTATTGATCTTTCTCCCTCCTCCCAATTAGATGCGGAAAGTAAACTCTCCGCCTCTGCCCTTCAATTTCTAAAGCCTCATTCTCTAAATTTACTGCATGCCTGGAAAGAGAGTGACAAAATCTGTACGTTACCTTGATGAGAGACTCCAGGGTGAAGAATTGGGGAAAGGAAGGAAGCAAGGAAAGAAAATCTTTCTTCAGCTTCTTTGAGAAGCTGAAGACAAAGTTTAGCCCCAAAGCAAAAGCAGATAAAGTATAAACGTGTAGTAAGTGGCAATGGCAGTAGATGGGTCCTAAAGGAGTCAGCATCAAAAAGTTTGGAATCCTCTGGAATGGTTGGAGTACTGAACATGGCAGCTGCTTCCAGGACGGCATGAGGAGCAGGCCGAAGCCCTGTGGGGTCCCATTAGGTCTAGATGAGAGAGAAGTGGGAGAGTGCTACAGCTTCCCTGTGGTTGGTTGCAAGGGTGAATGACCATGGGGTTGCTGCAGCTGCCGTAAGTGTAGCTTTTGGATCGTCTGTCATATTTCAAATGGCCATTAAGTGACTTGTTGTATCTTGAGGACTACATGCCTGATTGGAGAGGCTGTAGGACTGAGAAGAAGACTGAGAAGTAATGAAGGGCTAGCTTTAGAGAGCCTGTTTCTTCCACTTGTTTGAACAAAGACTAGGAAGCATTACATATAACAAGGGGATCAAGGGCAGAGCCAGAAAGACAAAACCTATTACAGGAATATGACGTTTTTAATTTTGTAAATCAGATGCCCCTACATATAATCTACTGGGGAATTCAATGGGGCTTAGTTCTAAGCAGATATGTATGTCCCTAAGGAGTGGCTTCAGAATTAAGGCCATTCAAAATGAAAATGTAGTAAACCTAGGCCTGCCAATTTGACTATATGCTGCAGAATTCCAAAGACAGGTAACACTTCTTTCTATTGTTTAGTTTCTTGGCTATTTCTTCGCTACAGTCCTGAATTTGGTCCCAATAGGTATAGGTAAATATTGCTGAGCAGAGAACGGGATACTCTTATGATGACTGATTGGCTACGTACCTCCTGAAAAATCTTGAGAGATACTTTGGATCTTGGATCAACATTTACAGAGTATAGGAAATGAAAGTCAGCCAGTAGAACCAATGAGGGAGTTGTGGACAAAAATGCACTTTGAATCCTTGCCCAAACAATTAATTTCTCTTCCCCTTCCACATTTTCCTCTCTTTGAACTCTTCACCCTTCCCTCCTTTTCTGCACTGTGTCTGTTGCTTTTGTTTCTTCCCAGATGTAGCCGTATGAAACATCTTTTCTTGGTAGGTTTTCTTCTCTGATACAGAGATACAATTATTCTTGACATTTTTTCTTCAGAATTTATCTAGGGGACATAGATATATAGAAGGGGAGGAGGGGCAGATTATTTTCTTTCTTAACACATGAGTGGTGCTAAAATGTGAAGTGTTGTGGGCTTCTCCTTTATAACCTTTTCGGGAACATCACTAAACAGAGCCCTTTGCAAAACCTGGGCCTTTGCTGGGAAAGAAGATAGCATTTCTGGTCCCAGTAATCTAGTTAGG
Organism: Crotalus tigris; assembly: GCF_016545835.1. Classification (NCBI taxonomy): domain Eukaryota; kingdom Metazoa; phylum Chordata; class Lepidosauria; order Squamata; family Viperidae; genus Crotalus; species Crotalus tigris. The sequence continues at coordinate 5,241,708 of NW_024096460.1, read as the reverse complement.
ATTTCTCAGTTGCCTGTCTTTTGTAATTCAGGGCAAAGATTTATTTATGGGAGGGAATATTTTATAGAAAGAATCGGATCTGCCCCCAACACTATGGATTGAAGCAGTTGGTTCTGGAATCAGTGCCCAGTTCACTGAAATATTATTTCTTTTTTAAATTGGAGTCAGTTTGGATTTTCTTCCTCCTGTCATAAAATTACTTACTCATAATTGGTCTATAATTCTTAACAGTCATCTATCAAATTATTTCTTATTGTTAGTTTGCCTGCTCTACTATAGGTTAAATTTTTTTTTCCACTTCTAAAAACTTTCTATAAATGCCCTTTCAAAGTTCTCCACTAAACTTTGGAGCAGGGCAATTGGTAAGGTGACCAACTTTTTTTACAATGAAAAGGACACAAATAAATTGAAGAAAAAAATATCGTAAATAAAAGAAACATCTTATTAATTGCAACAATAATACAGAATACACTATAATATGATAAATGCATAATAAAAACATTTGTAACAATAACATTTTATATTATAATTATGCTTACATGCCGTGCCCCCACCCACAGCCCCCCTGCCAGCATTGCTGCCCCACCGTGTAGAGCGGGCCCCGCAGCTCCCAAAGCACCAGCTGTGCCGGCTCCAGCCTCAGGGGGGACAGCCTGCCGTCGATACACCCTGCTTGCAGCTGCCCTGTCAGCACCACCGCCCATCCTGTGCAACCCCGTGTGGAGCAGGCCCTGCAGCTCCCACAGCACAGGGGGCAGCCGGCCACCGCTGCCCCTCACACCCCTGCCCACAGCAGCCCTGCCGCCCCTGCCTCTTGCGCCTGCAGCCATTATTGCCCTAGTAGGGCCGAAGATCAAGAGAAAGTGACCATGGCATCACTGCTCCAGTCTCCTCCAGGTATTTTCGGGACTAACTAGGAGATGGTGCAGTTGGGTAGCAGGGAGGGGTGCAAAGTTCCTGCCAATTTGCCTTTGCTGCAGACAACTTAGATGTGCAAAGTTCGCCGGCTGGGTGTTTTGGTGCACTCAGCAGCAATTCCTATTGCCTTTCGAAAGCCAATAGCGGGAGTAGCACAGCTCATGCAAAAGTTGAAAAAAAACATCAAAAAAGGTGCCAGAATGCTGTTCTGAGCATTCTATGAAAAAAAAGCCCTGCAGATTAGTCTTCAAATATCAAAAAGGAGGACATGTAGGAGGACACTTTTCGAGGGAGGACAGAACTCACAAAAGGAGGACTGTCCTCCCTAAAGGAGAACAGTTGGTCACCTGATAATTGGGTGGATGATTTCTATGAACTTCTCCAGGGGAAGGAGAACTTTTCTAAGAATTTGTTGGGAAGAAAAACTTTTAAAAGGCAGGATTTTTTTTTAACAGTAAGGGTATAGTTATGCTGTTAGTGAAAGCCCTCAAAGAGAAGAGTTCCGCTTTGAATGTCACTGAGCTACAGGAAGCTAGTACTTACTGCTAGAAGGATGAAAAAAAAAGTGTATTATTTATGCACACCCCTTGGCTATTTTCAAAGAAAGAAGATTCACCTTTCATCTGTGAATTTCTCCAAAATTGTCTTCAGATTTTCTACAGCAAATTCTCTATCAACTAATAGAAGGATAATTGGTAGAAATAAAATACAGAAGAGTCCCTGAGATCTATATCTAACACACATACACATACACTTCCCTTCATAAATTTAATTATTAAAATCTTTATTTACTATTTATGAAAGTAACTGAATTGTTAGCTGTGCTAGTTTTCAAAGGTAAAGACAAAGGGTTTTGTTTTCTTTGTTTATTTTTAAAGTTTGTAATATGTTCATCCATAGCATACCACCAGCTTCTATGTTGTCAGAAAGGATAAACATCATAGGATTTCAGAAGCAGCAGGCAGGCAGGCAGGCAACTATTGTGAGGTTGTCACTACCACCCTCCAAAACATATTATTTAGCATACCATAGGGCACATTGCTAACTGTGAATCTTTAACCTCTAGTCTAGACAGAATCCTAGAAACATTCCATCTGGCCAATTCCATTGGATCAGAATCCAAAAGTTGTCAAAACTCTCTTTTGCTTGTAGAAAAACAACAGACCCTTTTGCAAGTGGTTCATTTTCTCCAAGGCCAAAATAAGTTTAATGATCCCAGTTGCTTTCATAGTACTGGATATATTTTTCATAGCCGAGGATAAACATTTTCTGAACCCCTCTGCTTGGTGTTTATATAGAAAATTGGTCCAGAAAAGAGTCATTTATCTGTGCTCCCTTTCTGTTAATTTGTTTGAAATAAACAGTTATGAATAAACCATCCTTTCTCTAAATATTTTTAGATGATATGGTGTTCTTGGAGCTCTTTTCTGTACATTGCATAGTGAGGACAATAATAATAATAATAATAATAATAATAATAATAATAATAATAATAATAATAATAGTAGTAGTAGTAGTAGTAGTAGTAATAGTAGTAGTAAAAATGAAATTTTCAAGACAGCATCTGTCAGTGTGATTTTTTGACTGTTTTATCCACCAGATAGTCAATAACTAGTTGAGTCTTTATATATGTGAGAGATTCACATCAATAATCAATATGCAAAAGAAATCAGAAATACTAAGTGAAGATAACAGAGGGCTGTACTTCTCTAATAATCAAATACAGGCATTTCTGAGATAATAAATGGTTGGAGCTTGTGGGAGTTTTCTATGGTTTGATGTGAAGGAAAGTGACTGCCATTTTCTGCTCCATGTAGGTTTTATTTTTATGAATAAATCTCCATGTTATCAGTGGGATTTCTGGGTAGATTTTTAAATTATTCCTTGAAATAATAAAAAATCAATAGAATGCTTCTGCAACATTTGAAATAAGAATGTTACTAATAAACAGATATTATTCATTACTTATTCATGCACCAACTATAATTTAGTGATGATATGTTCTGTAGAGTTCTTGTTGCCCTCTATTATAGGTTTTATAGTAAAACAGAGGACAACAATACATTCTTATATTAAAAAAACCCTGTCCATTTCACCATGTGAAGCCACTTAGTGTAATGCAGGCTTTCTTCAGTGAATGAACAACATCTCATGAAATGGAAACCACATTTTTCCATTTAGTGAGGTACAGAATGTCTCTTCAGGGCAGCTCTGTGAGTTTGATAATATTCATTTCTTCCCTAAGAGTAAAACTCATAAAATAAAATTAGGAGTTCTAACTAGCCAAAATGAAAATATCTGGCATAATACCATGCATTTCTATTTAAAAGTAATTCCCAATACAGCTTACTCGCAGGAAAGTTACAACAGAATATTAAATTTCAGTCAGTATCAATTTCCACTGACTTTAATAGAAGAAGACAAGGCACCAGAAATCCACAACAAACAAGCATTTTTCAGTTATGTCCATTTCTTTAAGGCAATGAATCTGGTCGATCCACTGAAAACCACAGCAAGCTTTCCATATTTTGACTGTCTAACTTATGGTGCAAAGTCTCCCATCAAGAGTAATTTTTTAAAATGTCTAATTTTTATAATTCTGGTTAATTTGTTCCAAAAACACATTAGCATCAATCAAGTGTGCTACTCTCTAATTCTAGAGAAGGAGATACATTTTAGGTTTATTTTTCAGTAAAAGTCTTTGTAACTAGCATGTTCCCCCTGCAGATGACACTTTCCATATTGTACCTACATGCTGAGGCCTGATTGCTACCCAGCCTGATCATCTCCAAATGACAGAAAATAGTAGTAGAATTTTAAAGAGCTGAAAAGCAAATCTGAGTGCATTATGCTGATTCTGAAGTGCACAGGAAGAAGCACTTTGGAATGCCAGGATGATTATAAAGAAGTTTCTCAAATAGTAGTTTCAGTATAATTTTCTAGCTCTTCTATCTGGCCTGTCTACAAACTTTGGATAAAAATCCAGCCATAAATACCTTTGGGGATTTTTTTTAAAAAAATCAGCAGGTGATGTGAAGATGTATTTAGCTTTTAATTTAGCTTAGGGTTAGAAACAAGCCTAGAAGCAGCAACCATATGAGCACAGCAAGATTTCTGTTTTTCTAAACTATGGTCAATGCCTTTCAGGTGCTAGAACTGAGAAGAAAGAAAAGCTGATATCTCTCAGTATTATCAATCTTATGAGGTGTTGATGCTCTTTACATCTAAAATTGTATAAGGATGCCAAACTCTAATGCATTCTCACAGGGCTTTTTTTGTCATAGAATGCCCAGAACGGAGTTCTGGCACCTTTTTTGGATGGAATCTTGTAAGGTAGGTAAGGCGGGTTGTATGACATGTGTAAGTTCTGGCACCTTTTTTTTTTTTTTTTTACAAAAAAGTACTGCATTCTCATATAATAGCATCAAGATCTTGTGACTTGTTATGCAATCTCATATAATAATTCCAAAATCTTGCCGGAAATATTAGTGAATTTGTGCAAGTGCCAAAATCAAAACTCCCAGGTTTCTACTTTGCCTTCTCTAGCATTGAATTAAGAAGCGGATGAGAGCTTCTTAAGAGACCTTTTCAGAGTCAAACAGAATCTTATAGCTATCACTCACCAAAGACATTTTCCTACCTTAGGCAAAGGATAAAATACAAATGAAGGTGAATATAGGTGTCCCAGGATAATATTGCAGGATCCAATCTCGGTCCAACACTGGGACTAGAGGTTTTATCTTCTGAGCTTTTGAACTCATGCTGAAGTTCTGAAGTTCTCTGAAGATGGGCTCCGCATGAGTCCAAAAGTTTGGAAGACAAAATTCTGGTTCCAGTGGCCAACCCAGATTGGATCCTGCAAAGGATAAAATACTTTTTTTCTTATTACATCTAAAGAATCTGTCCAGTTGCTTTATCTTAGCTTTATCTGTGCCATTTGAGGATAATAACCAATAACTTACATGATGGAAGACAGGTCAAGTGGCATCAATAGCTCTTCAAGGCTTTGCTTCTACCTACTAGAATATTCTGTCTCAGTCTCCTATTTCATTCCATCTTTACTCTTTCTCATTCTTGCTGAACCAGCAACCTCTGTCCACTTGAACAATTTATAAAGATGACAAACTCTAGCAGAAACCACACAGAAATCTCTATTCTAACCCACTGCATTATGGCATAGATTAAAATTCCTCAGTCCTATTGCTAAGACTGTAATTCAAGTCATTTGGGCACACAATTAAGACTGTTTGCTTCCCTTAGACCTACTTCAAAGCCTAACAGAAAAAGTAATTAGTGTAGCCAGTCTTTGTGTAAAAACACTACAGCAACATAGGTGTGGAAATAGGATGAGGGGAGTGTGAAGGTGGCAAAGGTAGGCAAATGACAAAATGTGAGTGATGACATCATCATACAAATGATGGGTCTTGCATACAAGCATCAGATGCCTGGACACACATACATAGTAGACACACATACATGATTTTCATTATGGTATCATCATGATTGTTGTTGACACCCTTACAAACAGGCACCCAGAACTTAAGGAGAGACAAAATTCTTAACAGTAAGCACCATACATTATGTTGCTATTCAGGAACCTCCACTCCAGCTGAGTTATATACTGTAGATGGTGAATAGCAGGAAGACACTATCATGCCTAAAAAGATGAGTCTATGATGCAAACCGCAATATACTAATAATTCCCAGCTTCAGCTAGATGTGAGACGTGGGAAACTCAGAGAATCATACTTTACAACATTAGTGTAGTGTTATGTGTTGAAGTAGCCCACAACTTAGCCATTCTTGAATGGTGAAATGCTAATCAATTAAGCCACCCATGTAAAAAAAAAAATCAATACATTTGAAACAGCCTTACATATTAAGTTTGGTTTCCTAGACTCCCGCTTTGAGAAATATATCTTATCCTGGAAGTCTGCATGGTCAGGAAATGCTTTAAAATTTACAGCAGTTCTGAGTCTTGGTGGCACCCGTGTGAGAGTATCGGAACTTGCAGCTGTGTTTTCATTTCTCTTTTATCTCTTCCCAGTTACTCAGCAAGGAGTAGTGTGAAATATGTCAGCTGCTCCTAAAAGTATGAGCAGAAACAGCTCTTCCAACAAATTCATAGAAGAGATTTATAAGAGGGCCTTCTCTGGTGCAATGAAATTATCTTCTGCTACAATATAGAGGGATCTCATGACTATGGCCAGTAGGATTAGAACTGTGGATATTTCACTTGCTATAAACAAAGTTTTTCTTTCCCCTCTATTATATGAAAATTGTTCAGGGAAACAAACACTAATTTCTCCTGGCCTACTGGAGTAGAAACCACAAGGAATGAAACAGGTGACAGATCGAAAACCGAGTTGTAGCTTTTGCAGTGGAAATGTCGCACTCTGTCTACATTGAATTGCTATTATCAAAATAACCTCTTTGTGGTATATTCATCTTTTTTTTAAAAAAATATTTTATTGGTTTTTTAATTTTTAAGAAAAAGTATTCAGGACACACTATGGTGTTTGGGTAATCAAACATTCAAAAGTAAAAACATAAATAAACAACTCAACTTAATGCATTCACTGTCCCTTCTCTACTTCCCTCAAATAACATAATACATTTAAAATATTCCATTTCTAAATTAAATTTCTATTACTACTAAGCCTGTTTTAAAACTTTATCAGTTTACAATTACCATAATCAAATTTAACTTTAAATCAACAAGTTATCAATTCAGGTATCCCTTCCAGATGTATTATAGTTCTTAATCTCTCTCATCCCTCCTTTTATCACCAATCTCATTTATTTCTTCTTCCACTACACAATAGCTATGTTAATTAAAAAATAATGTTAAACCTTAATTCATTTCAATTCATTACACAAACTTCAAATTTCATCCAATTGATTATCATACCTTATCACATCTATGTTATTGTACAAAAAGATCATCTAATTAATTTAAAACACTCCATTAATTATTAAAACCACCCCAATCTAAAAAGTCAACATTTTTTCAATTCCAATACATAATTTTCATCAAAATGAAATGAGCCGAGGTGGCGCAGCAGGTGGCGCAGCAGGTGGCGCAGCCGAGGTGGCGCAGCAGGTGGCGCAGCAGTTAGAGTGCAGTACTGCAGGCCACTTTAGCTGACTGTGTTCAACAGGTCAGCGGTTCAAATCTCACCGGCTCAAGGTTAACTCAGCCTTCCATCCTTCCGAGGTAGGTAAACTGAGGACCCAGATTGTTGGGGGCAATGTAAATATATACATACATTGCTTACTGGTGTACACCGCTTAGAGAGTGCTTGCACTTAAAGCGGTATATAAGTCTCATAAATAAATAAATAAATAAATAAATAAATAAATAAATAAATAAAATCTATTATTCCAAAAAGTACATTCTTAATCTATTAAAAATATCTGTTCTAAAAATGTTTTCTGAGGTTTTCGCGGGTGTTTGTATGTAAGTCTTTGGTTGTTTGGGTTTTCTCCCGTGTAAAATTGGAAGTGTCTTGGCGACGTTTCGACGAAGTCCCATTCATCACCTTCAGGCTGGTGCTTTCAGCTTCGTGCTTCTAGGAGCAATGTGTGATCGTAGCTGTTTCTTCCTTTTAACTGCCAGTGGGGGTATAAACTGATTGGATGAGAGCTTGGCTGTGTTCTGATTGGGTGGAGGTGTGTTCTGATTGGTTAGGAGCTTGGCTGTGCTCTGATTGAATGGGGGGTTGGCTGTGCTCTGATTGGTTGGGGGAGTATTCTGTTTGGGTGGGGGCTTTGTTGTGCTCAGGTTAGTCCACACATTGCTGCTCGAAGCACGAAGCTGAAAACACCAGCCTGAAGATGACGAATGGGACTTCGTCGAAACGTCGCCAAGACACTTCCAATTTTACACGGGAGAAAACCCGAACAACCAAAGACCTACATATATATAAGACCACACATTGCTGCTTGAAGCACGAAGCTGATTGGGTGGAGGTGTGTTCTGATTGGTTAGGAGCTTGGCTGTGCTCTGATTGGCTGGGGGGTTGGCTGTGCTCTGATTGGCTGGGAGAGTGTTCTGTTTGGTTGTACTCAGGTTAGTCTGAGTTGCAGAGGGGTTTAAGATTTTGGGCTGCCTTGCTATTTTTTGGCTTCGCATTCGTGGTCGTGCCTCCTCTTCATGGAGGGTGTCAGTTTGCTTCATGTATGGATTGGAGGGGTTTAAAGTGGCTAATGATGCAGCTGTGGTATGGCTTCTGGTTTGTGGTCGTGCCTCGTCATCGGTGTGGCTTTGGGTTTGTTTTTTGCGTGGATGTGTGGTGGTGACATCCTGTGTGGTTTTTGTGAGTGTGGGTCTGTTATCATTTTTTGTGTTAGGGAGTCGTTTGTCAATAAGGGCAGGTTTCCAAATGGCTGGTAGGCGGGAGGTATCATCTCGCTTGTTCATGCTGTGTGGGCGTTTTTCTATCTCGATGGCTTGTCTGATTATTCTGTTATTAAAATGTTCACTTTTGGCAATGGTTCTGGTATTTTTAAAGTCAATTTCATGTCCTGTGGCTTTGAGGTGTTGGACCAGGGAAGATGTTGGTTCCTCTTTTTTGACTGAGTTCTTATGTTCTTCAATGCGTGCACTTATTCTTCTGTTGGTTTGTCAGGAATATATATATATTCCTGCTTCTAACTCTAAATCATAATCTTTAAAACAATCCATAAATCCAACATTGCCTTTTAATCTATTACACAATTTTAAATTTCTCTTTTCAGTCTAATTCTGGCTTTTTTTCTGTGCCAGGCAGGTTTCCATAAAGACGCTTCCCTTTCAGTTAGTAGATCTATTTTTGTTGCTTGCAGTAGCCTTTGAAAGGATAGAAATCCCATCCTCTGCATTAGACATCTATTTCTCTCCTCCTTGAAGCATTGTTGCTTTGTAGTTTGAAATCTCAGTCTTTGCTTCTTCTGTTCCTCTAAGTTGCAGATGGAAAGTTTATAAGATAGAATAAGTTCCTCTTTTATCTCTATTGATTCCTCTTCTAGTATGATTTGATTTATACTTTAGTCAGATGTAGCCTGGACATCCATTTGAACATTTGAAGTGAAATTTCTGGATCTTAGTTCTGTAGTAAACTTTTTCATTGTAGCACATATTTCTGCAGTAGCCTCATAGAACTTTTCCAATATAAGCGTACAGTTTAATTGTGACTGAGGTTTCTCCATTTTGATAGTGATTAAAAAGAGTCTCTTTTTTCTTTTTTGTGGGGGCTATATTTGATATAATTTAGGCAATATCCATCCCTACAGTTCCCACAACTGCACAGCTTATCTTTTCCCTTCAAATGAATTTTGAAGGTCAGGTCTGTTTCATCTTCAAACCAAGTAACCAGAAGTTGCAGTATTAATTTTTTGCCACTAGATGTCCTTAGTAAATTAAAAAAGGTCTTTTCCAGACACCATTTCTTTTTTCTATCTTTTAAAATATAATGTGAAAAAGAAATAATCTTCCAGCATAGGATGATAGTACAGTTCTTAGAAAGAGAGGAAAAGATTTTTTTTTTCTGTACCCCAAAAAATATAGAAGTAAAATATAGTCTTTAAAATGTTGTTCTATTTTTATAGAACATCTTTCTTCCCAAAGAATGTAGAAGCTGCCTTTTCAAGCCAGGGAAATAATTCCAACAAGGCTCTTTCAGGTACCAAAAACAAAATAAAATAGAGAGAATAGCAAAGAAAAATCTCACCTGGATTCACTACGGGGGTTCTTACAGCTTAGATATTCTTTGACTTGCGGTTTGAAGCCATTTTACTGCCCGATCTTCTTCTCTGTGGGCCCTCAGAGATGGCTCGGACAGCTGAAAGGGCCACCACTCCTCAGCAGCCGAGAAGAGCCTCCTCGACAGAAGTCATACCCTCCAGGGTGACTTTTGACCCGCAGAAGGGTCTACTGGTGGAGGGAAGGCTAGCCGACAAGATGAGTCTCCCCGTATGACTAGGGGCACCGCGAACCGGAATGGTATATTCATCTTGATGAGTGAATCACCTGAGCAGCCTCTGTTGAAGATGGTGTAACTATTTCCTCCTCCTTTTTTTGTTCAGTATTATTTTGTTTTTAAAATTTTAAAGTAGTTTGTACACTTGAAGACATTGTAAAATGCCTTGAAAATACGTAGTGGAACCAGGATATAAGTGTCTCAAGTTAGTAATCATTACTGAGTAAAAAAAAAAAGTGCTTTTGGAAAACTGACTACAATTTTTCTCCTCTTTAACTTCTGAATTAAGGTTTGAATTTGGTCATGAACTGCTGAATCGAATATGATGATGCCCAACCTTAATAAAATCTAAACCAATCAGATGAACAGACTGAGATTCATCTAATGCAATATATTTGATTTCATAATCCTTACGTATTTCATCAAAATAGCCCAAAGATGAATAAGCCTATTGTTTCTAAAATCATGTGTTCTTTTAATATCACATAAGAAGTTTTAAAGTCATGGTCAGCCAAATGTTAGGCTTACTTCTAGATTAGCTTTGCTTGGCAAGAGATTATTCCAGACAAATCTTTTTAGATAATGTTTTGCTTTATGCATGTGTCTCTTGCTATGTTACTCATGCTTGTCTTGGTTATACAAGATCACAGCGGTAGTTTAATGTAATGAGGTTATGAAAAATATTTGCCAAGTAAAAAAAAAAAGGGGGGGGGGTTGGGTTGCCAAATTTCTCTCTTGTGTACAATTTGTCAATTACAAAAGCATTCCAGCTTGCAAAAAACAAAAAAGCAACCCTTTTCTATATTCTTGCAAAAAAGAATATGAATGTATCCATATAGTTACTGGGAGTTCAATTTTCAATTGAGGCACATTTAACTTATTGAGCCTAGACCAATCTGCAAATAAGTTGAGAACTCAGTCCAAAAACTTTATTTAATAGCTAATAGCTAATCTTGAAGGTAGGATGAAATGAAGAAGGCATTAGAAAATATATATATTTTTAGAATCTCTATTTAACTACCATGTCTATGTTGTAAATTGTAATATTTCTTAGCTGAGTATATTTGTATTATACATTGTTTTTATAATCTCATTTATCACAATTATTGCCCAATCAAATAAGTGAAAAACCATCAAAGGACTTTTCTTGAAAAACCACAGTTCCCAAGATTGTCTGCATATCTGTCGTAGGGTTAGCCCAATGTCAGCAAATCTGAAAAAAAATAATTGGATGTGAAGACTCCCTAAAACAATGGTTCTCAATCTTTTTAATGTCGCGACCCCCAACCGGTCGTAAGTCAAGGACTACTCAACCGGTCGTAAGTTGAGGACTACTCAACTGATGCAGCACCGTTTGCAGAATGGGACTTTTGGCGGGCTCAGCAGGGCAGAGACACCCTGGACAATTCCTATTGACTTTTGAAAGCCAATAGAATTAGACTCTATTCAAGAGAGTCTATTCTATTGGCTTTCAAAAGCCAATAGAATAAAAGGGAGTAGCACAGCTAAGGAAAAGGGAAAAAAAATGGCGGACTGCGTTGTTTGGTGACCCCGGTGAAATGATCGTTCGACCCCAAATGGGGTCCTGACCCACAGGTTGAGAACCACTGCCCTAAAATTAGTATGAGATAATTTTTTTAAATAGCAATAGACTCTAAAAACAATACAGAGAAGAGCAACAAAGATGATTAAAGGTCTGGAGACTAAACTGCCTGGTGAATGGTTGATGGAATTACATATGTCTAATATAACAAAGAGAAGGGCTTGAGTTGACACCAATCTTCTAGTGTTTGAGGGCTCTCACAGAGAAGAGGAGATCGACCTATTCTCCAAAGCCCCAGAGAGCAGGACAAGAAGGAATAGATCGAAGTTCATTAAAGAGAGATCCAGCCTAGCACTAAGGAGAAATATCCTGCCAGTGAGAACAATTAATCAGTGGAACAGTTTTCTTCTAGAAATTTTGGATGCTCCATTATTGGAGGTTTTCAAGAAGAGATTCTTTGTCTGGAATGGTTTAAGATCTTCTGTTTGAGCAAGAATTGGACTAGAAGACCTCCAAAGTCCCTTCTAATCTTGTTATTCTATGTTCTATATCAGAGGTCCCCAACCTTTTGGGCACCAGGGACCGTTTCCATGGAGAGAGGGTTTTCCGCGGACTGGAGGGTGCTTGGTTTTGTGTGCTGCTTGCATCCCATGGATGGGGCTTTGCTTGTTTGTGTGGATCAGTTGCTGGCATGCTGTGGCCTGATACTGGTCGATGGACCAGGAGTTGGGGAATCCTGTTTTATATTACAGCAATAACAATCAATATCTTCTAAGTACTAGGATGTAAACAGTGAGTATCGCTATTTATAGATTGAGTAGAAACTGGTCTCTACATTCTATATTGGAAAATACATCAACCTGACAATGTCATTATGTACTGCATTAAGACTGAGAACATACATATTTCCATTTGTATTGTTGCTTTTATCATGGTAGATTGCTCTGCTGCTGATACAGTTAATACCTCCATAGACTGACTTTGTAAAAAAATATAGCTATACAAGACTGAAGGAATCTGTAGGAACAATCATTCTTCTTGTTTGTTCTAATAATTATCATGTTATGGATGTGGTAATTGCTTTTTAAGTAAGATAAATTTCCTGCTTTTGACACTGAAACAGCTATAAATTTCTATATCCTGTTCTCACTGAAAATCTGGAAAGAAAATAATTTTATTATGGTTTCAGGAATATAAATTTTGAGATCCTATTTAACTAACTGAAACCAATGAAGTATAATGCTTAATTTTTAATGGATCATGCTCTTTATTTTATCCTGACATGAAATTTTACAGCCCAAGGTGTTGTAGAGAAGCTGCTTGAGGAATATATTCAATGTAATATTGCATCAGTTATGTGTGTGTGTGTATACACACACATACAATGAGAAAGAGAGTTGTCATAGGATATTGAAAAGCTTAGTAACATGAAGATTCTGCAATTCAATAGATACTTATAAAAGTGATTAGAATGGTCTTCCCTGAGCTAGGAAAGAGGAGTGAGCTTTCAGAAACTCTTCAAAATACTTTCAGAACATCTGGAGATCCTTCCCTTATTTCCTAGGTTCTTGATTACATCTCCTGATCATCCAAGGATGTTTACAAAGCTAATAAAAAAAGCTCCACTCTAGCTGATAGTCTTTGCTGACATTTGTGGAACATGCTTTTTTTTTTTTTCCCTGAAGAGCTCTGCAAAACTTGGGTATAGATGGCTGTCAAGAGTTTGACATGAATATTCATTCTGGAACTGAGTACATGTATTGTTACAATGTGCAAAACTCCAGAGCACATAACTTAGATGCCTTCCTGGTTCCTGGCCAAGAAAGAGGCCAACTTATACATCATCTGAGAGGTTTGCAAAATTTCTAGTGTCTTTCCAGTTTCTAGCTTCTGCCATTTATTTTGAGGTTGAGAGATCAGAGACGTTTTCTTCAAAACATAGTGGGCTTTTTAAAATAATGAATTCATGCTAAAGAGTCGTAATAAACTCTTTGAAAATGCATATTTTGCATTTTAATAAAAATAAAAAAACCTCAACAATTATATATATAATGACTTTTCAGAAATTTTCAATGAAGAATAACTACGTTTTATTGTAACTATATAATCTACATCTGAAAGCAATTTCTTCATAAATCACAAGCTACATCAAGTCCTCAGTTCACAGAGTAATGAGGGCCATAAATTTATCTTTCCCACATTGAAGGGCTAGCTCCTTAACAAAAAGAAGAACACAATCAATCCATTTCCATCATCCAGCTGTCAATTTCCATGTACTACGTATATAATTCAAAATAATATGGGGATTCAAAAATATTAAATTTTTTCTCAAAGTCAAATAAATGTAAATTATTACTTCTTCCCTGAATAGGACCCAGCAAAAACATGTGTTAAGTGTTATTCTTGCTGCATGTTCAGGAGCACAATGATTTGCTCACTGCTATTCTGTACAAATGTGAAAGGGTCTAATAAATCCAAATGATTGTTGTTGAATAAACTGTACTCTAAGGACCATCCAAACTATAATGCAATCTGCTTAATAAAATTAGCAAATTATACTAATTGGATAAAATATTATCTAGTTTGAATACCTTTGATAAAACAATGTAAAATGTAAAGCTCAAGCCAATGGAGCCTGGAATGATATTAGTAAAACTGAAATTTTGAAGTTGGCACCAAAGCACAACCAAAGATATGTAGGCATTGATCATGACATTTATATATCTCTCTTTTTTAAAAAACAAGTTTTATTAATTTTCCATTTTTACAAACCTTCGAGTATTTAAGGAAGCAACATGGTGGTTGGGTAATACATAGTCCAATAACACACTTATCCATACATTTATCAGTTTACATCATCAAAAATTTCCTCTCTGTTTCCCTTAGTCATTATACCAAATGCAAATTAGTAGGTTGCTAGTTATAACTCAATCATTTAAAACATTTATAAACAACTTTTAGATTATATATCTCCAAATCCTGTTTTTGACTTTTTTCTGGTTTCAATTAGAATATTCCAGTTGGCTTACTGTCCAATAAAGTTTAAGTTTCAGATAGCCCACGGTTCCCTTAATTCATACAAAATAATATCATATCTAAAATACATTTATTATTTATTCCAGCAAATTCTTAATTTATTTCACCATCATATTCTAATTCTCATTTTAATATCATCGCTTATTCTAAATCCATCTTCTATTTATAATTCAAAACAATTATTTAAGTAACTAATTTATTTCCCTTATAGATATAAATCCTAACTATTAAATCCAATAATATCTTTTAAAATCTCCTTCTGTTGTTTTTTGAAGTGTGGATTCCTCTAATGGGGTTAAAGTTGCATTTTGTGGCTTTAAAGTGGCACATAAGTCTTTGATACTAGAATTCATTAGCTCAGTAGCCTCTAAATTTTTTTCAAGTATAAGTTTGACACTAGACTGTGGGTGGTATTCCTCCATTTCTGTAATGTTTACAGTCCTTTAGTGGAGGCTATTTTTAATAAGAGTCAATAATTGTTCACCTCCTCTATAAAGAAATATTTTCACCACCCAACTGTTTCAATTTCTTATCTTTTGGTTGCTGTCAAGGACGAATTTTAGTCTCAGAGATCTCCCAGTCAGAAAAAATTTGTTCCACTTGCTGTACCACATTTGACCACTAGATGTCCCCAGTGACATACAAAATAGGGCTTTTTTCCAGTTCAAGAGAGGAAATAAAGAACATTCCTTCCCCTCCCCCCCAGTTAACAAAAAAGTAAAGCAGTAAGTTTTTATCTAGATACAGAGCTTTTAGGGAGCCCAGGTATCCAGCTATTACAAGTCCAGGTAAGTGGTCATTTAATCTTGTTGTTCCTTTTTTTGTGTGTGTATTTCTTGCTTTATGTTCCCGGAGTGAACAAAAGCCGCGGAATTCAGCTGGGGGAAAGGGGTATTTCAAAATTTTTTTACGGGAAAATAGTTGGGAAGGAGAAAAGGAAAAATAGGGTCTCACCCAACTCCTCCAGTTGCTTTTTCATGCTTAGTTGGTGCTTGGGCTTTCGGCTGGTTGGACTAAGTGAGCGGCCATGTTAATGGCTGCTCTTTTCCTCTTCGGTCCTGAGGAGTTACTGCAGATCAAATGGAGAGGCTGCTGCCCTTCCGCGATCCAGGAAGAGTCCCCCCCCAACAGTAGTCTCCCCTCCAGGGTGACTTTTGACCCTTTCCAGGATCTTCAGAAGGAGAAAAACCGGACGGTGGGGAGAGGGATCTCTCTGCGTGTCCACCAGTGTCGAAAACCGGAACTGGAAGGGGGCTGTTAGGAAGATCGAGTGTGAAGGGAAGTCAGATAATGCGAGTGTTTGCAGGATGTCTGCAATAGAACCTCGGAGGAGAGAGCAAGAACATGATGGTGATGGATGCCGAAAGGGTGTAGGGGAGAGGAAATTCAGCTGTGCAGAAGGTTCCAAGGGAGTGAAAGAGCGGGGGAAGCAGCTTAATGATGATGATTACATACTGGATTGGGGAAAGATCAAATGCCCTCTTGAATTACAGAGATAGAGAGGTGGGAAAATGAAAGCTAGTGCGCATGTGGATGGGGGGAATGAAGACAAATTGGATGATTGTCTAATGATTGATACAGGTACAACGATTGGCCGGTTAGGACCTGTTACACGATCCAGGAGCCTGGCGCAGGTGCTGGCCTGATTATAAATGTCTCTCCCATTGATTCTTTTGTACCTTGATGATGTTGGCAGGAGCCAACGAAAGCTAGGTCTGCTTTTTTAAAAAACTTTAAAATGTTTTATATTTAAACTTTTAGCGTTTTATAAAACTTTTAATGTTTTACTTCTTCCTGGTGCTCACGTTTTGTTTCTCAACATGCACACACCCAGGAGTCATTCTTTTATCTTTAGCATTATTTCTAATATCTATCTATCTATCTATCTATCTATCTATCTATCTATCTATCTATCTATCTATCTATCTTAAGGGGCAAAGAAAAGTAAAACTTTTATAGCAATAGCACTTAGACTTATATACCACTTCACCTTTACAGCCTGATCACAGAAGGATGGAAAGCTGAGTCAACCCTGAGTCAGAATTAAACTGCTGGCAATCAGCAGATTTAGCCTGCAATACTGCATTCTAACCACTGCACGACCACAGCTCCTTATAGATATTTAGATCTAAATCAGAGCTATTTTCTTGTAAGGGTTAATGGCAGCAGACTGGAAACTGGAAAATTGTGAATTCTAGTTTTGCATTACAATGAACCCAACTTGGTGACCTTGAGCTAATAACTCTCTCTCAGCCCTAGGAAGGAGACAGTGACAAACCAAAATCTTGCCAAGAAAACTGCAGAGACTTTTCCAGGCAATCTTCAGGAATCAAGACCAAATCAAGGTCTAATTATATTTAAGTTTATAGATGTCTAATAATTTTATAAATTAAGTTTCTAATATATATAAGTTTCTAATTACATTTAGCCCACAGTGAATAAAAGATGCCATTTTTGCATTTCCTGGACACTAACCCAACATTTTCTAGCAATCTGCTGAATCAGATCAAGACAACCTTCTCGAGATGGCATCTCCATCTTTAGGTTAAACTTCACATTTTCTTATTTCCTGCCACCTTATGGTCCAAACAAACCTGGAAAGTGCTACGCTAAGAAGTTTGGTATAGGACAAAGAAGGGAATAATATTACAATACAGTTTATTGGTAAGAGAGTTGAGAATCAGCTGCTTTTTGCCAACCCGCCCAGGCAAAGCAAATGTTTTATAAAAATTGGATTCAGCTGCTATTATACACACTTTGTTTTTCCTTTTAGAAAGGAAATATTTGGGTCATTTAAGGGAAACATCACCCATTTTTCCCCCCTGTGATGATTCTTTCCAGTGTTTAAAAGTGAATAGGGGAATAACCTTTGAATAGAAAATAAGCAAACAAAAGTTTTCTATTACCTTGCTTCCATTATATTTTGAGATTTAAATTGCTTTCTTTACATCTATCCACCATCCCATAGCCTGTTGTTCTTGGTGGATTGTTTATGATAATATCTTAGCATGGGATTATATATACACATGTTGAAAAGTGTGCTCATTTTACACACAATAACTGGAAGGGTTTCTACAGACTTTTCTTCCTCTCACCCTCCTCCTATTCTCTATTCTAATCAAAATCAAACTGCTTGTTCTTGGGGTATTTTTGTTTAGTTCTTAGAATTGAGTGAAAAGAATAAGGAATGTTTGGCATTTGTGGGAAGAAAAATATCCCAGAAGCTCAAATGTCTGGATTCCATAACTTCAGTAAAAGTAATGGTTCCCCCAGTGCCTACATAACCATAAAAGGACTTTAAAGAGACGCTGCTTTAAGGAGCTGCTTTACATTCCTCAAAACATTTGGTTTGAAATAATACAGATATATTTTCAGGGCCTAGCACCTGGTATCTTTGTAACTCAGGGCCCAGGTAGCACCCATTTCTGATACCTGTTCAGGTTCTTCCATTGAAAAACAAATGATGGACTTTGTTGCTCCAAGTGCACAAAAGTAATTATAATCCTCATGGATTGAGCCAGAGATGCATAACCCATGATCTGTAGGCCATCTAGATTCTAGATTATGTCTGAAAGGGAGCCCCCAAAACTATACTGTTAGAAGTAATTGTCATATGCTTTTATACTTGGGGAACAAGAGAAGTAAAATAGATGTGACCATTTCACCTATTTACCTTTATAAACTTGCAAGAAAATATTTAAGAGATATATACCTCCCGAGACTGCATAAAACCAAAGTTCTTCTAATCTAGTACAATCTTCTGTTTTTATAGTGACCAATTAGAAAATCCTGAGACAAAACATTAGTTCAATCACTCAATCCGGTTTTCTAAAGGTTAATGTTTTGTGGGCTGCAATTTTAATGGACATGTGCATGATATGAGTTAGATATCATATTCATTTCCCACAATGCCCTTGAAGTAGCATCACTCTGAGTGTTCATGGTAAATTTTTACTGCAGCTGAATTTAGCAATCCAGTACAGATTGATTGCTGAGACTGGGCCTACCACTAAGGACCAAGGGTGCTCAGAAGGCAGGAGTCCCATTATATTGCCCAGTACGTTTGGAGCCAGTTCTTTGCAGTTGCACAGTTCTAAGCTTATTTTTCTTTTGTCTTTGCTGTTCTCCTATTGTAGGCAAATAAAACTCCACAGATTGATTACTTATTTATTGGCTTATTTCTTTCCAAATTTTGTTGTACAGATTTTCTATAACTAATTTAATTAATGAAATTAATTAACTGAATTGAAGTGTAAGGTACCAAAGCTTTTAGTTGAAATGTATTTTTTCTGCCTCTTAAACCTATCCAATGGAATACATGCCTGCATTGGTAAAATCCTGAATCTTCTCTACTTTGTGTGACCAAGATTTGTTTCTGTGGTATGCTACATTCTATGCATGTGCTTTTGATCATTGGTGAATTAATATAATACAAAATGAAACATTATATTATATGCACATTTCATTATCTTTTAAAACAAAATTATCTTACTGATGAACTTATACACATTGATAATGCTGGATGGAAATGAACATGAATCAACTGAATGTTGTGTCTCAGTCGGTCCTATGACAATGTTTTTTTTACAGTATAGTTTGGCACAAATGATTTGCCGGAATTCTTCTGAGAAAGTTGTGAGCAAACAAATTGAGTGGACAATTACTTTAATCTTCTCTAATGATGCAGAAGTTCTTCAGCAATGTCATTGTCATGGTTCCGACAGATGAAACTCTTCAAAAGAAGAGGCATTGTTTACTTTAAAGAATCTTTTATTTGAGAAACAAAGTATTGGCACTACATAGTTTAAACCAAAAACTAAATTCCCCTCCCCCTAGATACAAAGTAACAAAGCACAATTCCTTCCTCCAATAAACAGTCATAAATCACATTCCCCAATTAAGCTTGAAGTGCGGGCTTTCTCCCCAGCTCTCCAGCCTGCCAAAACTCTATCAACTTTGGGCCCAATGACCTTAGGTTCCTACGGCTGAGATTATTGTTATGACTATCTGGACTTTCATCCACATTTCCCCTCCCACCATCAAAAAAGCAATAGAGGAAAATGGCTGCATTTCCATCTGTTGTCAAAGCCAGAACATCTGATGTTAGCAGCGTTGACATCCATGTAGACAGGACTTTGTCTTAATAGAAATAGTGGCATCAGTAATAAAATTGCCCAGGGAGAGGATTTTTCTCATGAAGTCTTTTCTTAGAACTTAATTGAAGTGTGTGTAGCCAAGAAAGATGCAGACCACAGAAGAGTTAATTATAGAGTGAACAGCATAACATTCTCACATACAGTTTCTCTCAGACATTTTCTAACCCTATAAATGCAGGAGCATTTCACTCCACCCACAAGAATGTAGTTGAATATTCTCTATTGCTTTGAAAGAATTTCTAAAACATGTTTATCTATTTTGCCTGAAAAAAATGCTAGGAAATTTCTTAACTTAGCACTATCCAGAAGTAACTTTCATTAAACTCAGCAGTTAATTTTAAATATATATGCTTAAACTATATTACCAAATATCTTACATTCCAGAACTCTGTATATTGATATATGTAATTTTCATTTTATTTTGGAAATAAGGCCATGTGATTCAAAAACTAAAATTTAGAGGGAATTTTAATCAGGAACTGTAATTCTAATCATGTTGTCACAAGGCTAGGCAGTTTGGCAGTGGACAACAGCATGTGCTGAATTCATCTGATTAGATCTTGGCTTATAATAATAGATAAACCAATGGTTGCAGTTCTCCTTGAGTATCAATGGCAGCTGAGATGATTTACATGGACTTTAACAGATTCTGTTAGTAACTGTATTGCCAGCTAAGCCTGGAACAGCATAGCTGAACATCAGTGTGGTGTAATAATAATGGTTGATGGTCAGAATAGGAAAAGGCTTCCTTGCGGGAAGCAATTATCTTACTAATTCTACAGTATAGTCACTATTCCCCACAAATTAAAGCTAGAAATATAATATATGGGTTGCAAAAAACAGGTTATGCAACAGATGGCAGCAGAGAGATAATAATTTGCAGCTGTTCTAATGGTTTTCTGAATTTTTCTATTCCCAAACTCAAGGAGAAAGCCCATCGAGGAACCTGAAAAATTTGAAAGCCCGATGCCCTAATTAGGCTGATTCCTTTGAACTATCTTCCCAATACTCCCTATGATTTAATCATAAATTCTTCAAGTCAGCAACAATATCAATGATTGTATACAATATGTTGCTTTAAAGGCAAGTTATATTACAATTTAATGCATATTTTGCAATGGCTCTTCCAGAATTTTTTAGCCTTGATCACATAAAAGCCGGATCAAGATCAGAACATTAGGTATTTACAGCAAGGGAATCAATTCTTCTTTCAGACTCTCAGTTTAAGAAAACGTAAAATACTGTGTCTATTTACTTATTTCTTAGAACTAAGGGATTAAGCCCCATTAGGGTTAGACCTCTGTGTGCTTAGTGACTGAGGAACAATGAATATTAAATAAGAAAAATAATTTTTGGAATGTTCTTAAATGACACAACTAATTAAAGGTCAATATATTTATGTGTGCTATGTATTTTACTTCTATTATATATTGTTATTATTGTATTTGTTAACCAACCTTCAACTCCATATTTGGGAATACATTTGATAATCCAAGTTTATTCACTTGATTGCATGATTTTGTAAATCAATTTTCTCATATTAATACATTTACTAATGGCTTGCTAAGAAGCAAATATTTGGTTTATACATCCCCCGCCAATGCTCCACTGCCCAAATATTGTAACTTCTTGATCTCTTATGAGACATATTCTACCAAGCAGCAAACACTTGCCTTTTGTTTGATTTATATACCACCAGGGGTTCAAGGCAACATGCACTGTACTGCTTTCTATACTTCTCTCCCCACAGCAACAATTTTGCAAGTTTGGGTGATCTGAGATAGGGTGATAAGCCCAAAGTTATTTAATGGGGTTCCATTCCATATGGATTTGAACATGACAGGCCAGATAGGAAACGCAAGCAGATACGCAAATTCTACTTTATTGTAAAATTACATTAAGTGAATCTTGTAGCAGTAGCAATATTACTTAGACTTATATACCTCTTCACAATGCTTTACAGCCCTTTCTAAGTGTTTCACTGAGTCAGTATATTGTCCCCAACAATCTGGGTCCTGTTTTATCCACCTCGGAAAGATGGAAGGCTGAGTCAACCTGGAGCCCGTGAGAATCGAACTGCCAAACTGCAGTAGGCCAGCAGTCAGCAGAAGTAGCCTGCAATACTGCATTCTAATCATTGCACCACCATGGCTCTGAAAGTACAGATTGAGAAATTAGATTTCCTTCTGATCCTCTTTCTCTGTCCATTATTATTTTTTTTCAAAAAAGTTTTTATTTTCCAATTATCAATTACATAAACAAAAAAGAAGAAATTTCACATTTAACAAGATAAAATAAATACACCTAGATGTCGCCTGCCCATCCCCCCGAAACTGCATCCGCCCTCTCTTATACTCTCCCTTACTTCCCTCCTCCTTCTCCCTCCCCTCACCTCTCTCTCCCTTCCCCCTCTCCTCTCACCATCCTACTTCCTCCCAAACCTTTCTCCTCCTCTCTCTCTCTTTCTCTGTCCATTATTGTGGACTATGGCCTCTCTTATCTCAACATTTCCTAGGTTGCAGCTTTCCAACCTGCTTCTCAGGGTCTTTTCCCCATACAATTATAGAACCTTAACTTCCTAATCCCAGTTTAGCACTATCATCACATCATTCACTGACTCTTTAGTAACAATACAATTTAGCAAACATACTATTTGCCTGGCATCTCTAAGTTATGGGAAGAGAACTTAAATACAAGGTAATTTATTTGATCTTCCTATATCAAAATACTTCTGATGTAGCTTTAAATGAGCACACAACACTTCGATTTTTGTATTTAACATGACGGGATCCTTCAAGCACTGCTAATGTCATATTTTTCTGAAGGTGTTATTTATTTATTTATTGTTACAGAGGAAGTGATCATAGATTTCCTTCCAGTATCTTGAAATTACAACTGTATTGGCGTTTTTGATAATACAAAAACAAATATTTGCAAATGAAAATATCCAGTTGGTAGGCAGTTTAAAAAGAATGGAACAAAACTTAAGGGCCACAGGCAAAAGAGACTAAATTGCACACCAAGTATTAAAAGCTACAAACCTGGATTATATTTCCATGAAATAAAGGTTACCTTATTTTGGTATCCTATGGCAAGAAAAAGCAAAGAATTTGGAAAAAAAAGTCTCAGTATATCAACTTTTATTATAATTATGCTTTTGCATGTGGGAGGAGCAGAATTAAAATTGGATGAAGCTAAAAATATTGCATGGTTTCCTGAGATTTAAACTTCACATTGTTACAAAATCTTAGGTGAAAAATAAACTGTAATTGCTTCTGACATTTCTCTTGCTATGTGAAATGGAAATTTTCACAGAACTGCCAAAAGACAGAAATAATAAGGAGCTGATAAAGGCAGATAGGGATTCTTTACATTTCCTGTTTTTCAGAAACCTGTTTTATTCTTGTTTATCTGTGACAGGGGGAAGGAATCAGACTCTGCTGAGAGAAAACACCACGCATTGAGTGAATAGAGGGAGGCAAGGCTATCTATGGAGTATGAAGAAATGATAAAACACAGTGGCCATTACAGTAGCTGCACATCGTGTTCAGACTATGGCTTGCAATTCCTACAATGATTTTTAAAGCTTTTTATTCTAGTGTCAGCTCCACTCAATGTTTCTCAAAAGAGAATGCAAGGAAAGGACCTTTAAGCCTCCTCACTCCAGCACTGCAATTAGCAAGGAAAAAAAGCCATCGTCGTCGTCATCATCATCATCATCATCATCATCATATTTTCATAGTGCTAAATCAAGCACTGAACCTGGAATGACCTTCCTTCCTTCCTTCCTTCCTTCCTTCCTTCCTTCCTTCCTTCCTTCCTTCCTTCTTCCATTCCTCCCTCCCTCCCTTTCTTTCTTTCTATTCCATGATTTCCTCCCCTCTTTTCCTCTCCAAAATCCTCCCTTCTTCCAGATATACTTTATAAAATCTTTTGATCCGACTATAAATCTTTTGATCTGCACTGATAATAAAAGATGACCAACCTTTGTGGTGTTAAGTTCCTAATTATTGCGGTAGAATCTGAGATTAGAAAGATGAAGCTTCTGCCGATTGTTTAAATCTTGAAGGAATCTGCAGCATTTAAAGACAACGATCTTGAATCAACCTGAAAAAATGAATGGCCTGGAATGACAGGGTTTTCCACCTGTGACAAAAAAATTATGTAATATTTTATGAGCTATAGGACATCACCTTATAAAAGGTTTTTTTAATATGTAGATTTTTTTTGAATTACAGCAATTAATAATGTTGAACTAAGTAAGAACATAGCGATGTTTCTTTGATTTTTAATAGCAAAGGGGCAAAGAAATCTATATGTAGATTAAAAAATCTAAAGCAACAACGTTTAAATAATTTTAAGCAAATCAGGGTATCCCTGACCACCTTCTTTACACAAAGATACACAAACAAAACCTTTGGTTGTTAAGGCAACTCAGAAACCTGTTTTCAAATTAGCATTTCGAACGATCCCTGTTAGTATATTTTTAAGCTTATAAGTCTTTAAATTTATAATAATTCCTGCCAATGCCACTTCAACATTGGCTGAATATTGGTTTTGGGAGAAATGGAAAACCTAACTTTTGGCACCTCCTATCTTGTACCTCAAAAAGTGTGGAGAAATATAAGAGGTAAAACTTTCTTGGCGCAGAAAATTCTGTCATTGCTAAATTTCTGCTTTATATTCAGTGACAAAAGAAAATTATTGTCCTGACAAAAGAAGTTGTCTAACTCCACTGATGAAACATATTAATCTGGGTATTTTCACTGACAAATTATGCATTGGCATTGACAACCTAATTAATTCGTACATCATTCACTTGAGGTTTTTGTTGTTTAACTGAAAACAACAGGCATTTACGATTTGCATATATTTGTAGCATGAATTAATATGCATAAAACATAGAAACCAGCAGAAAATTCTAACAGTCACATTTGTGGCCCTCATCCTGACATTGTAGGTTGACTGTGAACAGCTAGGAGAAAAGGAAAAGAAAGAATATTGCTTGAACAGCCTTTGCAGACTATGAGAAATATTAATAAGTGGGTTATCCAGTGTGCTTCTTTCATGAATTTTGCAGGAGGTTAGACACGCTTCCCAGCTATTGCAAACTGCATTAGTTTAGAGGAAAAAATTTCTCTTAGATTTGGTTAGTCATACAAAATGTCATTTAATTGGTTGGCTTTGATGATTGCAATCTAGCACAACAGAGTCAGGATTAAAAGTAGTACACTTCTTTGTAAAATGTAGAACGAAACATATAATAGATTGATAGCAGATGGAGTTGCCAATGGCCAAAAGTCTTAATGGATATTCCCTACTGACAGAATCAAAAGCAACCTACCAGTTTAAATACCAGCTGCTAGAGACTATGGAAGAGGGTGACCATCTTCTCAGAAAGTCCATTTTATATCTAGCTAATAATTTAAACTTACGTTGTTTTTTTGAGCAGACCCTGCCCTTTTTGAAATATAGTTTTGGAAAAGTATAGCACATACCCACCTATATGTCCATAGAAATATAGATGTCTCTCTCTGCCGTTATCTCTTTCTCTTTCTCACACACATACACACACACTTGAACATCCTGGATTATTTTCAGCCATAGTTGACAAATAGGTTGACAAGATTTGGAAACTGGGGACTGATTAGGATTTTTGCCTGTGTTTTAATTCTTTTCTGCCTACTCTTCCTTTTAGGGAAAATATTTTAACTTTACAGTTTTCTTCCTTTTGAATAGATAATTGCAAAATCAGAAGGAATGCATTCTTGCCATCTGTATGGAAAATATCTTGCATGGGATTTTTTTTTCCATATATGAAAGTTCTGTGGTACTACCCTTGCACTACCAAACCTCTGAAGAAAGAACTTACCGTATATTCCGGCGTATAGGGCGACCCGGCGTATAAGACGACCCCCGAGTTCGACGCCGGGTCGCAAGACGATCAACGCTAAGTCCACGATGATCGACGCCGAGTCGCATATAAGACGACTTTCTAGGCATGCGACTTGGCATCGATTGTCTTATACGCCGGAAACTACGTTATTTCCGGCGTATAAGATGATCGACGCCGAGTCGCATGCCTAGAAAGTCGTCTTATACGCCGGAAATAACGTAGTTTCCGGTGTATAAGACGACTTTCTAGGCATGCGACTTGGCATCGATTGTCTTATACGCCGGAAATAACGTTATTTCCGGCGTATAAGATGATCGACGCCGAGTCGCATGCCTAGAAAGTCGTCTTATAGGCCAGAAACTACCTTATTTCCGGCGTATAAGACGACTCGGCGTATAAGACGACCCCCGAGTTCGGAGGCTGTTTCATCGCTCTCAAAAGTCGTCTTATACGCCGGAATATACGGTATATTAAAAACTTTGTCTTCTGTTGATATAAGGATTAATTTAATTTATTCAGTGAGTACTTCTAACAATACACAAGCTTTTGCGGAATGTTGCTAGGGACTGTTTTCCTTCTGCGTATGGTTTTATGAATTCAATCCACAGTTTCCAATAAGAATGTTGCTTGGGTTTTTTTTTCCATTTTTAATTTTCTAGAAAACATTTCACAACAATTGTTCATCTTTGCCTTTGCTAATTGTCTCTGTGCTTATTTTGGACAAGGAGCTGTGTGGAAAAGAGCTGATGTAGTTCCCATCTTCAAAAAAGGGAAAAAAATAGACCCAGGAAATTACAGACCTATCAGCCTGACCTCAATACCTGGGAAGATTCTGGAAAAGATAATCAAACAACGAATCAGCGAACAAAGTCATTACTAAAAGCCAACATGGGTTTGTCAAAAACAGATCATCCCAGACAAATCTTATTGCATTCTTTGACCAAGTGACAAAATTAGTGGATCAGAGGAATGCTGTGGATATAATTTACTTGGACTTCAGTAAGGCATTTGGTAAAGTAGATCACAACCTACGACTTGATAAGATAGAAAAATGTGGGTTAGATACCACCAGATGGATTTGTACCTGGCTAACTGGCCATTCTCAGCATGTGGTCCTCAATGGAACCATATCTACATGGAGTAGTGGGGTGCCCCAGGGCTCTGTTCTGGGCCCAGTGCTCTTCAACATCTTCATCAACGAATTGAACGAGGGGATAGATGGGGAACTCATCAAATTTGTAGACGACACCAAGCTGGCAGGAATAGCCAACACTCCAGAAGACAGGCTTAGGATACGAGGATCTAGACAGACTTGAACACTGGGCGCTATCTAACAAAATGAAATTCAATGGTGAAAAAAGTAAGGTTCTACATTTACGCAAGAAAAACCAAATGTACAGGTATAGTATAGGTGGTACCTTGCTCAATAGTAGTAACTGTGAGACGGATCTCGGAGTTCTAGTGGACAATCAATTAAATGTGAGCCAGCAGTGTGCTGCAGCTGCTAAAAAAAACAACACAGTGCTAAGCTGCATTAACAGAGGGATAGAATCAAGATCATGTGAATTATTAATTCCACTTTACAATGCCTTGGTAAGGCCACACTTGGAATACTGCATCCAGTTTTGGTCACTATGATATAAAAAAGATGTTGAGACTCTAGAAAGAGTACCGAGAAGAGCAACAAAGATGATTAGGGGACTGGAGGCTAAAACATAAAAGGAACGGTTGCTGGAATTGGGTATGTTTACTTTAATGAAGAGAAGGACTAAGGTGACATGATAGTAGTGTTCCAATATCTCAGGAGTTGCCACAAAGAAGAGGGAGTCAAGTTATTTTCCAAAGCACCTGAAGGCAGGACAAGAAGCAATGAATGGAAACTAATCAAGGAGAGAAGCAACCTAGAACTAAGGAGAAACTTCCTGACAGTTAGAACAATTAACCAGTGGAACAACCTGCCTCCAGAAGTGGTGAATGGTCCAACACTGGAAGTTTTTAAGAAGAGAATGGACAGCCATTTGTCCAAAATGGTATAGGATTTCCTGCCTGAGCAGGGGGTTGGACTAGACGACCTCCAAGGTCCCTTCCATCATTATTATTATTGTTATTATTGTTGTTGTTATTATTATTGTTGTTGTTGTTGTTGTTGGGAGAAGACATTTTAAACAACCATAACTGTTCGCTTCTCTGAACATGGTGCATTAGATGCAACCTGGATTTCTTTATTTTGTTGAATGTGTCAGAGATGCAAGTTTAATGGTGTGGATTCTTAAACACTTCATGGTGGCTTCAAGAGGTCATGGGTTGTAGAAAGACAGTGAAGATGTACTGTATGGTCCTTCTTTCTCTGTCTAGTTTTATTGGTCAATGACTGAGATAAAGTTTCTGTTTGTCTTCTTTCCCTAACACTCTACCTACTCTTTATAAGAGATTGCTAATCCCAGATCACTCTCTTCTGCCTTTCTCCCCAGCACTCCCCCCCCCCACAACACATGGTCTTGGACTTTCCTCCAGATAAGACCTTGAGAAGGCTAGAGTAGGTTTTGTCTATCCCTTTAATGTATTTCTTGTAAATAAATTTTATTTCCAAATATACAGGTAGTCCTTGATTTAGAACCACAATTGAGCCCATAAATTTATGTTGCTAAGTAGAACATTTGCTAAATGAGTTTTGCCCCATTTTACAACTTTTCCTGCCACTGTTGTTAAGTGAATCATTGCAATTGTTAAGTTAGTAAAACGGTTGAATCTGGCTTCCCTATCGACTTTGCTTGTCAGAAGGTCGTAAAAGGTGATCACATGACCCCAGGACACTGTGCAATTGTCATAAATATGAACCAGTTGCAAAGCATCCAAATTTTGATCATGCTGCAATGGTTGTAAGTGTGAAAAATGGTCAAAAGTCACTTTTTTCAGTGCCGTTGTAACTTTGAATGGTCACTAAATGAACTGTTGTAAATCGGGGATTAACTGTAGTTATAAAGTTTAGTCAGTTTATTTCGTTTAGCGGTAAAACCTGCTTTGTCATCAGCAATCAACACCTAGAGAAACAGCGACTGACACCAGGATTAATAATCAATAATCAAGAAGCAAACAATACCCCAAAGAACTGCCAGTTCAGACAAAGGATCAAACAGTAAACAGCAGCCTAATCAAGGAACCTACCAAGAAGAAAACAACACTCCCACCAAGACTGACAAGGCAAGCCACTATGTATAAACAGAGAGCAAAGCCCCACTGCCTTCTAGCACTGAAAAGTGTTATCGAGTTGGGTAATGCAACATCTGCAAGAAAACAACCCAAACTCAGACAGCACCAAGGACTGCACAAAACCTGCTTTGCTAATCACTGCTTGGGTTTGTGCATTGCTTATATACACAAACATAGCTTCTATTTCCAACAGATTGTATCTGTAATGGAAAGATTAGAAACTTAAATAAATTGATGGGGAAACTTTTTCATAAAGTTTTTGGCTTTTATTCAGTGTAAATATAACAATAGGGCAGATTATTGATCAAAAAGCACTTAACCCCCCCTAATATTGCTACTATTGCTTTGGGAATAGTCTCCAACCTCAAAAAATATCTAGTCAGAAATATGTGTGGGATATGTGTGAATAAGCAAACTTATATGTATAGCTACCTGCCCCCTGAAAGGAAGAATTCATTTTCTACGTGAAGCCAATTATATGACTTCTTGTATTTCACAGATGTATCTGGAGAATTTAATCACTCAGACAGCATGAATGCTTCAAGTCAAATCGTTTTACAGTCAATCAGTCCCTGGGGGTACATGCAGCTTTTATTAAACCTGTCCTATTGAAAACGACATCTTGAGATGTATTGTTTTGGATTACTTCAGATTCTGAATCGCAGAGTTTTGAGCTGAAATTCTTTTTGTTTTTTTAAATCCCATATTTACAGAATAGGAGGCAAATGCATGGCTAAGCCATAGAAGGCATAAAATCATTTGTTTTGCTTTCTCTTTTGATTAGAGTTCACAAACAGGAACATAGTAAAATAGATTTTTCTTTCCTAAGCTTACTTACTTGATCTAAATAAAGAGATTTAGCTACAAAATCAGCATTTCATCTGCAAATTATCAGCTTAAGTTAAACATGTGTAGTGAATAAGTTTATAATCAACTGTTCATGCTCTCTGATTCTATCCATGCATCCTTGCTTTCATGACTATATACGATAACAAGTGCATTTTATGGTGCACTTTCTAAGCTTCATCTATACTTGGAGTGTCCTTTAGATTTGCTTAAGATGTAGTCTTCTACTGTTACATATGGCTCACGAGTTGGGCTTAGATGGCCATTCTTCAGGGTAATCCTTTACCATCCTTCTGCAATGGTCTTCTTATCTAATTTTAGAAGGCAAAATTGTGAGTGTGGGGGAAGAGAAAGATAATTTCATCAAAGCCCTAACTTCCTTTTATGGTCCAAGCTCTGAACCTGCCACTCGCTCTACTTTTGCCTGAAGATCAAAATTTGCTCTTTCATTCTTTAGTGAATACTTATCAATAGAATACAAAAGCCTATCTATTGATTCTCACTGTATGTGAGACAGAAATTCAGAGCTTGATTTAAGTAAATATCTGGTTTATTTATTTATACTTTCACATACTTTTCACTGCATTTTGCAGAGCAATCTCTCATCTTTAAGAATATCTGTACAAGGAACAGCCAATCTAGACATGATTGGGGAAGAGTGACACAAGTGAAATTAATACTAGGATCTGATTACCTAACTGTATCAATCTGATAGAAACCAATATATAAAATATACAAACTAGTTTAAAAAGACATCACTGCCATTGTTCAATACCATGAAGTCTGAGATATTTATAGAAATTTTTAAGAAGTATTTTTTTTTCTGAAGTTAATGACATCTATTACAATACTCATCTTCCAGTAATTTCCCATCCATGCTATTGCAATATGTTACATGCAGAATTGCTTTTGAAAACAGTTTACTAATTTCAGTGCAGACACATCATATGGGCATCATAAAAAATTGCTTGGGAGTTAATTATCTTTTCTGATCCTTTTAGATATCTTTAAAAGAAGAAGCTTCTTGGATAAGAAGTGAAACGTCTTCAAACAAAGGAAGTCCAGTTGCCTTTTGAAAAGGCACCGTTGGGACAATTAATTTGAATGTTTTGCTCAAATCATCAGAACAATCTTATCTAAAGGTACAATTTAATATGTACCTTTGGGCACACATGAACAAATTGTCCTTAAAGCCTCTGGACTGATTACAAATTTAACATATCAAATGAGCCCAATAGTTTGATTTAAAAGAGTGGTTATCTTTGAATCAAAACTGACTCAAGGTATACTAGTATAAATAGCCTTAGTAATTTAAAAAAACCAAGTGATTGGTAGTGGAGTAGGTAAACAAGTGGAGGTTGCATTTCCAAACAAAGACGCAATTTAATGCATTTTCCTCACATTGTGTCTCCCTCACTTTGATTCCTTCACAAGAAGACAAATGCTAATCTGAGGTCAGACGCATAGGTCACAAAAGGAACATGCTTTGGAGAAGTGCAGTTCCAAAAATTGATAAGGTTCTACTCCAAAGCTATATACTTTAATTCTACCTTCCCATGCATCCAAATTTCCTCTAGCCATCTCCTGACATTCCATCACACAAACATTGCTATGAGACATACCATCCTAAGACCTCATTTAACTAAGTTTGTATGACAGACTTTACAAATCAGTGACGAAGTTATTACCTGCTCATGATAAAGTCAAAGCTTAAGAAGTCATATTATGCTTATTTTGTCCCATGCATACATCTTCTGAATTTTAAACAGGGCTTCTGAACAAACATTGCTCTCCTATTCTTCCAGAGATAGCAGGAACAGAAATTCAGATGAGGTTACTGAAAAAAGATACTTAGAGAAACCATTTATATATAGTTATAAAAGAAACATTTTACAGACATACACACACACACACACACACACACAAACACACACACAGACACACACACATATATGTATATATGTATGTATAATATATTTCTTTGATAACAAGATGAAGGTCTACCATTTCAGTTGGTTACTTTCTCTTTAACTTCTAAAATATTTAAATACAGAATTCATAGTTTATTCTTTTTATAGGGATTTTCCTTGTTGGTGCATTGCCATTTTTGAGTAACAACCCCAAACTACATGACCTATGAATCTCTGGTTTGATCCTGTCATATACTCAAGAATTCCTGTTTGTGTCCTGATCTGTCTAAATTATGCTCCTTTCATATTCCTCTGATTTATTTCACAGTTTTGTTTCCAAAACTTGGGAAACTTGGTATATGCTTTCTACAAATCAGAATTCTATTGATTTGGTGCTTGGTGTTCAAATAAATATCAGTAAACGTCTACAGAGCACCAACAGAAACATTAAGCTAATCAACAATCCACCCCCTTTATTTATCTGGGGCTGTAATATTTATTGCAATTTTTTTCTGTTCCGTAATAAGCATCAAGGAGCACAGTAGGCAAGGTTTATCTCATGACTTGATTCCATATAGACTATATAATTTCACCTTTCAAAACCAGCAAGCAGGCACACGTCCATGTTTAATTATTGTCAGACAGGTTTGAACTTGTTTATAACCCAGCTATGAAATTATGTTATCATATATAAACTAAATATCTTTTTTTTCAATACTTGCTATATGACATTTCAGAAGAATATGTCTCAGAGGAAGGGCAAGATAAAAAGAACGAAACCACTTCATCATCATCATCATCATCATCATTATTATTATTATTAGTAGTAGTAGTAAAATTTACATTATGTAGATTAAATATATTTGTTCATTTTAAAATATTAATAGGATAGTTGCTCAAAATCTATGTTTTAATTTGATTCATAAAAATCTTGACCAAAGGTCATGATGGGAGTTATTTATTTGTTTCTAGTTATTATATTAGTTTACTCTCAAGCAGATCATTGCCAAATACTGCACAATGTCTATGTATATCAACTTGCAAAAAAAAATCCCCTGGTCCTATTTTTTAATTCAAATTACTATATGGTTACAGATTCCAGTGTGCTAAATAGGTCCTATTCCTAGGCAAATATGCTTGGTATTGTGGCCTAAAAATTTTCACATTCTTGAAATGAAAACTTAAAAGAGTTTCCAGGCATTTCTCAGCTTTGTATATAGTGTTCCCTTTGCCATTTAATCTTTATTGCAGTCTTGTGAAGGAAATAGACCAAATAAAGATGCCTGGCTTATGATTTGGCTAAATGAACATTTTATGATGGAATTTGCTTGTTTGGGTGTCCCAGAATAGGAATGCTGGAGCCTGTCAAAAACACCATTATAAACAGTGTAACGTGTCCACATGAAAAAACATTTGTTTTCCATCACAGTTTATTCACAATAGCACTGAGAAATTTAAACTAAAAGTATTGCAGGAATTTGTTATAGATTTTATGGGCACCCATCCCCCACCATTACAGTAATGATGTAGAGAATGACACAAAATATCTATTATAAGTCCTTGCCATCAGACATTCTAAGAGATTACAAATTGCCCAAATGTAAAATCTAACCTGTTTTTTTTTTAAAAAAATAAAGTCTAGATGATGATACTGTTATTGCATCTGGGGAATATATACCGGTAGAACAGAATGAGGAAGTTATTGTTTCCATGGCAATTGGGGCTCATTCATTACACACAAATATAACGTAATGAATTATTTTTGAGAGAAAAAGTAGATGAGAAAGAAAAGAACAATGCTGCTTTAGGGATGGGTATCATTTCTTTTATAATTCAAATATGCTTCAAATTTAACCTCGAGCTATAATGAATGCAATTTATATGCTGCATATATATTAAGGACTCTTTAAAAGAAGAAGAAGAAGAGATAGCTCTTTAGTCACATCATCTGAGTCTAGCAGAATAATCTGAAAATGCCAATGCTGCTTTTGCAAAACTTGCATGCATGACCATTTGCTGCATAATTTTGAGAACAACTGTCTGCTGAGGGCAAGA
This sequence comes from Crotalus tigris, assembly GCF_016545835.1. Lineage (NCBI taxonomy): Eukaryota > Metazoa > Chordata > Lepidosauria > Squamata > Viperidae > Crotalus > Crotalus tigris. The sequence continues at coordinate 5,208,178 of NW_024096460.1, read as the reverse complement.
CTGACTCAATTCTTCCTTTTTGTGCTGTCAGAGCTGACAGTACCCATCAGTCATTGGGCAGCCATATGCATTCCTGGCACCTCCATGTAAAAGGAGGCATTGGATTTGAGTTATGGAGAAGCAGGGCTTTTTTCCTATTCCCTTCCTTCATTATGCTATCAAATTAGCAATAGCTTTAAATTTCTTTGTTTCCTTTATATCTTTTTTTCTATATGACACCTATATGCTTGCGTGCATACAAAACACTCCAACAAGTAGCTCTGCTATGGAGCGTAGAGCAAACCTTCTATTGCTCTCTATTGACCACGTGACTTACAATGGCTGTGTTAGTGAGGTCCTGAGACATGACCCAACATGGCCTCACTTCTACAGTGGAAGAAATATGGCCACATAGAAACTGTAGGGAAAGCCTCACAACTAAGTTACTGCATGGGTCAGAAAGAGGGCTGAGAAAATATCTACAGACCCCTCACATCCTGGACATAAAACTGTTTCAATTCCTCCCCTCAGGATGCCGCTATAGAGCATCGTACGCCAAAACTAGACACAGACACAGTTTTCCCCAACCCCATGCCATCATTCTATTAAACACATAATTCCCACAATTGCTTGTCCACCTCCTTGCAATTTATATTTGAAAGGTCTACTTTGAACACACAGCCCAGTCTAAGAAGAGTAATGCTGGTGCTTCATTTATAGTTGTGTGTACTGCATGCAATATGCCAGTAGAAGATGTGCCAGTTTTTGAGTCAGTGTTATAGTTTCTCCAGATATTGTTCTCAAAGCATTCTGGAAACTTTGAATAACCCTGGCAATCAGTCTGTTGGTATCTGGCTAATGCGGTGCTTATGCTATATATATGGTTCCATTGTTTCCCCAGACCTGAAACTGTTCAGCTATAAATTGGAACCCATTCTCATTCCTTAATTGTTCTGGAAAACCTATTCTTGCACTGAGTTGTTGTTTGGAAATACCCTGGCCACTTTGAACATGCTCTGGCCCAACTTAAAAGCCAAACTCTGCACTCAAGCCGCTTGTATAATTGGAATTGCCCTTAAGCAGTGGTGGGATTCCAATATGTGAGCAACTGGTTCTCTGTGTGGATGTCGCTTCCGGAAGTTCATTCTGGGCCTGGGCAACAAAAAATTAGTTACTAGTTCTGCCAAAGTGGTGCAAACTGGCTGAATCCCACCACTGCCCTTAAAGCTTGAAGATTTGAAGTAGTAGTTAATAATCAGTGATGAGAGTCAACTCTATTTCAGACAAGTAGGAACTGAAGCCCTTAAATCTCCACACCAATCCATTGCTTTTCTTTATGTATGTGCAGATTTTTTTCTCCACAGCATGGAAGGAAAGGAAAAAAAGTCACTGCGGATTTTACACAACTGGTTGTTGCTGACTTTAAGGGCTGGTGCTCATCTCCATTTTGAGGTTAGGACTCAGCGCTGTTCGAAGATGTTTCTGTAGTCATATGGCCAGCATGACATCGTGGAGCACTGTTTCTATTCCACCGAAGTGGTACCTATTTATCTACTCGCATTTGCATGCTTTTGAATTGAGTAAGTATGATGTGACCATTGTTGGGCCTTCATTTTCCTCTTTTATGATTAATGAGACAACTGTGCTGATATTTATTGTGAGGCATCCCAGGTGAATTTCACTGCTAAGTGTAAAATTATGTGTCGATGTCACTGTTACTTTTGCTTATGTTAAAATCTGTTTGCAATGTTTTGTCCCCAGTCATCTTCTCCCCACTTTTAGAGAAGTGTTCAAAGAAGCAGATCCAGCAGAAGTCTGTTAAAATAATCAAAATTCCTAAAAGGAATTCGACCTGAGGCATACCATGTGGCCTCAAAATTGCTTGAATTTTCTTTGCATACATGCATAGGACTTATGCATCAATGGTGAGACTGCAATGTATTATATTAGGTTTAACAAACTTGCATTTGTACAATCATACTGAAAGGTCATAATACATCAACCTTTCCCACGCTGCTTTGAAATTTTGCAGATGCATTTTATCATTTTTCCTGGTGGCAATGTTATAATCCAAATAGCACCAGGAACATTTTGCTGAAATGTTATCTCTGCAGCATGGTTAGAAAAAAAAAAAGGTATTGCTCAAAATGATACAGTGGATTAATGGTAATTGTAAAATCACTACAACTCATGACTGTTCTAACTGAGCTACTGGAACTCAGATGTCGCCTCTGGACTCAAATCACCTTTTGAAAAAATATCTTCAGCTTCCATCCAATCCAACTCAGTTTTCAGCTTTTGTCACATAACAGATGGGTTTGTGAAATTTGTATTGGGAATTCTCTTGTTACATTTTGTTTGTGTGCTTCACTGATCTGATGCACACTGATCTGATGCACACTCTGAAGGCAATTCAGTCTCATTTAATACTTGTGATGGTTTTGTGTTGGTGATTTCCATAATAGGCAATGTTATGTGCAAGTTGCCAATGGAGCTCCAATCCAATGTCAGTTTCCTTAGTCCATCTGTCTACACAAAGTCCAACAAGTCCAACATATCTTTCTGGTACTATATTGACAATTACAATAATCGTTCCAATGGAAAGGAACTTTTTCTAATAAAGTTTTTAATTAAAGTTCTGGTGGCTTTTGTGAAACACCTCTGAAACGTTACTCAAATTCAGACTGTAATATAACTGTTATAGTTGAACCTCTATAGCATTGCTATGGTTTGGCATTCACTTCTTGTATGAACATGGAAGCCAAGAAAACAAACAAATGGATCACCAAATAAATCAATCCAGAGTTCTCACTTGAGGAGCAAATAGCCAGGCTCAAATTATCCTACTTTGGACACACTGTGTGAGGACTCAGCTTTCCAGAAAAGGCCCTAATGCTGGAAAGAAAAACAAGAGATTAACCAGAAGCAAAATTGATAGATTCAGTTGGATTAGGGATGAATGCACACTGTAGGAGGAGCTGAAGAACCAGGTTAGGGATGGGTCATCATGGAGAAAAGTTCTCTATATAGTCACTGTAAGTTGAGAATAACTTGATAGCTCATATCATCATTATTATTGTCTGGTGTGTATATTGTTGACCTCATGTAACCTTTTATGTTACAGATCTGTGAGTTAGTTATCCCTATTTCGCTTTCAGTATAACATTCCTCATTTGTACCATACCTCATGAATTCCTTTTAAAATAATGTATTAGTTAATTGTATTTATCAGATGATTTGCTTTTCCTATAATGAAAAGTCACCCAAGTATTGTATTTTCTTCCAACTTCCATGGTGTGTGAACTTCTATTATCATGATAGCACAATTCATTTAGATCTGCACTAAGTGTCTGTATGTTACTGTAAGCCTACTTACATTTGCTTTTACTCTAGAACACAACTCTATAGTATCTCTAGCAGCAGTATTTACAGAAATAGCCATTTCAAATGCTGTCTCTTATCTGCCTTTATTGTCTTTTAAGTTTTATTTTCTTTCAGAATTCTACCAACCAGCTAGTTGGTGAAGATATTGCAACATTTATCCTTTCACCAAATTGGCCCAGACACCTTTTAATTGCAGAAGATTTTTTTCCCTCTTTCAAGTTGTTTTTATAAAACCTTTAAAGGCTCTGCTATCAATAATAACAATCAATTTTGACACCAAATGTTCCTGGATTATTTTTACTCGTTCTGCAAATGTGAATATGAACAATTTTGTGCCCTTCTTAATAAGCTGTACACTTTTCCTCCCATAAAACAGTGAAACAAAAATATATTTTTCAGTAACGATCTCATTTGCCTCAAAAATTATTCATGTCTCTCTGTATATAATGTGCACTTATCTGTGATATCACAAATACATTTATCTCCCAAAGAAAGCTAACTATTATGCTATGTATGCTGGTTATATGTCACCAAGTCATTTTCAGATCTTAGATTTAAAAACTCCAATTTATTTTAATTGTAACTATATCATTGTATCATCACTGAGCCGTGGTGGTGCAGTGGTTAGAATGCAATATTGCAGGCTAATTCTGCCCACTACCACCAGTTCAAACTTCACTGTCTCAAGGTTGACTCAGTCTTCCATCCTTCTGAAGTCAAAAAAATGAGGACTCAGATTGTCGGGGACAATATGCTGACTCTATAAACTGCTTAGAGAGGGCTGTAAAGCACTATGAAGTGGTATATAAGTCTAAATGCTATTGCTATTGCTATATTACATATGTTTACATGAATGTAAACCATCTCTCCTCTCTTTGCCCATCTATATACTTATACAAACACATATACATACACACACCCATATACAGGCCAACATTTTGTGATAGAAATAATTTTTAGTAAAAAAAAACCCACTTAACATTTATTATGACAACTGAAATTTATGGGGAGTGAAAATTTTTAAGCTTTTGACATAAAGCAGTCGGAAGATTTTCAGGGCTCAATGAACAAAGAGAGCTTACTTAATGCCATTTGGACTTTGAAAAAGCAAGGTCTCGGTGTTTAAACACAGATTACTGTGTATTTTTCAAAAGTGCTTCCTTTCTCTGTGGGTGTAAAATTTTACCTTTTTTGACAGCAGGTAGAAATGATTATTGTGAAGAAAAAATATGAATGTTTAAAAAGTGTAATTCCAGTTTCTTTCCCTATTGTACAGCTCATGATATAGTGCAGATTTTAAGTACTTAGGAATAGAAGCCTTCCACAATGTCAGAAAAAAATGTTATTTTTAGCAATGCTTTGTTGCCAAAATATATACAAACCACATGGCCCTCTCAAAGAGTTACTATTCCATTATTTAAAATTCAATCTTAGAAAACTGTTCTAAACTGATTGCTAGTAGTTTACAAAGAAATAAATATAAAATGTATACATAATGTAATTCTATTCATACATTATTTTTTAAACAGATAGTACCCCTTTGGCTTTGAGGAATGCAATTAATTTAGATTTTGCAAATGAAGTAAAGTAAATATTTAAACAATCTTCAGCTGTGAATGGGCTGTGGTCTGCTGTAAAATATAGCTTCATTCTATAAGACATTTTATCTTATTGTACATCTTACTATTAAGCACTATTCCATAGTAAACTTCATAATTCAAAGTAAAATATACAGACATACACAGATAACATGCAATACATACATTTATTTCATGGAATTTATTTCTCTGTTTGATTTATATCTCACCTTTATTCCAGAAGTTTCAGATAGTATATACAGCACTCCTTCCGCCAAGTTTTCTTCCAATACCAATGTTTTCAGGCAGGTTAAGCTGAAAGCTAGTGAGTGATCCAAATCTAATAATTACTTCCATGGATAATGGATGAAATTAAATATCAAGTATAGTCTGACACCTTAACCACTACATTACACCTCAGTGTTACCCTTTAAAATTACAGATAGGGGAAGGAAAGCAAGCAACATGATTGAATATTCTTTCCAGAATAACAGCATGTACATTTGCTTTCTGTTTACAGAGGTTTTGTTCCATTGTATGATGAATCAATAAAAAAAAATCAACCTTCTGTCTGCCATTACAATCTACAAAGGATGGTAGTCTATATCGAAGCTTAGGATCAAGTTCCAGATTTGGAACAAGACTAATGATGCAATGCAAATTCAAAATAATTCATGCTAGATACAATTTACATTGTGATACATGAATAAACAAATATACTGATCAGTCATAAATTGCAGAACAATTACCTCTGGCGTAAATTTCTAATCTAATACTTTTAAGATCAAACTTTACAAAAAACAGTTAAGACATCTGCCAAATAATTTTTATAAGAAAAATGTGCCACTGAGTTTAGTGATAACTAAAGTGGGGCACCAGGAACTATATGTATTTAATCATAAGGGGTCAACTCGTATAAAGTCCAGCCACATACTTGGTAAGATTGCAGGCAAGTCAAGAGAGAGTTACTAGGCCAAATTAAAGGTGACGGCTGACATTTTTAAGTATTTCTAATTTTCACCAAGATTATAGACAAAATGCCGAACTCAATGATCCTTGCCCATGTTAGGTTCTTAAGTTGTTTTGAAATGTTGCTACATCTTTCAGCTCCACTTTAGAAAGCCAAGAATTTGAAGCTGTTCAAAACAATATGAACACATGAGGTATAAAATGTGGCTGTGGTTACAGTCCCCAATTCCAACAGCAACAAAAAGAGACACAGAATAAAATGCAGAAAGCAGTAGCAGAGTCAAGTTATGGAGCCTACAACCTGTACTATAATCCAAAACTTAGCAAGCTTGTGGTTCTCCCTTTGTCTTCCTTCAATTTCTTCAATATACATTTTAATTCTCTTAAAGACCAGTCCAACAATACACTCAGTCAGCCAGCAAAAACAAATAAGAGCCCTTTTATATTTTCTTTTCCACTAGTTGAAAGATATAACATCAGTAGAACCACAACAGTGTGTATTTTTTCCCTCTCATATTCTCTTACAACATGCAAAATTCTGCTCATCACAATCCAGATCCTGATGGACATTAATATGCACCCAATTTAAAAAACTGAGTTCAGTTCAAATCTGACATCAGCAAAAAACACTAATCTGATAAATGTGGCAAATGTGATTTTATCCCTAAGAATTGTTTCTTTGCCTGTAGTTGCTGGCTTGACCACAGGCAAGCAAAAGAATTAGTGAGAGGAGAAGCAACTTTCAACGTCCTGCCAACTTGAACATGGCAGACTACCCTCTTGCAGCCAATGGCAGGACCAGTTTACCTGACATCTTTCCTCACTTAATTGGGACCAGAATCTCAATTATTGAGCAAAATGTAACAGAATAACAGAGTTGGAAGGGGCCTTGCAGGTCTTCTACTGTGTTTCTTTGAAAATAAGACCGGGTCCTTTTTCTTTTTGTGCCTCCAAAAGAGGCACCAAGGGGATGTCTTTTATACACATCTCCGGCATCGACAGCCCCGCCCAACCGATCCACTTCTTCTGCGGCCAAAGGAGCAGCTTCATTCTGCAGCTGCATTCCGGTCTGCATTTCACAGTCAGACCTTTCTGGAAGGCGTCTGCAGCTGATTCAATCCATAGCTCAGTTCTCGGCTGTAGTGGCATTCTGGAAAGGCCTGTGACTGAGAAATGCAAGCCTGGCTGCAGCAGATGCTGTAGAAAAAGTGGGCTGGCGAGGAGAGGCCTGGCTGCAAGGTAAATGGTTGTGGGGCGTGTGGGGCAGATCCAAACCCCCAGCCTAGCTTGATTTTTAGATGTGTGCCATGCCCAAAAACTAGAGCTTATTTTGGGTGTAGGGCTTATATTAGGCCCACCCCTAAAAATCAAGCTAGGGCTTATTTTCGAGGTAGGCCTTACTTTCCGGGAAACACAGAAGTAGTCATTAGCTGAGTAGTCATTAAGGAAGATGCCCATGTGATTGCAATCTCAACACTCCCAGTTATGGTAATTAAGTGATATTCTGGGTCATTAAGCAGACAGGGCAAAAAAGCTCCTTGCTGAAGGATTACAGCTCTTTTCCCTGCATCGAGGGGAAATCCTTTGATAGGCTGCAGCCAGGTTGCTGAAATATTCAGGATATCAGTAACTTCAGAAGAATAATTACATTTATTTTTCTTAAAACTAAGCTGGAATTTGAAGCCATTTTTTCCTACAAAATAAAGTTTGCATTGTAGGTTTCCCATTAATCTTGTCTCTACCACCTCATTCTTTGAGCTGACATATTTATCCACTTATTTAAACACTGAGTAACGAAAGAATAGGTGAAGTGGGAAAAGATCCCCATTCTTAAAGCTTCTTGAAAATTCCCAGGGGAGCAAACAATTATAAATAGCTCAGTATTAAAGAGCATAAATTTTGCCCTGGCATCACAGGTTTATTGGGTGATGAATTTTATAGACTTATAAATTTATAAACTTTCTTCTTATAGAAGAACATTATTTCTCGGTCTTAACTTTCAGTGATTTATATGAAATATAGAAATGAAATTCAATGGTAAAAGAGTAAGGTTCTACATTTACGCAAGAAAAACCAAATGCATAGGTATAGTAAAAGTGGTACATTGATCAATTATAGTAACTGTGAGAGGGATCTCGGTGACCTAGTGGACAATCAATTAAATATGAGCCAGCAGTGTGCCACAGCTGGCAAAAAAAGCCAACACAGTGCTAAGCTGCATTAACAGATAGAATCAAGATCATGTGGAATGTTAATACCACTTTACAATGCCTTGGTAAGGCCATACTTGGAATGCTGCATCCAGTTTTGGTCACCACGATGTAAAAAAGATGTTGAGATTCTAGAAAGAGTACAGAGAAGAGCAACAAAGATTTAATGAAGAGCAACAAAGTTTAATGAAGAGAAGGACATGATAGCAGTGTTCCAATATCTCAGGGGTTGCCACAAAGAAGAGGGAGTCAAGCTATTCTCCAAAGCACCTGAAGGCAGGACAAGAAGCAATGGATGAGAGAGAAAGAGAGAAGCAACCTAGAACTAAGGAGAAATTTCCTGACATTTAGAACAATGGAACAACCTGCCTCCAGAAGCTGTGAATGCTCCAACACTGCATGTTTTTAAGAAGAGACTGGACAGCCATTTGTCTGAAATGATATAGGGTTTCTTGCCTGAGCAGCAGGTTGGACTAAATGACTTCCAAGGTCCCTTCCAACTATTGTTGTTGTTGTTGTTGTTGTTATTATTATTATTATTAAGTTCCAAGGATTGTTACTGGGGTGTCAAGCCCCAGTAACAAAGACCAAGAAAAATCAAGAAAATCTCTCTCCCTCTCCCTCTCCCTCTCCCTCTCCCTCTCTCTCTCTCTCTCTCTCTCTTATTTACCTACCTACTTACAATATACTATGATACTTCGACAGAACCAACTCTAAGTGAGTGATAAGTTAAATAAAAAACAATCGCAAACAGCAAAACAATGTCACATATTACAATAAAAAAATAGCAATTAGCCCAGAGCCTTTCAATTCTTGGGAGAATATTCCATAACATCACTAAGATCCTTCTCCAAAGACCTTTTAAATCCACCAGGTATTCACCAATGTCTTAAAGATCATTAGAGAAATGACTGATGTATTTTTTTAGGCAACTGTTCCACAGGAGAGCCTTCCCCAGAGAATGATATTTTCTAAGTGTCCTTTTACCAAACTTCCCAACTGAAAAAGACTGTGGGCATGCACTGCCTACAGGCAGAGTCTATGTGGAGCATCCAGTCTTGGAGATAACCAGTTTCTAGTTATAAGTTTTATGGATGATAAACAGAACTTTAAATTGCACCTGGAACAAACTGTATCCAGTGCAGTTCCATAAGACAGGTGCTATGTGACAGCAACAAGTAATAAGCAGGAAACTGAATTCTACCCCAGTTGGAGTTTTTGGATGGTTTTTAAGGACAGTCCAAAATGTAGGGACCATTGTAGTTGTCTAAACAGGAAGCAATATAGGAATGAGCATCTAGCCCTGGGCCCCTATTCCAAAACAGATCTCTTTCCTTTCACTTCTGTGTATTTTGTCTTTAACTGAGTTGCTACAAAATTCCTTTAAAGTTTGGTGAAACATATGCAACTAAATAAGCATTCCAATTCATGTCTGCACCTCTGTTTTCTGCAGAGTTTCTTATTGTTCCCTTATGCAGATGGATGGAGAATGATTCTGTATCCAATAGATTAGCTCTTTTCCAACATTTGCTGTGTTTGAATATATCTCATTGAGAATTCTAAAAGTTGCCATGCTCCGAGAAGAGAATAATCTAGATACTGTATGTACCCAAATATATAAATAAGATATGTACCCAGCTCAAAATGAATAGCTTTTGTTCCTGCAAAGGATCCTGAGCTCAGTTGTGAAACAAATTATATTAAAATGTATACAAATCAAGTTGATTCATGCATATGGTAGAAACTAAATTACTACACATATAACTAAAGATCTCCCTCATATATAATTCAATTTCTGGTGATCTCAGGGACATATTCAAATGCTTTTCTTGCAAAAATGCAAAAGTAGTTTACCATTATGCCTTCACATTCCCAGTCCAGCTGGCAATCTCCCATCTAAGCAGCTGTAACTCTGCTATTTTTTTCAAGATCAGCCAAGGTCAGTTGGATGCTGTCACTACAAATGCACACACACACATAATTCGAAGCATATATGAAATCATGCCAGAATTCATCTCCCAAAAGTTTTATTGTATTGCTGAATGAATGAACAAGATTATTCTTTATGAATCAGGTCTTGGTTCTTTTTTATACACGTTGATGGCTACCAAGAAAAGATAAACTTTTGTTAGAAAAAGACACTTTATTGCATAATTATATGCAAAATAGTATCAAACACACTATTTCAATTACTCTGAAGCTTTATTTACATTTATAACCGTTTGTTCTTTTCTTTTCTATATTAATTACTTTCTTTTAATTAGACTTCACTTTGGAATGTACTGTATTTGTCCTTAAAATTTTTCTCTGTCTGGAAACTAAATTCTTCACTCACCCCTCTTGTTATTACTACTTGATTATTTAGCTCTGTTAATGCTTTCTTAACTCTTCTGATGATTTACTTTTGAAATTCTACTCTTTTATTATTCCTTCTCTCACTTTTTCCCTCTTCTTCCATCTTGTTCTCCCCTTTCCAGCTTGTTCCTTCACTTCTGTTGCTTCTTCCATCTTCCTTCAAGCCTATGGGGTTACTCTTCATAAGAGACTAGTAATTGTGGTTCTTTTATCAACATTCCTCTATCAGCCTTCATTTTTCTCCTCTGTGGAAACACTCCTCTGGGTGAAGCAGAAATCTCTCTTTCTGTCTCTTGTCTTCTTCCTATCTAGCTTCTTGTGGATTCCACATAGCAGCTTTCCATTTCCTCCTTTGTCTAGTCCTGGCATCAATATTCATTCTTAATGGACTCCACATAACAATGGGTTGGATGAAATAACAATACTGCCCTCCCCCTCCACCCTTCTCTCCCAAGTCAGCTTTGTCTGGAACTTAAGGCATGGTTGTCCAACTTTTTGGTTTGCTTGGGTTGCATTGAGTGAAGAGGAACTTCCTTGGGCCACATATAAAATATATAATATAGTTAACGTATATAAATCATATAATAATGTTAAAAGTTGATGATCTTGTGGGGCCCCATTACTAGTTCTCCAGAGCTGCATGTAGCCCATGGATCATGGAATAGATACACCCGCTCTAAGGTTTTCAGTCTGCTAGACTGCTGATTATATCTTCTACACACTGTTTCCTCATGTACATCCACACTTCTCTTCTTACAACTTAATTGTTTTTTCTTTGGAATGTCTCCTGAGCATTTTTTAATTAGTTTTATGATTTCTAGTCTTCTGCTTTCTCTCTCTATCTGCCTCTAACTTGTTGTTGTGATATTCTTATAATCAGCAACCTCTTCTTTAACTAACAAATCTACTTAGCTGCTAGGTCTGAGCTTTCCTTATTTCATATTCCTTAGCTGCTCCTCCTTTGTAAAAAGGTGCTTGTCCATGGGTTACAGGACATCCATCCTTTGTAGGAAAGACTAACAATAGCTAATGATTTTGCTGAGAGATGTGTAGAGACTATCCTCTTAGAGAATTCTATTTAGTGAAGGAATTACCAGAACTGTTACTGCTTTTAACTATTTTCTGAATGCTGCTATCTTCAACATTAGTATAATGTGAGCTTATGCAACCAACACATTCCAAACTGGGAAAGTAATAAGTAATAATTTTAAATTTTATCACAGATGCATCACTGATATATAGTGGAAAACACTAATGTGTAAATTCAGGGTAATCGTGCAGAACAATAAGCCAAAGTATTGAAGCTTGATATATAACATGCATGTTCTGTTCTATGGTTAAAATAAAATTTAAGCAACATAGTTTTGAGCATATTGAATTGTTCTGAGTGGCCCAGCTGCATTTTTGTTTCATATTTTCAGGTTTTGATTTTAAAATCTCTCTCTCTCTCTCTCTCTCACTCTCTTTCTCTCTCTCTCTCTCTCTCTCTCTCTCCTTTTTCAATATTCTCAACTGTAGGATACATAAATCAACAGTAAGTAAGGAGATGGTTGAGATCTGAACAGACATTATGGACCCTGCTGTATTGCTGCTAGCCGGAGACATAAATTCAGTGGCACTAATTCTTCAGCATCTTAGAATGTACAAAGATAGCTAAAGATGTGTAACTATGAATTAACTCTGTGTCCCTTTGTTATTTATTATTTTTCTTCAGTTTGCCTGCAAGATGGTTAATCTGAACCATGTTCATCTGCCATTCTTGTATGCAAAGCAGAAAGATAACCTGTTCTTGATCTCTCTTCTTGATAGCTAGCTTCATGATAACCTTTCTTAGCTTTGTAAAATATTTCTTGTAAATAATTATTCTTGCTATCACAGTTACATTCTCCAATTCCAACTTTCAGGACCATTGACTTACACATATAGAATGCTTCAATATCCAAGATCCAGTAAACGTGCAAGAAGGTTTCATAAATGAAAGAAACAGTGGGAATCTTCTGAGTAGTGAAGAAAAACTTGGAGAAGAAAGCAAACAGAAAAGGAATCAAGAAATTTTTAGCCTGTGTAGAAAATGGAAGGATTAAAATCCTCTTTCTGGTCATCCAAAGCACCTGAAGGCAGGACAAGAAGCAACGGGTGGAAACTAACCAAAGAGAGAAGCAACCTAGAACTAAGGAGAAACTTCCTGACAGTTAGAACAATTAACCAGTGGAACAACCTGCCTCCAGAAGTGGTGAATGCACCAACACTGGAAGTTTTTAAGAAGAAACTGGACAGCCATTTGTCCGAAATGGTATAGGGTTCCTGCCTGAGCAGGGGGTTGGACTAGATGACCTCTGAGGTCCTTTACAACTTTATCATTATTATTATTATTATTATTATTATTATTATTATTATTATTATTATTACTCCTTTCACATTCAAAGTGAAAATTCTTTCTAGGAATCACCTTTATGTTAGACAAGGAGAGACGGCCAATTTAGGAATAAAGAGCCTGGGATACTGGAAAATACAGAGCAGCTATGATTATCTGGCAGCGAGTGAAGTCGTTCTTCTGCATTTAAGGCATTTAGATCATGCCAAAGAAATTTGGAAAATTTTCTCAGACTTACAGAAGAAAATGTCTCCACAGTCTCCAAAATGCTTTTCAGAAAGCTATGAAACAAGTGTCTGGAGGAGGTCATTATTGTATGTATAAATCAAATAATAGACATTGCAAGTCAGCTTAAAAGGAGAAAAAATGCCTATAATGGAAGGACAGTTGGTTGTTTTCATTTTAAATTCACTACCATTGCTATGGTGCATGCAGTAGATGTGAAAAATGAGTGCAGGTATTAATTTCATGGTAAATCACTTAGAAAACTATAATCTGCATAACTATAATGGGCAAGATGCAGTTCTCAGTCAAGAATCTGACTGTAAATCCAGGCAAAAATGAAGTATTTTGTATTTGCAGTAGTTTAGGTCCCTTGCAACTCCATTGGCTTAGGAAAAAGAGGCAAGACTAATGGTTAGACTGCATTCCATGATTAACTTCGGTCCCATGAAAAAGGCCAGAAAAGTAAATAGAACAATAAGAATCAGAGCAAATAGATCCACCAAACAGCATTTGTATTGATCTTGCAACAATTATTAATTCAATTAAAGAGAAAAAATGATCCATTGAATTTAGTGAGTGTATATCTTCCATTTATTTAGCAATCTGGACAAACAACTGCCACAGCATGGAGAAGTCTATAAAATTCCACTGTGTATTTGGCAAAGCAGAAGGAGCTTAGTAAAAGATGAAGTGAGGGAAGATATGATATTGTTGCCATTACGGAAACTTGGTGGAATGAAACCCACAAATGGAACACACAGCTAGAGGGATTTAAATTATTTAAAAGAAATAGACCAAATAAGACATGCTCTACATGTAAGGAATAACTACATCTCTACAGAAATAGAGCACAATGATGAAAACTGTCTCTAATGCATTTGGGTCAATATAAAAGGGGGAAAAATGACATTGCCATAGGTGTATACTATAGGCCACCCAACCAAACAGAGGAAATAGATGAACTTTTTGCTAGTCAGCTAATTAAGGTATGTAGGAAGCACATCACAATAGTAATGGAGGACTTTAATTATCCTGACATCAACTGGGAGTCAAACTCTGCACCAAGTGGAAGATCAAACTTCCTGACAAACCTAGCAGACAACTTTGTCTGCCAAAAAGTAGAGAAGGAAACTAGGGGATCATCCATATTGGACCTAATTCTCACTAATAAAGATGAAATGATAGAAGGTGTTGAAGCCACAGGAACCTTGGAGGGAAGTGATCATGCAATATTGGAATTCAACATTATGCAAATACAATCAATAGAACACAGTCAAACTAGAGTCTTGGACTTTAAGAGAGCTAATTTCAATAAACTTAGAGAGAGCTTGGGAAGGATTCCATGGATGAGAATCCTTAAGGGGAAAACAACTCAAGAAGCTTGGAAAATATTGAAAAGTGAGATTACAAAAGGCCAGTCTAGCACAATACCAATGAAGAAGAAAAATAACAGTTCTCAAAAGAAACCAGCATGGCTGCATAAAGTATTCTCTGATAAACTGAAAGACAAAAAGGACAAATATAAAAAGTAGAAAGAGGATCATATAACTAAGGCAGAATATAAGCAAATAGCCTGAGCCTGCAAAGATGAAGAGAGAAAAGCTAAGGCTCAAAATGAACTAAGGTTTATGATAAAAGTCAAAAATAACAAAAAAACCCTTCTTTCAACATGTAAAAAACAAGAAAAATGTTAAGGAAATGATTGGTCCATTAGTGAGAGAAAGTGGCAAGAAGGTGACAAACAACAGAGAGAAAGCAGAACTACTCAACTCCATATTTACACAAAGGGGAAAAAAAGTCCAACCTATCAAAAATAGTACCATAAAAAACAGATTAGAAACACAAGTTAAGATAGGCAAGAAAATGGTAAATGAGCACCTATCCACCATAGACAAGTTCAAATCACTAAGACCAGATGGATTACATCCCAAGGTTCTGAAGGAACTGGCAGATGTGATCTCAGAACCACTGAACTATATCTTTCAAAGATCCTGGAGCATTGGAGAACTACCAGAGGTTTGGAAAAGAACTGATGTAGTTCCCATCTTCAAAAAAGAAAAAAAAAGTGGATCCAGGAAACTACAGACCTATCAGCCTGACTTCAATACCTGGGAAAATTCTAGAAAGGATAATTAAGCAATGAATCAGCGAACACCTAGAGGCAAACAAAGTCATTACCAAAAGCCAACATGGGTTTATCAAAAACAGATCATGCCAGACAAAGCTTATTTCATTCTTTGACCAAGTGACAAAATTAGTGAACCAGAGGAATGCTATGGATATAATTTACTTGGATTTTAGTAAGACATTTGATAAAGTAGATCACAACCTACTACTTGATAAGATAGAAAAATGTGAGTTAGACAGTATCACTATCAGATGGATTCATAGCTGGTTGACTGGCCGTACTCAGCATGTGATCATCAATGGAACTGCATCTATATGGAGAGAAGTGTGTAGTAGGGTGCCCCATGGCTCTGTTCTGGCCCCAGTGCTCTTCAACATCTTCATCAATGATTTGGATGAGGGAATAGATGGGGAACTCATCAAATTTGCAGATGACACCAAGTTGACAGGAATAGCCAACACTCCAGAAGATAGGCTTCAGATACATCTTGACAGACTTAAACATTGGGTGTTATCTAACAAAATGAAATTCAATGGTGAAAAAAATAAGGTTCTACATTTAGGCAAGAAAAACCAAATGCACAGGTATAGTATAGGTGGTACCTTGCTCAATAGTAGTAACTGTGAGAAGGATCTCTGAGTCCTAGTACACAATCACTTAAATATGAGGCAGCAGTGTGCTGCAGCTGCCAAAAAAGCCAACACAGTGCTAGGCTGCATTACAGAGGGATAGAAGTGGTATTAATACCACTTTATAATGCCTTGGTAAAGCCACACTTGGAATACTACATCCAGTTATGGTCACCACAATGTAAAGAAGATGCTGAGACTCTAGAAAGAGTACAGAGAAGAGCAACAAAGATGATTAGGGGACTGGAGGCTAAAACATATAAGGAACGGTTGCTGGAATTGGATATGTCTAGTTTAATGAAGAGAAGGACAAGGGGGGACATGATAGCAGTATTCCAATATCTCAGGGGCTGCCACAAAGAAGAGGGAATCAAGCTATTTTTCTACCTGAAGGTAGGACAAAAAGCAATGGATGGAAACTAATCAAGGAGAGAAACAACCTAGAACTAAGCAGAAACCAATTCACAGGTATAGTATAGGTGGTACCTTGCTCAATAGTAATAACTGTGAGAAGGATCTCTGAGTCCTAGTACACAATCACTTAAATATGAGCCAGCCGTGTGCTGCAGCTGCCAAAAAAGCCAACACAGTGCTAGGCTGCATTAACAGAGGGATAGAATCAAGACCACGTGAAGTGTTAATTCCACTTTACAATGCCTTGGTAAGGCCACACTTGGATTACTGCATCCAGTTTTGGTCACCATGCTGTAAAAAGATGTTGAGACTCTAGAAAGAGTACAGAGAAGAGCAACAAAGATGATTAGGGGACTGGAGGTTAAAACATAAAAGAAACGGTTGCTGAAATTGGGTATGTTTAGTTTAATGAAGAGAAGGACAAGGGGTGACATGATAGCAGTGATTAGCAGCGGACGGAAACTAACCAAAAGAGAGAAGCAATCTAGAACTAAGGAGACATTTCCTGACAGTTAGAATAATTAATCAGTGGAACAACCTGCATCCAGAAATTGTGAATGCCCCAACACTGGAAGTTTTTAAGAAGAGACTGGACAGTCATTTGTCTGAAATGGTATGGGGTTTCCTGCCTGAGCAAGGGGTTAGACTAGTCAGGGCTTTTCAACCTTTTCACAGATTGTACCATTTTTAGGATATGGCAATATTCAAGTACCACGAGTTGCCTAGCAAGGTGTCAAAAACTTGATGACCAAAAAATGTGAAAAAAGGGATAAAGTACAGGTAATCCACAACTTACAACAGTTCGCTTAGTTACTGCTCAAAATTACAATGTTACTGAAAAAAGTGACTTATGACCATTTTTCACACTTATGACTGTTGCAGCATTTCCAGGGTCAATCTACATTTGGATGCTTGGCAATTGATTCATATTTATGATGGTCACAGTATCCCAGGATCATGTGATCCCCTTTTGAAACCAGATTCATTCCTTCTTTTATATCCTCTCTTCTCTCCTCCTCCTTTTATATCCTCTCTTCTCTTCACCCTTTTACCTTCTCTTTTCTCCCCTTCTTCTCTTCCCTTCCTTTGTATCCTCTCTTTTCTTCCCTTTTATATCCTTTTCCCTTCCCTTCTTTTATATCCTCTCTTCTCTTCCCTTATTTTATATCCTCTCTTCAATCCCCCCTCCTCCTTTTCGTTTTTGTGCATTTCCAGCTGATTCCTCTCAAGGCTGCACTTCATCATCTCTCTTTTGCAGTCTCCTTCTCTTTTTTTTCTCTCCCTCTCTGGCCAAAACCTTCTCCTTTTATAGTTTCTCCTCTCTCTCCCCCCTCCTCCTTTTCTCTTCCAAGTGCACTGAAAGCACAGATCCTGGGCTTCTGTCTTGCCCCATAGCCCTGCAGAAGTGCGCACCAATCCTGGGCTTCTGCCCATTCCCCAGAGCCCTGCAGAAGCTGCGTGCATGGATTCCGGAGCTTCTGCCAAGCCCCAACACCCCTGCAGCTCCAGCTGTCTCTCCCTCAGGCTTGTGTGGTGCTGCCACTGCTTCAGATCATTCCCCTCTTCCACTACACTTGTCTAGGACGGTCGCGTACCACCTGCCAGGTGCCAAAGTACAACAGACCTCCAAGGTCCCTTCCAACTTTATTATTGTTGTTGTTGTTGTTGTTGTTATAACTATAAGGAAGCAGTAGGATTTAATCTGTGTCCCCTCTGTCTAGCTTTCTGCCTACTTTTCAAGAAATTGCTAATTTCACTTTGTTTTGTCTTTCTTCCTAGGCCCCTATAAATAAGGCACATGGATGTAGCTACTTAAAGTCACAAAAGGAGATCACATGACCCCGGGACACTGCAACTGTCACAAATATGAGTCAATTGCCAAGTGTCCAAATTTTGATCACGTGGCCACAAGGATGCTGCAACAGTAGTGTGAAAAAATGGTCATAAGTCACTTTTTCAGTGCTGTTGTATCTTTAAACAATCACTAAATGAACTGTTGTAAGTTGAGGACTACCCATTTGTTGAGTATTTGGGTTGATTTGCTAAACATTGGTGTTTATGCACACTCTTGTGTCCTGCTTAGAATGTTTTTTAAAATTGCAAAGATTTCTGTGTTTGCTTAGGTTGCTTTCTGGAGATTTTTGTGTTCTCCTCTGTTACGTTGAGCCTTGGAGTCCATTTAAATGCAGTTCTTTTTCTGACTTGTATAGATATCAGATATATATGATGATGTGTATGAGTGTGCTGGGGTATATGATGTTACTATTATTAAGAATAAAGAAGCAGAATCCAGCTTTTATTCTGAATTTAGATCTATAATACAGAAAGGCAACAAAAACAAAAAAGAAAAATGTTGCACTTGTTTAGAAGGTAGTATGGAGTTGAAAATATTAATACAAACTCCATAAAGAATTAAAAATATTTCTTTTGATTATTTTTTATGCAGGTTGAGTCGCAGTCAGTAGTCACAAACAACTGCATCACATACTCTTGTGGCTTTTTGAAAATGAAAATCAAAGGAGCAGAGGGCTTGTTCTGAGTTCCAATCGATTCCTTAACATTTTATAATCTAAATAACATTGAACTTGTTCAATTTTGTACCATTGAATTTGTTTTGAGATATAGTCATTCTGATGTGAAATTACAAATCTTTTGTTCCACTCTCAAAACAGAATGTTTCTCATTTCATGGACTTCTAAACTACAAAGAGGAATTAAAAAAGAATAAAAATATAGCAAAATAACTTAGCAAACATATTGGCTTAGTTCTATAAACATAGATAGGACAAAATATGGAATCTACCTAGGTAAAAATACTATTTAAAGGTGTCTAGTATCTTGACCGTTAATGCTTTACAATGTCGTAGTCACTGTCAGCCATTCAGTGTCCAATCCACGGCCACTCTATGGATCAGCATTCTCCATGCTCCTCTATCTCACACTGCCTCCTTCAGATCTGCCACGGTCATCCCAGTATCATTTTTTATAGTGTCCAGCCAGCAGGTGCTAGGATGGCCCCTTTTCCTTTTTCTGCTGACCACTCCCAGAATGATTGACTTTTTGAGTGAGTCAGCTTTTATGACATGACCAAAATCTGAGAGCCTCTATTTGGCGATCTTGGCTTCAAGTGGTATTTTTGGTGAGGTTCGGTCTAGGACTTCTTTTCTATTTTTGCAGTCCATGGCATGCATAATAGTTGCCTCCAGTACCACAGTTCAAAGGCGTCCACCCTTCTCCTATCTGCCTGTTCAAGAATCCATGTTTCGCAGCCATAAGTAGCAATTGGAAAAATTATTGCGTTAAGTAATCTGCCTTTGGTTGTGAGGCTGATGTCCTTGCTCTTTCAGATGTTATTTATGCCAGACATTGCAGTTCTTCTAAATGTTATATACCGGGGGTCCCCAACCCCTGGTCCATGGACCATCACTAGTCTGCAGCATGCCAGAAACTGGGCTGCTCAAACAAGCGAAGCCCCATCCATGGGATGCAGGCAGCACATGAAACCATACCTCCTCTGGTCCATGGAAAAACCTCTCTCCACAAAACCAGTGCCTGGTGCCCAAAATGTTGGGGGCCTCTCAGGGCTGCACTTATCACTTTGGTCAATTGTAGACCCCAGGAAATGAATTCTTTTACTGTTCCAATAGTCTCATTGTCGATCTGTATTCTGACTTGTATATTCTTGGTACCTCCCAGCCAGGGGAATACACTGCTTAGTATCATATCTTCCACATCTTTGAATTGGTCCATAAAGGCTTTTGGTGGGAAAAACTGGAGTAAGTTGCCAGGTCTTTCACCAGGCCAGAGCCATGAGGGCCAGTATAATAGGCTTATACTGTTCACTATCACTCCCCATCGCAGTGGGTTGCGCTTTGGGGAGCCTTTACAATATACTCTTATGCATTTTGACTAAAAAGCAATAGTGCTTATTCTCTGTTTATTGTGGGCACAGACACAATATTTCTCTCTCTCAGATGTTAAAGGGACAGACTGTACAAATGAAAAAAATATCACTTTTCTATGCTGTTGATGATCTGCACCTGTTTTCTATCAAATGCTTGAAGAATAATAGGCATTTTCATGAGACTGCTTTCCTGATTTCTAGAACAAGAATGCAACCCTCATGTTCTGCTGAGGATTCCGGTTGCACCAGAGAAGACAACATTTTTCCTTTCTTCTACAGTTTCATCTAAACACATTACAGTATACACAATCCGGGCAAGACAAAGGATGCAATTTTTAAAAGGAATTGGATACCAAGGCTTGTGGCCAACTCACTTTCTGCCCATCCCCTACTTTTTTGAATAAACAATGTCCAGACTTGGTATTATAGCAGCATTCAAAGACAAAGAGTCTTAGGAGCCATGAGTTCAACTGAATATTTAATGGGGAGTAGGGGGACAAAAGGGAGGAGAAAAACAATCTCTGTAAAAAAGCTTGGAATGGAAAAATCACACCTGTCAAGTATGTCTCTTTTCCTATATGCCTGCATATGTGTTTGACTCTTAAGCTCTGCTGATCACATGAACTGAAGCTGTTTCCTCCTCCCTCTGCTTCTACTCCACACTCCTATTTCATTAGTTGCAACTTTTACAAACTATTCCCAAGCAGAAGCTCTAACACCAGCTTTAGTTTTCATCTTGGATTTCACTGGCAAATAAGTTCTTTCTTTCTTTCTTTCTTTCTTTCTTTCTTTCTTTCTTTCTTTCTTTCTTTCTTTCTTTCTTTCTTCTTTCTTTCTTTCTTCTCTCTCTCTCTCTCTCTCTCTCTCTCTCTCTCTCTCTCTCTCTCTCTCTCTCTCTCCTCATTTGCTTTTATCTTTCTTTCCACTTAAATTCAGTCTGCAAAACTGAACTGCAGGGCTACATTGTTTTAGCACAACATAAACAGGAGGAAAATGATTCCCATTGTCAAGAAGATACCTTTTCTTCAGTTTTACCTTGTTTTTTGTTATCTGGTACTGCTTGGCTTTATCACGTGGGCTCTCCCCATGGAGGACCAGGACTATTACCTACAAGAAATCATCAATAGGAATCATTTTTATTCTTATCCTGATCACAATGAGGAGTTGTCACCTTTCACAGAGCAACCAAGAGAAAAAGACTTGAAACCTTCTGCAGAAATAGAGGAATCTCCAAAATTCAAACCAGGCAAGAAAGAATTCAAATCGAAGAAAATTATCAAACCAAGAAAGGATAAATCAACTCTGGAAACACCACCAGGTAACTTTCTTCCTTCGCTTTCAAATTTTAAGATTCTAGATGGGTCTCAAGGGAGCTCTGCTTCCCAATAAGTATAAAGTCATACACAATGCAGCCTGTATTGCAAATAAATTAAACAATTTGTTACTAAAAGCAGCTATTATGTTTACAAGGTAGTTTATCTCAAAACCTAAATTTAATTCTCTCTACTTTTTTAGGAAGATATAGCCTTGCTTCCATTCTTTCTTGGGTTCTCTTCACTTAAATGTTTTCAAAAAACTTTTTCTCTGTACCCAGTTTCCTTTTCTTAATTGCAGATGACATCTGATTTTTTTGTTTAATATAGATATACATATGAACTAAGTTTTGTTGTTAAATTCATATGGAAGGAAGGATCTGAAATTTATTTCTGGAACAACATATGGATTTTGTCTTGTCTCATATGAAATATTGCCCCCAAACTGATCATTTCATTAGATAAAATTCAACTTTGCAAAATGAAAAACAAATTCAAAATAAAAGATCACAATCCAAAGGAGTTTGAACATTCAGCTCTGATTTTAGCAAATATATCATCATCATCACCATCATCACTCTTTCTATATAATGACTTTTAAATTTTTAAGTTCTTATGTTGCTACAGTGTACTAAAGCAGCTGAAGTACAATATTTGGTTCTGACTTTTTTCAGTTTCTGGTTTTATTGTTTTGAAAATACATTTTTATATTAATGTTGTTCTTTGTTAATGTATTCTTTCTTGTAAAAAGGATATTAAGTCTTTTCTTTCTAACAACAAACAATACATTGTGTGTATAAGACAGTAATAAGAACATAACATTTGTAATGTATCATGAAAGCTGTCATATACATCCACATGTGTCAAATAGCAAAAATAATATATTGAACAAAAGTAATTGAATGAATTTCCTCCCATCAACGTTCAAAAAGGCCCCTTGTTTGGAGGCATAACAATGTGAGTGTAAGTGTTTTACTGTATTACTCTTTACACTTTTCTTTGTTTTTGTTCCTGAACAAAATGCTTAAATTCTGACAATTGGCACAATACTCTGGCACTGTAGGACTCTTGGAATGTATTGGCACATCATGTACTGTTACATAACAATTACATCTTGAAATGGTGTCTTGTTGGATTAGTCTCATCTCACCATGAGGCTTTGTGCTGCTGGAAATGGAACTACAAATTACACTTGCTGCCTCACATCCATGTCTTTAGCTGAAAACCGGACATATTAATATGCTGTTTTAGACAGAAATATAAAAAGCATTTCTGCTACCCTTAAATGGTACATCTGTTGGCCTAACCATGCACAGCAGCCATGGATCTTAGTATAAGCAATGGGAATGCTGCCATTCCTTACTGTGCAGCAACTTCAGGAAATAATTACTTTGTGCATAGGTGATTTCAAAAAAGCTGTTGCGTTGATTGTTTGGGTAGATTCCTCTGGATAAGCAAATTTCAGAGCAAGCCTAGGAATATTCTTTAAATGAAGGCATAAAAGTGGAGAACCATGTAGATGAGCAACAATTAATCATAATTGATACCTATGGTTTTAGATGTAGGGTTAATGGTCCATTTCTATAACATAATATTCAAGAAAAGCAGTAGATTAAAGGCTAAAGAAAATAATTCAAGAGGCAAATATTAAAAATGCCCTCCATTTCTTTTTAGCTTTATGGGGTTAAATGCATGTTGAATTAATTAGGTGTTTGTTGCAAGTGATCCGTTGGGTCTTTGCTGGAATGAACCAAAGCTAAGGGATAAGAATTAGGAACATGTGATTTGTCCTTTGTTTGACAGCTGTTACCCATCATTTGTTTGCTATGAATCAGAAGTGGATTAAAATTTATAATAGTCAGAAAGTTACAGCTACTTACATGGAATGCTCACTTATGATTAGTGTACTCCAATAAAGATGGAAATCTTAAATGCAGCTGTTACAGACATCATGAACATAAGAAATGGACAAGTTTTGCTTTTCTTTCCTTTCTGTTGAACAAGACATTTATTGTGATGGGAAATTTAATTTACTTACATCCAAAACAAAGCCAAAAGAGCAGCTTCCTGCTTACATAGTATTGGTTATGTTACACAATAATCAGAAAGAGCAATAATCAGAAATAGCAGCTTTCCCCAAAGTCTGTCAACATTAATCTTATCAATTGTAACAAGTTTGTTCAGCATCGGAGTGGCAAGAAATCTGAATGACCAACAAGTTGGTGCCAGTCATTGGTTGAATAGGGAATGAGGGCTGCCATATTGGTATGAGTGTCATGGCCATGACTATTTTTACAAGTCTTGGAAGCCTCGTGGCTAAAGAACTTTGGATAGCTGGCCTCCCTTTAATATTTGTAGAGGTCTGCAATTTTTCTTTTTGGAGCCCCATGCTGATAATGGGCAAGCTAAATAATAGATCAGCTCTTCTTTCTTCTCTCCCTCTGTTTCTTTTTCCAAAGTAAGCTGCTAGGGGAGGAAAGTAGCAGTCTTGCCAAAGGCTACACTTGATTACTTGCAGAAGGCTTTTGAAAATAATTTCATGAACCACAGAATTTTTATCTGCTTTATGGGATTAGAATTAAAAGGAAGATTTGGCAAGCATTTTAGCCAAGGATATAAAAGGCTGCAGGATGGAGGCAGGGAAACTTGGATTCTCCTAAAACATGCATGACCAAGTTTTAAAAGATCAGGGGGCATTATTCGTAAGTGCTACAAGTGACATCTTGGAAAAGTTGGTGAAGTTGCAGCAAAGCCTGAGCTTCCCATTGGTTTTTATTATTATTATTATTTCTTAATTAAGTTTCCCCCCTCTTTTTTTTGGTGCTGAGAGTTAGAAGCAGAAATGCAAGTATCTGAATATAGAATAACAGACTTGGAAGGGACCTTAGAGGTCTTCTAGTCCAATCATCTGTTCAAGCAGGTGATCTATACCATTCAGGATCTCTCCTTAATAAATTTCCATCTGTTACTTCTTGTCCTGCCCTCAAGTGCTTTGGAGAAGTTGACCCCTTCTTCTCTATGACAGACTCTCAAATGTTGGAAGACTCCTATCATGTCATCCCTAGTTCTTTTTTTCACTAAACTAGACAAATCCAGTTCCTGCAACCATTCTTCATATGTTAGCCTCCAGTCCCCTAATCATTGTGGTTGCTCTTCTCTGCACTTTTTCCTAGAGTTCAACATATTTTTTTTTTGTATCATGGTGACCAAAACTAAGTTCAATATTCCTAAGTGTGGTCTTGCCAAAAGACCACACTTTTGGTAAGGTTAGTGGTACTAACACTTCACATGATCCTGATATTATCCCTCTGTTGATGCAACCTAGGACTGCTTTGGCTTTTTTGGCAGCTGCACTACACTGCTGGTTCTAGAAGGAAACCCTTCCCATTCACACATTATAGAAACTTCCAACTTACCAAGTGGAGTCTGAATCAAACTGCTGAAATTTGATGACAAAATGATATAATATTAATAGCACAATTCTAAGCCATTTTGAGGATGGGTGCGGGAGGTTAAAGGTGGAAATGGAAATGAGAGGCCAACATTTCTGTTTTTACCTGAACTTTTATAATTGTTTTGCAAACAATTATAAGTGCAAGGTGTTGTGTTGCTGCAGAGTGCAGCAAATTTGCTGCAAATGGGATGTAGCCCATGAGTGGTAGATTGTCCACCTGTCCTAACATATCTGAGGCCTACGAGAGGGAGAACTGATGAATGAGATTTACACCAATATGATTTGCCAGAATCATTTTCATGACTCCAATCCACATTGACTTGCTTGCACATTCTCTGTCTCTAACCCTCTCATACACGTGCACTCTTCCATGCCTTTAAGAAGAAAAGGAAAAGCATTCATTCTCTTCTTGACACCTGGTAAAATAACTATTAGGTATTCTTTAAAAAAGAAAAATAAAGGACTCATTTCATCCCATTCCTTCTACTGCTCACCAAAGAATGAATACAAACAATCCTCTTTTTTAAAAAAGTAATTGTTCTCCAGGCTTTTTCAAAGTTTGTTGAACCTGCAGCTGGCTGACTTCATTGGGGAGGAGGTGCTCCAGCAAGGTCTGTGAAACGTTTTGGAAAAAGATTTATTTCCTTCCCGCTGACTGGAAAAAAGACCGGGGAGGAATGGAACAAGCAAGTTAAAAAGTACTCTTCTGGTAGGTCACTGAGAGTGTAGGCCTGATTAACAATGTTGAAAAAACACTACCTGCTAATCAAGTCTAGAGGGTGAGTGATGTTTTAAAGTGCAATGGAAAAATGAATTTCATATTTTTATCTTAGTGGCCTGATGCTTATCACTGTTTTTTTTTTAAATATCAACTGCTTGACAGCTAGGTTTTGCATCAAATTATGAACATATGGAGGATATCGTATGAAATGTGTGCATCAATGGATAAATGTCATTTATTGTCTGCAAACATAGGCCCAATAAGCTCAACTGGTGGGTCCGTATGAGCAACTATTCCCACATCCTCTATAAATCAAGCCTAGCAGTGACATATTTCATAAGTAGGCATGCTGGTGCTTTCCAGATATGTTGAATTTCAATTCCCTTCTCATTTAGCATAAAGAGTGCTAGGGGACTGTGGAAGCTGTAGACCCAAACATCTGGAGAACATCTGCTTGATATGCGTCATAGGATTATGAGAAGGATTATTGAGATGATGGTACATGAAAGGCTTTATACATATTTAGGCAATATCTCCTACATCCCAGTTACCAGATGCTACATTGCTGAATGGGAAAGAAGTTGACACATCTGGAAGCCACCAAGTTGCCTAAGTCTGAACTACATCATTTCTCAGCCTGATTTATACAGGATGTGGGAATAGCTGCTGATATGGGGCCACCAATTAAAAGGTTTACGTTTACATATAATAAATGACATACATCTACTGATACATACATTTCACATGATACATTCCTTAGATGTAAAGTCCCAAAGCTGCTTTTTTAAGAGGCAACGTGACTTTCTTGTTCTTCTTTGAAGAAGGTTCCTCAGTTCTGAAGAAGCTTCTTGGATGAGAAGTGAAACATCTTCAAAGAAAAACAAGAAAGTCCAGTTGCCTCTTGAAAAAGCACCTTTGGGACAACCATGACCTGGATGACTGAGAATCTCCATAGACACTTATATGTACAGCTTTATACAATGTCCTAGCTCATATTGTTGTGACCATTAGCTTGGCTAGTAGAAGATGATGAGAAACATAGTCCAGCAGCATCTGAGGACTCAAGTTTGTAAATGTGCCAAGAGATTCCTTGCCCTCCATTCCTTATAGAATTCTGATCAGAGAACTACCCAAGCACAACAGACTGTCTTTGGCTTTTATATAAAGATTTTCTTGGCAGATAAAGATTGCATAGGATGAATACTATGGTTTCCATCCAAGTAAGCCTAGGACGAAAATATCTAGCCTGCATTGCCAGATGTATTTCATTTAAGGGAACATTCTTTATTCTACAATGCCTCCATGCCAAATGTTTTTCCCCCTCCCCCACAATATTACCTTCTGCATCCACAAAAGGCATTTCAAACGACATGATGTTACTATTTTTTTCAGCCCCCTGGAAAGCCATAATTGCAATTTTTATAGAACAATAAACAATAGGTCTTGTGTACACATACCAACCCTCCCTCTCAAAATTAGGCTGCACCAACTGGGAATACTGAGAAATGCTGTCTCAGGACATCTGCAGGCCACCTGAGAGAAGAAGAATGGTGAATGTCAAGAGACAGTCTTAGGGAATATATATGGAGACCAAATTAAATGGCATCCTTAGTTTTCTGTTTGTTATGCTGTGTGACAACAAAACCCTTCCATTTGAGGTAAAACAATGTGCATTTTAAAGGACAGGGAGCGCTTGTCTTACAGCCACAGTTGGGATAGGAATTTCAGTCATATGTTTTTAGGGATATGGCACTCATATGACTGGATCTGATTTTTTTGACAGTTTTTAAAGTAGCTGTAAGTGACTGACATATTGTTAAGCAAAACCATTCTCCTGAATAGGCCTTTTTTGCTTTAAACTGCTAAAAAACACTATAAACTGGTAAAACAAAACCCATCTCAAATCATGTCTATATGATGTTGGGATGCTGCAACCAATAGTAAATGTGAGCCAATTGCCAAGTGCCCATAATGTCATGTGATTGCTGTGTGAATGTGTGTGGGGGGGAAGCAACATTTTAAAACAGCCCTGGGAAAAGCATCCTTTCGGAGGTCATGTAATTTTGAAGTATCATTATGTTGATTATGTTGGTCATACTGTATGTTGAGTATTATCTTTATCATGTAGAATGGGAAGCCTCCATAGAAAGGAGCACGCATTACTTAGGGTACAAGATATGCCACATCCTATTTAGAAAATACTGTTTATCTTGCCTGGCTGCATTGTATCTCCTGGGTAACCTTTTCCATTTGAGGCCTCATTTCCAGAGAATGTAGTCACTGGAAAAGACATCAGGATATACCTTCTCTCCTGATACACGTTCTTTTGTCTTCTGACACAACATATTTATATAGCTACTCAAATACTAATGCAGGTAGTCCTCAACTTACAACAGTTCACTTAGTGATTGTTCAATGTTACAATGACACTGAAAAAAGTGACTTATGACCGTTTTTCATACTTACGAGCATTGTAGTATCTCCATGGTCATGTGATCAAAATTCAGATGGTTGGCAAGTGACTCGTATTTATGATGGTTGCAGTGCCTCTGGGTCATGTGATCCCCTTTTGTGACCTTCTGACAAGCACGATCAGTGGGGAAGCCAGATTCACTTAACAACTGTGTTACTAACTTAACAATTGTAGTGATTCATTTAACAATTGTGGCAAGAAAAACCATAAAATGGGGCAAAACAAATGTCTTAATAAATGTCTTGCTTAGCAACCTGAAATTTTGGGCTCAGTTGTCAAAGACTACCTGTAGAACCCTCAGTGTTTAAGAAAATATAAAATATAATGTACATCTCAATTAAAAACAACTTGAGGCACTATAAAAAAAACCCATGCCAACATGATGTACCCACAAACTCAGGCTTTGTTAACATTTTGGTTAACAAATCTCTGGAGGGAGGTTGAGATCCATAATGGAGGCGACATGACAGAGAAGGTATGCTTCCTACCATCCATCAGGTGACATCATTTCATCTAAGAGAGTGGGAGAAGGGCCACTAAGCTGACTCTAGTGGAACAGGAAGAAACCACAGGGGACAGGCTTATGGGTCACAATTCAGATTCAGACTCTGAGTCTGATTTTGACTATCTTGTGCCAGCTGAGTCTGTGGATTGTCAACCTTTGGAAACTTCAAGCCATGATACATCTGAAGAGGCTGAGGAATCCCAAGCATCTCCTGATCAGCTGGAGCAGTCAGATGATGAGGGAAAACCTCCAAGCCACAGAGCCATACATGCAGTGATAAGCGGAGCAACGCCAGGCCATGAGGCTTCTCACTAGGCAAAGGTTGACGCCTGAGTAATTGCAGCCAGCTGTCTACAGTCATATTTATGTAGCTGCTTTGCCTTTAGTTTTTATTGAAAACAATCAATTGGAATCTTAGTTCATGAACTCCGGTTCCTGGGTTTACTTACTACTATATACCCTTGACTCTTGGACTGGCTAACTAATTGACTTGGCACTTTGAATCCTGCAATGAATTTGGACTGTTCTATTGCTGCTTGAACTTCAAAAGAGCTTATCCAGGCAAGCTACTTTCCCACAGGCCTAGATTTACGATCTTGTCTACTGTTATCTGCTTAGTTCCTTAGAAATTGTGCCTGGAAGTGTGTGTGTCCTCAACCTGAGACAGAACAGGTAGTCTCATTAGTAACCAGGCCTCGTAATATGTTAGGTACCTTGAATTGCATCTAGAAGCCTACTGGGAACCAAAGCCACTCGTAAAGTAGCAGTGTTATATGAGTGTATTGCCTGTAACTGCATGGGCTGTTGCATTTGGAACCAACTGAAGCTTCTAAATATCATTCAAGAACAGCATCACAGAGACTGCATTGCAACAGTCCAATCACAAGGTAATTACGGCATGAGTGACCAATGCCCCCTGCTCTGGAAATGGGTATATATCCATATATCCATATAAAAGTCCTTTGGCCATTGCTGCCACCTTAGAGTCACTCCTCCAGGGAAACTCTCTTGATCAGCAGCCTAGAAGGAAAAGATAAGTAGTTTTGCAAACAGTTTAAAATAAACTCTCATGCAATGATTTGTAATTAGATAAAGGCCTCTATGAAATTAGATTAAGAAATGTATCAATTTCAGGACTACAGGTTAATCATTTCTATACCGCTTTTTGAAATTGCCAAGCAACAACCTGGTTCATGGTTTGCCTATTTCACTTGTCAGTTTCTTGACACAAATTGTTTGTCCTATAAAAATGTCCTCCATAGACATATATATGTTTTAAAAAACCTGAAGGAACAGTAAATGTTCGGAGAAGGACAGAAATTGCTAATGAGTAAATTTCAAACTAAGGAGGCATGATGGTTCAGTGGTTAAATATATTGAGCTTCTTAGCTGGAAAGCTGGGTTCGAGACCAAGGGCTGCGTGATGGGATGAGCTCCCGTTACTTGCCTCAGCTCCTGCCCACTTTAGCAGTTTGAAAACATGCAAATGCAAGTAGATAAATAGGTACCACTTTGGTGGGAAGGTAATGCCGTTCCCTGTGCCTTGGCATATAGTCTTGCTGGCCACCTGACCATGGAAATGTCTTCAGCCAATGCTGTCTCCCTGGCTAAGAAATGGAGATGAACATTACCCTCTAGAGTCAGACACAACTGGACAGGGGAAACCTTTACCTTTAAATTCCAAACTACAGAAAGGTGTATATGGAATAAAACAGGATTCTATAACTGGATGGATAGATTGAGGAATTCCATCCATCCTACAATTAAAAATTATGGGAAGGAACTCCACTTACTTGCATGGATGTCCTTTCACTCATTTGTATCTGCCCTGGGTTGTGGATAAACATCTGAATCCCTTTTACTAGTTGTTAGAATAATATACAAATCCACATAATTAAGATTTAAAATCAAGCTTGAAACATTCATGAGTAAACATTTGTCATCAGAAATTTGGCTCCCAGTAATGAGGAAAGATCCACTTAAAACAAAAGACAACTAGCAGGGGTTACACCTTGCAGTGTGATATTCCTGTCTTTTGTGTGATGAAAATGAACAGACCTAAGGAAAACTCTATTGACCAGAGTTTGGGCATTCTGAAAGACCACAACTGTGTTGAAGATGCCTGGTGTTTACTCGTTTCTCTTCTATCTGTGTCATTTGTTTGATCAAATGTTCTTCCTTCCTTCAACTCCCTTTCTTTATATGAGGGAAAAAAAATGAATGTATGATCCAACAATCTGAAGCCTGTGTGGTTCAAAATCTGGATTACTTCATCCCTTCCTTCTGATGGAGCTCAGCAAATTTGGACTTGTTGCAGTGGAAAATGCTAAAAGAAGGTGACAGCTACCTATTATGAAATTATGCCGAATAGGC
Source organism: Crotalus tigris (assembly GCF_016545835.1). Lineage (NCBI taxonomy): Eukaryota > Metazoa > Chordata > Lepidosauria > Squamata > Viperidae > Crotalus > Crotalus tigris. Next base: position 5,177,192 of record NW_024096460.1, on the reverse strand, counting down.
TTTTATATAGAGAAGTTATAATATGTTCTGTTTGTTTGCTTGTTTTAAAAAAAAGTTTCTTCCAGCTGGATGAATTGGAAGTGGTAAGTGTAAAATAGTAAAAATATTATCCTGAGTTCATAAATGATGGAAAATTATTGGGAAGATTAAACTGTAATTATAAATTTATCTTCCCACAAGGTAATTAGCAGAGATGACAAATCTGTTTATTTCCGTCTATATCACTTCCATGTATTTTCAGGCTCAAATCTGTTCTGTCTTATTTTGATCTAGTTTTTCTATAAATGTGTATTTTTGAATATTCTCTAGTATAAACATTTTGTACTAATAATTTCATTTCTGAATTACTTATCTCTGATATTCTTTCTGAACACTTTTTCTCATACAGATATGACACACTTAATTGTCCTTAATATGCATATTTTCACACACTTGAAAATTTATAGGAAGGTGCGATCTGGAAAATTTCTCCCCAGCACTTGCTTTTAAGAAATGCAAGGTTAGTTCACTTAAAATGCAAGCAGAATGCATTCCCTGCAACACCCTATAAATTTTATCTATCTCTTTCTTCCCAAATAAATAATGATGGCTATCCTAAAGAGCTTGCATATTTAAACAGGTTTACCACTATTCTAGGAGAAGATGCACTTTTCCTTCTGGATCCTAGACTTTCTCTTCCCAAATTCTCTCTTTTGTCCAGCCATTCACTTGTATCTGTGACAGTTGAAAGTACACATGGTAAGGTTATCCAACACTAGCCAAGCAAGAGGTACACATTAAATTTTGCATTGTACTTTTCAAAGACAACAAGAGGGAGAATGGTATGATAATAATATTATTTAAATGGAAAGAACCGAACTTTTAGATAAGACTTCATACTTTTTAGTTCCTTGCTTGACTGTATTGCTGGCGTTTGGCCCTACTGAAGTTTGGCACCACTCCAAATATCAGTGACCTGTTCTCTGAGGGTTTTTAGCAGCATATTGTTTGGACTACAGGAAGTTCTCAACTTGCAACCATTCATTTAATGATGGGCTTCAGCACGAGTCCGAAAGCTCGGAAGACAAAAACGTCTGGTCCCAGTGACTGACCCAGATTGGATCCTGCATTTAATGACAGTTCAAAATTACAATGGCACTGAAAAAAGTGACTTGTGATTTTTTTCCCTCAGATTTATGACCACTGCAGCATCCCCATGGTCTCATGATCAAAATTTAGGTGCTTGGCAAATGGTTCATATTGATGACAGTTGCAGTGTCCCGGAGGGTCACGTGATCACCTCGTGCAATCTTCTTACAAGCAAAGTCAATGGGGAAGCCAGGTTCACTTAACAACTATGTTACAACTTAACAACTGCAATGGTTCACTTAGCAACTGTGTCAAGAAAGGTCATTAAATGGGGCAAAACTCATTTAACAACTGTCCTATTTCAAAATAGAAATTCTGGGCTCAGTTGTGGGTCATAAGTTAAGAATGTATACCTGTATACACATTGTATGGAGCTAAGGCTGGTTTAGTCTTAGTGTAGGCATGTCAAACTGATCGGATCGGATCGGATCGGATGCATCATACTGAAACCATGCCCACAATGGGGAAAAAGTTGCGATATGTCACGTGACGTCACATGATGTTGCGAGTTTGACATGCCTGCCTTAGTGTCTTAGCATATTGAAGGGTGTTTTTTTTACTTTGCCTGAATATAACTGAATATAGCTACTGTATCTTTACAAATGAAGGCATTGCTACTGTGTATTCCTGAAGACTCAAGTCATTGTGTATCTCCTCACTGGGAAGATACCATATCTCCTCTTCCTTCTACACATGTCTAGCCCTCATGGATCATGGTAAATATCTGAACAGTGATTATAAAAAGGCATAATTCCCAAGTGCATTCTTGAAGCACAGAAGAACCATGGCCATTGAAGGAAAAGGCTATCAGAAAAATTATTTTTGCTGCATTCCAAGCCATTTTATAAAATATCCTAAGAATGTGACAGGGAATATCTTGGCCGAGTTATTTATGGCAGTCTTTAAAAGGAATATTAAGGGACATGAAGGAACAACAAAACCCTGAATGAGGATTAAATATTTAGGATTTAATATGCAAATATCTCACCTTTATAGCTCTCATGTTAGCCAGTTACTAATATATTTCAAAGAATAGTTCAGTGGTTTTTGGTTCTCAGTAATGTATTCCTTGGTTTGTTACCTCCATCACAAATTTCTGTTATGCTCTGTTGATGAATCACATGCTTGTTTTGATTCTTGAGATCACTGCCAGATAAATCAAAAGCTCCTATACTTTGTGCTGACTTCAGCAGCACATGTACTAAAAGCCCATCTACTTTGCAAAAAAAATCTAAATTGGCATCTGAAGTACTCTTTGCATATGTGAAAGGAACACAGTTTCTTTGTTTGCTGCCCAAAATGTACTTAAAATAAATCTATAGCTGTGTTGCAAAGAGAAACCAGGAGGTCTGCCATGTTTTTCTACTTACCAGTTGTAGAAGACCAGTTCCAGCTTTCAGTTTGTTTGCTTTTGCAATCTTTATTATTGCTGTTACTCAAGACCTAAGTAAGTAATCAGTGCTTTCAGATTAAGTTTTGGGCTACCCTTATGGGTATAATTAGTCTTATAAACCCATTAAGAAAAATTATCAAGTCATGTATTCAAATACTTTGTCTCTTGCCAATACACTTTTTATGACACAAAGCACTAAGCCTCTTATCTTATATAAAATCATACATACAGATGTGATACTGGAAAAATGATCCTTGTGTATCAAACAATTTGGGCTGGCAGAATAAGACATCTAATGCTCTGTCTGACTCAAGTCAGGAGCCAGATTCTGCAATTTATGGGTTAAGTCCAAGCAAATCTACCTCATAAATTAGATTTACAGGTGGTCCTCACTTTACAATCACAAATAAGCAACCATTTGGATCAGTCCTCCTACTGATGATGGTTGCAGCATTCCCAATGTCATGTGAATTGCCATTTGCAACCTTCTTTGCTGGTTTCCTGTAAGCAAAGTCAATGGAGAAACAGAGAGAAAGTTCCAGATGAAGAAAAGTAATGTTGTACTTTATGACCATGTTGCTTAAATGATGGAAATTCAAGTCCCAATTTATTGTTGTTGAGTTAGAACCACCTATAAATCTAATTTATGAGGTAAGTTTTTCACTTAGTAGATAAATGTAGGTGTAGACTTACATCTCGTACCTCAGTCTACTTGCCTGAGTAATCACATATGGGATTATTCATCCAACTTCCTGCTGAAATTAAACTTGGATCACATCCCTTTAACTTCATCTAAAGGTTGCCTACTTAATTGTTCTTCAGGGATACTTCTATATGAGGGAGCCTTTTAGAACTGAAGCTAATGAGACATTATCCATAGCATAACATAAATATTGTTATCTACAGTATACGATAGGTGCAATTTTGGCGCAACCGAACTGATGATACAATAGAAAATTATAACTTGTAAGCCACCCATAGTCATCTTGCAGGGGGAATGGGTGATATAATAAATAAAGAAATAAAGAAACAAACAAATAAATAAAATGAGACATAACAAAATCCACCACCTTTTTGCTGGTGTGGGCATGCCATCTTCCTCTGGACACCTGTGGTGGCTAGAAGCTGATATGTAGCTCATGTGGTGGTGGCTTTGGCCACTTTATTCTTAACTACCAACCCCCTCATATGGCATGTTGTCAGGTTGTGGGCTGCTTCAGTGTACTGTACTGGCACATGTACAGTGTGTTGATAACCAAACATGCATCCTAACTTCCTTACTAGAACATCATCTGTACATCTGTATCCTTATTTGTACTTTAATTCAACAATTTAGGCACTTTCATCTTCTAATCATCACTGTCCAATATTAATAAAGAAGGTAATAATTTGGTCTCCCAAGTGAGAATGAGAATGGTGTTGGTATCATTTTATTTAAAAGAACAACTTGTAGTAAATTATATATATAAAAAAACCCTTAAACTATTAGTCTTTGCATGACACAACAGTAGGATACATGAATCACAAATTAATGGATGCTGAATAGGGCAGGATGTATTTATAATTTTATCTTGGGATGCAGTTCCAGGACTTCCTTATCTTAAAACACACATTTTTCTTATCAGGCAGATATTGCCCAGCATAGCTCCATAGCTATTTTGAGATTCTTCTATTCAAAAGGAGCACATTTTAATCCTGTGGCTTGCAAGCTTTTTTCTTGCTAAAATTCTTTCTCAGCTTCTTTATGGTGTTCAGATTTGATTTTTTTTTCAAAGTTTAATATTCTGGAAGCTGTCCAGTGCAAATTTATAAGAGTCACACTTATAGTTCCAAGATGAATCAAGGATGCTGCCTTATGGTCTGAATCAAGCTCTTGTCTCTGTGCCTGCCAAGACCTGGTTTACCTCCTTAATTTGTTTTTGCTAGTGGAAAATGAATATTGATACTTATTAAATTAAAATGTTTTAATATAGCATTTTAACAATGTAGCATATTGATCATGGTGCTGTACTAAGTATTTCTCTGCCTTTAAAGCACTTGAGACAAAGAAAATTCAAATCCAAATAATTCTGACACAAAAAAAATACTGTTTAAAATGTTTAAACTGAAACAAGGACAGCAGAAGAAAAATAAAGTAAAATATAAAGAACAACAAATCAAGCAAAGTGGCTGGGAAACTAAAATTTCACAGACTGTTTAATATTATAAATGCATCTAGCATAACAAAAGGAAAGAAAGACATGAGAAGCTAAATCAGAAATCAACAGAATTTTAACCAGAGTTCACAAAAGTAGTAACAGTGTATACTTAAACTTAATGACTACTAAACCTTGTGAGAAAAAGACAGTCAATTGCTTCTCAAACTCAAATAACTGTTGATGAAAAAAATGATATTGTACCCTTTAGTGTCAGCTATGGTTAACCCCAAATGCTGTAAATGTTGGAACACCATTAAAATACTAAGTTGTTGATATACCCTGAAACCCAAAACTTGTGCCCAATAAATTGGTTTTCACAAATTATCCAAAACCAAAGGAAATAGCATTCCAACTGGAACAGAAATTACATTGAATTCTACTTTCAATATCTAATTCCATTAATTACTATAAATTATGATTAGCAAGGTAGAGCAGGGATCCCCAATCTCTGGGCCGCAGCCCACTAGTGGGCTGTAAACTATTTGCAACTGGGTCGCAGAAACGGTAGGCGAGCGCATGCACATCCCCACTTGCATGAGCAGCAGGTGAGTGTGTGCACATGCACTCAATTTGTATGAAAGGTGGTTGTTGCATCCTTCGCGAAATGGCAAGACACGAGAAGCAGTTGTAGTTCTCAGGAAACTTCTTTATTTCAGTTCAGCATACTAGGTACAAGACGCCGACAACGCCCAAAACTCCTGGCCTCTTTTATAGGCCATTCCCGGGTCAATCTGCAACTTTTGGCGTGCCAGCACTTGCGCATGCACACAAGTACTGGCGACAGCCTGTCTGGTCCCAGGCAGCTTGCACCTGCCCGGGACCATTTGCAATGCCCCGAGCCTGCTTGCACAGGCTCAGGACATAACACCCCTTCCCCCCCCGGGCTAAGACTATTGATCATGCCATAATAACACATAACCCATTGTGAGTGTAGTGCCATACTACCTCATGCTCTGCATTTCTTTTGTTTCCATCAGTCTCAGTGTTCTATTTCCTCTGTGTACAGGAATGTCCTTTGTTAACTCTGTTTTGCCAATAGAGTTACAAAATCCTCTAAATACTTAGGGGATCTTCTGGCTCTCTGTGACCTCCTAATCTCTGGGTACCTGCCAAGTACCCCTTGACTGAGGAGTGATGCGTATCTGTCCCCCCTATTACTCCCTGGTGGTTCCCAAGGACTGTGCTCCAATGCCTGGCCTGCTTGCTTGCCCACCGGGCTCGTCAGGCCAGGGCTTCTTTCTTTGTTTGACCTGGTTGTCCTGCCTAGCTGCAGGCTCTCTGGCCCCTCTAAGTGACTGTCACTGTTGGGCGATTCTGTAGAACCTCCAAGGTCCGTCCAAGACTTGTCAGGAGGTTGTCTGTCCCCTGGTTCTCGTTCTGTCTTCGGGCTTGTGGGGTTTTCAGTGCTGTCCCAAAACTCAGTTGTCCCCTGAGTGAAATCAGAGGTGTTGTAGTCGGGATTTGGTTCCTCGACCACCTCCCTGTATGCTTGCCCCCTTCTAGGGACAGGGGTAGTGTCGGGCCGACTCGAAGGAGTATGTGCCAGCTCTCTTGTGGGGAATGGTTTATTGGGATGCTCCCGGGTATCCTCCCTGACTGGAGTACTGAGTGATGCAGGTGAGTAGTGATTATGCCCCTGGGGTGACTCCCTGGCTGGAGTAGGCGTTGATGCCTGATATCTAGTTGAGCTCCTTGAATTCCTGTTTGGAGCACTCGCGGAATCTTGGGATAAGCTGTCTGTAGCTTCCTCATTAATGATGGGCAGCAGCCCATATCCTTCCCTTTGCCCAAAGGGGTCCCCCTCCCCCCCTGGAGAAGACCCAGGAATCTCAGTGGGAAGGTCCCGTCTAGGGCAAAGCTGGTCAATGTGTCGACGCAGGACACGACCGTTGTCCAGGGACACCTCTTAAGACAGAGGACCTGTGACCCTGGATATAGCAGCGGGGACCCATGAATGACCAGGCCCGTAATTACGAGTCCAAACCGGGGCACCCACAAGTAGTTGTCTAGGTGCCCTGGGGTGTGTGCAAGAAGAAGGCAGTCTGTCCGGATGCAACCGGTCAAGCTTGGTAGTCAGTTTGCGCCCCCAACGAAGTTCAGCTGGGCTCCTCCCTGTAGAAGTGGACGGTGTAGTGCGATAAGAAAGGAGGAAGTCAGCCAACCTGTGATGCCAATCTCCGTAGGTAATTTTCTTCAAGGCGTCCTTGGTGATGCGAACCATGCGTTCAGCCATACCGTTGGTGGATGGGTGGAAGGACGCAGAGGTGGCATGACGAATCATGTTAGCCTGTAAGAAAGCTTGGAATTCGGAAGAAGTGAATTGAGGGCCGTTGTCAGACACGAGGACGTCTGGAAGCCCGTGTGCAGCAAAAATCCCCCTCAGTACTTGAATAGTCTTTGCAGCGGTGGTGGAAGAGACAGGTACAACCTCAAGCCATTTTGAATGGCTGTCAACGAGGACCAAGAAGAATTG